>NC_030854.1:9368047-9513866 GCF_000208745.1 Theobroma cacao | reverse complement strand
AAATCAGTTCATCATCATTGTACATCATTGAACATTCAGCCAAGGGTGGGTATTGTGAAAATTTCATGCTTTCTTGCCCAATTTGATTTCTATACACATTTAACTAACTAAAACTATCAATTTAACTAAAAATCAAAACATAAAAATTTCAAATTCCTCCCCCTTGAATTTCGTCCAGCCCTTGATATCACTTTTTGATCTCTCTCCTCAAGCATGCTAAATGGAAACAAAGGCATAAGAAAGGTAGAAATCAAGCTAAAGTCGAAAAATCTTACCGTTAGACGCGTAAACGGACGAAAAACACGATTTCCCCTTTGAATTTTCTAGTTTTCCTTTGGTTTTTCTCATTTCTTACTTTCCTCTCTATTTTCTCTCTTGTTCTCTCCTTATGGCCCACCATTACTTAATATGGGGTTTAAATGGGCTGACTTTTCATTAAAATAATATTAAAACATTAAAAAGTGCCATGTGTCACTTTCCCATTGGTCTATTTTTAACATTTCATCCTTTAAACTTTAATTTTTCACCACTTAAAATACAATAGTTATTCATACCAAAACTAAATAAATCCTATGATTTTGACAAGTTTTGGGTGGTGAAAATTACGGTTTTTACCCCAAAATGACAAAATTATCGTTTTGCCCCTATGTTCCGAAAATTGTCGGAATTGAAATTTTTAGCTTCCTATCATTAAATTATACTCCAAATAGTTAATCTTGATCAAAAACTTCATCCCATGATCAAATTATTATCTTAGGTGGCAAAATGACAATTTTACCCTTGAACATCAAAATTTCCAATTTTACCCTAAATGAACCTTCGAACTCCGAACAATCATTTTTAATCATTCTTGAACTATAAAATATTAAATTTCATCCTACGATTCCTATTTAAACTAGTTCGAGGTTAAATCAACTCAAGTGTACCGTTAGGTACAATATCGGGTTTTGTCTATTCTTAGGGACTTTCCTAGCGTAATAACATGCTATTCAGTGCATGTATGTCATGGCATGTATTTATAGGGTCAGGTTTTACATTAACAATTTGAACAAGACATAGATTTAATTTTATGTTCATGTGGATGGATAAATATGGATGATTATGGACTAGGCCCAATATGATTGTTGATGTATGGTTAAATTTTATCATGGTATTTATTTATTAAATAGGGTCGTGCACCCTGTCTCTCTCTTGATTTTCAAGGATTGTAAATTTTTTTCCTCATCTAACTCCCCTCGGATGTACCACGAGGTTTCTTTACTAAAATGTAATTAGTTACATATAAGTGTAGAATTAGGATTAGTTTAGGAGTTATTTTACAATTCGAAGATGAAGACCTAAAGGCGCCATGAAGATATGAGGAAAAAGATTACAATATGTTGTATGTTATCCCCTAGGTTTGACCAAGCTAATTTCCTTCGATGGCTCAAGGAAATTACTATAGATAAAGTCCATAATCATCCAAATGCATGAGATAGATTTATTTATGCAATTAATAAATGCTATACATGCAAAGATGAGACCTTAACTAAGTCAAAAATAAGAAAATCCCTCGATAAATATTGAGTTACATGCCATGCATGATTAAGTTGCCTTCCACCATATAGCAAGATAACCTGGCTACTCTTTTAATCAAAGACTTGTTGAGCACACTCAAGGTCACACTTTTACACGAGAATGTTTGAGCTATTGGTGGGTCTTACTCAACAAGTTTCATAAAATTCAGATGCTTGGAAACTTGATTATTACGGAAACTAGAGGCAATGGCTAGGTGAAACATATATGATATGTTTGGGCAATGTGTTGTCACCTAGCTGATCTAGGAGTTGTATAGAGATACAATTGGTAAGCTTAGTTACCTACCTAATCCACCTATCATGGTTTGTTGATCACACTCAAGGTCATGATTAGAATGGATAAGGATCCTAGACCACTAAGAGAATCCTTGTAGAGATCTCCCGAGGTGATATGGAGGGTTATCATCTTGAAGAAAATAGTGGGAGCAATCAATTTAAGATTTACTATCTCATCTTAATTTATTATAATACATAATCACTCATAAACGTTCTTTACATGTCTATGTTGTTAGAATGGGAATACACATTGCTTTGTGTAGTATACTTGATGTCATCATGAAATTCGAGCCAAAATGTTTAGACTGATATATCAAGTTGAGAAACGTTCTCAAATATCTATTAAGAATAGATGTCATTAAGGAAGATATCCTAACTTTCTTGACAAGGTCAAAGAATTGGAAACTTGTAGAAGTTTCACCTTTTACCATGTATATGATGAAGTAAATCTGTCTACTATTGATCCGTCATCATGGGTATTAGATACTGGATGTGGGTCACACTTATGTAATGACATGAAGGTGCTGAAAACGAGTAGAAGATTAACAAAAAGAGAGGTGGTCCTAAAAGTAGGAAATGGAGCAAAGGTTGCTACATCGGCTGTGGGGACAATTACCAGACCTTTACCTTCTAGGTTGATCTTGGAATTAAGAGACTGCTACTATGTTCCTTCCATATCTCGAAATATCATATCTGTGTCATACTTGGCATTATATGATGATATGGAATTTTGCATTAAGGGCAATTATTATTCTTTCTCGAAGGGAGAGATGCATTATGGTGCAGGGACACATTCGAACGGTCTCTATATTCTTGATCCTAAGAGACCCATACTCAATATAGAGGTTAAGAAAGCAAAGAAAGATGATCCAAAACTATCCTACATCTAGCATTGTAGGCTCAGACACATCAATGAGACTCGCTTAACCAAGTTACACAAACAAGGTTATATCGATCCATTTAATTATGAATCTTTATGGAACATGTGAGTGTTGTCTCCTTGGTAAGATGACCAAGTCACCTTTCACCAAGAAGGGTGAACGAGCTGAGGTGTTACTAGGACTTGTACATTCAGATGTATGTGGTCCTATGAATACTAGTGCTAAAGAAGGATACTCCTACTTCATCACCTTCACAGATGACCATTCTCTCTATGGTTATGTATATTTGATGAAATATAAATTTGAAGCCTTTGACAAGTTCAAAGAATACAGAGCGGAGGTTGAGAAACAAACTGGAAAGAGTATTCTCACTCTTAGATCTGATCGAGGAGGAAAATATCTTAGCCAAGAGTTTCAAGATTATTAAAAGAGAATGGGATTCTCACACAATGGACTCCTCTAGGGACTCCACAGCACAATGGGGTGTCTGCGAAAAGGAATCGAACATTATTGGGATGATTCAATCCATGATGAGTCGTGTAGATCTTCCTATATCTTTCTAAAGATATGCCCTAGAAACTACTACTCGTATATTGAACCAGGTTCCTACCAAATCAGTTGATAATACACCACATGAGATATGGAGTGGGAAAAGGCCCAACTTGTCTTATGCTAAGATTTGGGGATGTACTGCTTATGTGAAGCGTACAATGTTTGATAAGCTAGAAGGAAAATCAGACAAATGTAAATTTGTGTGATATCCTAAAGAAACACACAGATATTATTTCTATAATCCCACAGAGAAAAAGGTGTTTGTCTCAAGGCATGCCATTTTCCTTGAGAAATAGTTCTTAAATGAAAGGGCTATTGGGAGTAAAGCTGTACTTGAAGAAGTTTGAGACCCATAAATTGACATTCCATCGAAACTTGAGCTTGAGATTATGACATTGATGTACAACCACAATCTTAAGAGGCACAACCACTCAAAAGGTCTAGTAGAATATGTCAAGCTCCAAAGAGATATGGATTTCTCTTGGAATGGGACGTATTGCCCATAAATGATGAGCCTACAACCTATGAGGAGGCGATGTTAGACATCTATTCTGAGAAATGGCTAGAAGCCATGAAATCTGAAATGGATGCCATGGATACCAACGAAGTATGGACTTTGGTGGATCCACCTGAAAGGATAAAACCCATTGGGTGCAAGTGGATTTTTAAGAGAAAGACTGATGTAGATGGCAAGGTGCAAACCTTTAAAGCTAGACTAATAGCAAAAGGTTACAAACAAAGACAAGGTATTGACTTTGAAGAAACCTTTTCACCAGTTGCTATGCTTAAATCCATTAGGATTTTGCTTGTAATTGTTGCATACCATGATTACGAAATATGGAAAATGGATGTAAAAACAACATTCCTTAATGGAAACTTGCGAGAGAAAGTGTACATGACACAACCTGAAGGTTTTATATCCAATGCTAATGCTAATAAGGTGTGCAAGCTTCAAAAGTCCATTTATGGACTTAAGCAAGCTTCTCGGAGTTGGAACATCCATTTTGATGAAGCTGTAAAAGAGTTTGACTTCATAAAAAATAAGGATGAACCATGTGTCTATAATATGGTTAGTGGGAGTGCCATACTTTTCCTAGTGCTATATGTTGATGACATATTACTCATAGGAAATGATATACCATTGCTGTAATCTATGAAGATTTGGCTGTCCAAACAATTCTCCATGAAGGATTTGGGAGAAGCAACTTACATTCTAAGAATAAAGATCTATAAAGATAGATATAAAAAGTTGCTAGGTCTTTCCCAATCCACATACATAGACAAGGTGCTAAAGAAGTTTAGCATGATCGAGTCCAAGAAGGGACACTTGCTTATGTCGCAAGGCATTTATCTCTCCAAGGACATGTGTCCAAAGAATCAAAAAGAGAGAGATCGCGTGGATAATATCCCATATGCTTCAGTAATAGGATCTATCATGAATGCGAAGCTTTGCACTAGACTAGATGTATCTTATGTTTTAAGTGTCATAAGTAGATACAAAGCTAATCTTGGTGAAAGTCACTGGATTGTTGTGAAAAACATTATGAAGTACTTACGAAGAACTAAGGATGTATTTCTGGTTTATGGAGGAGGTGAACTCCAAGTTAGGGGTTATATGAATGCAAGCTTTCAAACTGACAAAGATGATTACAAGCCGTAAAGTGGATATGTGTTCACACTCAATGAAGGTGCAATGAGTTAGAAGAGTTCCAAACAAGAGACTATTGCGGATTCTACAATCGAGGCTGAATACATCTCTGCGTTTGAGGCAGCGAAAGAGAGAGTTTGGATTAAGAAGTTCATTATTGAACTAGATGTGGTTCCTAGCATTGTTGATCCAATACCTTTGTATTGTGATAACAATGGAGCCATTGCATAAGAAAAGGAACTAAGGTCTCATCAAAAATCCAAACATGTATTGCGGTGTTACCATGTGATCAGGGAGATCATTGGAAGATGAGACATTTGCATAGAGCATATACCCACTGAGGATAATATTTTTGATCTTCTCACTAAAGCACTGTCCTAGTAGAAGCATAATCGTCATGTTGAGAACATTGGTATTAGATACATAGGCGATTGGCTTTAGTGCTAGTGGGAGATTGCTAGTATAAGCCCTACAAGCCAATTTATGGTTGTATGGGAATTACAATTTTGAGATATTCATGTATGACATTTTGTTATTCATAATAACATTGAGGTAATTCTTTATCCATAAGTTTGTGATTTAATTATTTTTTATACTTATGTAGATAAAGCCCATGGAACTTTATATGTCTTGCAAATGAATTTTATTGGGATACAATTATGAGATCCTTGGCCATTAAAGAATTGTTCCTAAAAGTTCTTGATCAATGTATTATTGAATGCCCAAAGATTGGCATATGTTATGTTCCTTAATAAGGAAGTAAGCAATCATTCTCATAAGTTGAAGTATAGAGATACTTGGAACTAGCATGTGGGTGCTTACCATGGGAGTGTGAGTTCACTGAACATGACTCGCCATGAGAACTGCATTTGGTACCTCACTCAAGTGTCTATGCAATACTTCTTATGTGTCAATTGTGTAACTACTCCCTAGACTTGAGACACCAAGTTGTCTTGTATGTGGAGTACTATGCTTTCATTTCATCCCTACAGGTGCCTAACCAAGGATGCCAAAACAGGATGTTTTTGGGTATAGTATGAAGCATATAAAGGGAAATGAGTGGTAAAGATAGCAATCATCACCCCAAGTGATTCAAGGGGAAATATCCCATTAGTTCTTGGTTGACATTAGCTTAATCAAATCCTTGGCCAAGGTGATTATGAGATTATGAAATAAGTTTCATAAGTCTCCATAAAGCTAATGATCTAACTGCAAGAACAAATATGGAGATCAATAAGATTAGGCACTGTACCAAGCTCTTATTATCTTCGGGATATATGATGAGGGAATGAGTTACACTAAAAAACTATACACTGAAAGGTTGTCAAAGAATCCTTTGACTCTCCTAACAATTAGGTGGCCATGATGCATTGTTAGATGCCAATCATGGTCCATGGAATTGAATTAGTTAATTTAAAATTGAATATGATTCATTTAAATTAATTAATTAATAATATTATAATTCAATTCCATTGCCAACATGTTAGGAACCTAATGGGTCACACACAAAGGTTGCAATTTGGATTAAATTGATAGTGTTATGATTTAAGTTAAACTTAAATCAAATTCTAGGTTTTAACTACTAAGGACCTAATTAAAATAGTTTAATTAGGTATTGGTTAAATATTACAATTATTATAATATTAAGGACATATTTTGTAAATTTTAATAAGTTAAACTTAGATATAAATATCACGTTATGGCCACTCTTTTTCCTGAAGGAGAAAGAAAAAAAAAAGATTTTTCTCTTGAGTGCTGCCACTCTTGAAAATTTTATTTTTCTTTTTTTTTCAAAACCTTCTCCTTTGATTCTTTGCTGGAAATCAAAGAAGAAAAGAGGACAAATCGTTGTCCACTTGCTAGCACAACCTCATGGCATAAAGCTCTTTCCTTGAGAAGGATCCGTTGCAATCGTGTATGCATCATTAAAGGCCAAGGGATTGAGTGTCTAGGATTCTTTCACATAAAAAGTGTTCACATTTTGCCACTAAAAGGAATCTATTTGATTATGATATCATTTGGAAAGGTAAAATTTTTTTCTAATTTTATGTGGTGCTTACCTTTGCATTAAACAACCAAGGTGATCCAAAGGTAAGAGGCACGATTTTCTTTTATTTCAATTTTTTTATTCTGATGCGTTGATGCTCTAATCATGCCGTTCCTAGGAGTTTATGGGTTGGACAAAGAAAAGGTACCATCGTGATAGCCACATCACTTGGTAAAGGTAATGTTATTTTTCTTATTAGTTCTCTTCTGGTTGTGTTTGTATTAAAAACACCTAGGTGATCCATGGGTGGCAACATGGCATGGTACGTTTAAATTTTATTTTCCATTGCATATGATAATTGTTATCTCTAGATTTCATGCCATTCTAACAACAGCGCCCTTGGGGTAGCGCCTCAATGCCCTAACCTTGGGTTCTACTGTGGAACTCAAGGGATACCCCCCAATGCCGCAGCCTTCCACGACGTTGGAAATAATTGTTTATATAATAATTAATCTTGTAAATATTTCTTGCCTACAAAAAGAAAATAAAAAAAAGTAATTAGTAATGTGAAAAATAAAATAAAATTAAAAATGATATTACTATTTACTAACAAAAATAATTAATGCACGATAAAAAATTGCTTAAGGAAATAAAACTTCGCCTCTCAAGCAACACTTTATTTAGTTTCTATAGCTAGACTCTTGGTTAAGCTCAACTAGGGTTGAAAAGACTAATTGAGGAGTGTTGACGATATATGTCACCCCTTAATATTTCTTCAACCGATGCCCATTCACCTTAAAGTTTGCATTTGTTATGCCGTCCATTAATTCCGTGACACCATATGGAAACACTCTTGATAAAAGAAATGGTCTCGACCACCTTGACTTTAATTTCTTAAAAATAGTTTCAAACAAGAATTGAACGAAAGCACATGTTAATCTAGATCAAAGTGTCGCTCAACAATTTTCTTGTCATGCCATCAATTTGTCTTTTCTTTGAAAATCTTGGTATTTTCATATGCATTAACCATATCTCATCCATCTCGTTTAATTGAAGCAATTGTTTTTCACCCTCAACTACATTTATTGCAAAACACTCATCATAAACATCAGTATTTTTCAAAGATTTAAAGGTATTAAAAGTTACCTTTTGTTCTTGGACTCTCAAGGCAAGCTTTCATTTCTCTACATCTATGAGTGTTCTGGTGATATGTAAGAAAGGTCTTCCCAGAATGATTAGAACCTTTCTATCCTCCTTTATATCGAGTACCATAAGGATAGATCAACTTGTCCACCTTTACTAATACATCTTCTACAATGCCATGAGGATAAGTGATGATACGATCTGTGAGTTGCAAAGTCACTATGGTGGACTTGATTTCTCCCAGACCTAGTTTCTTGTAAACAAACAGTGGGATTAGGTTGATACTAGCTTTCACATCACTCAATGCCTTGGCAAAATTGTATGCTCCAATATGTGCATGATATTGTAAAACTGTCAAGATCTTTGAGTTTCGATGGAAGCTTGTTCTATATGATTGCACTGCACTCCTTAGTGAGTGCCACAATCTAGAACTCATCCAATCATCTTTTCTTCAACAATATCTCTTTTATAAACTTGACATACGAAAGCATCTGCTCTAAAGCTTCTACCAAAGATATGTTGATGTGAAACTTCTTGAATACCTCCATAAATTTTTGAAATTGATTTTCTTGTTGTTGTTTTTTGAACCTTTGACGAAAAAGTGGTGGTGGTGTGACTGTAGTCTCCCTTTCTGCAATGCACTTATTTAAACTAACTACTTGTGTCTCATTCTGAGCTTCCTTCTCCACTTAGTCAAATTGTTTAGTATTGCCCTCAATCTCTTTTCCAATTCTCAAGGTGATGGCCTTCACATATTCTTTGCCCTTCCTTTTTGGGTTTGTCTAAGTGTCATTGGGCAATATTCCATGAGCCTTGCTGTTAATTGTGCTAGCCAATTGTCCAACTTACGTCTCAAGATTTCCCAGTAATGTTGCCTGACTATTGATGACGGAATCTATCTTGACCATATATTGAATCATTAACTCTTCCATGGATGGTCTCTTATCAAGAATGGGGGCTCTTGCTTGTTGTTGAAAACCAGGCCATATATTAGATCTTGAAGTTAATGCTCCCTAGTTATTTCCCCATGAAAAGTTTAAATGGTTTCTCCATCCGGGATAATATGTGTTAGAAAAGGTGTTGTTTTGCCATCTATTTCCAATGAATTGAACCGTTTCCATATTGTTACTTTGACATTAGTCACTAGTGTGTCCATCTCCATAATTGTCATAAACTACAAAAGGACTTTGAATAGGATTAGTACTAAAAGAATTAAACTTTTTAGTTAGAGCAGCTACTTGTGCAGTTAATGTTGTGATAGCATCAATCTCATGAACTTCTAATACTCTCCTATGTTGGATCATTCTGATGGCCATTGATAATTGTTTGATGCCATCTCTTCCAATAGGTCATAGGCTTCATCAATGGTCTTCCCCATAAAAGCTCCTCTTGCAACTGCATCAATTGTATCTCGAACTTGGCTATACAATCCATTCTAAAACGTTTGAACTTGAAGCCACTTCGATAAACCATGATTGTAACACCCCGTACTTTGGTATGGTGGCTAATAGAGCTTATTAGATACCAATTGAGGTTAATTAAAGTGTTTAAGAGTGTTGGAGGGTGAAAGGAATATTTTAGAATAAAATATTTCATATGCGATAAAATAATAATAAAATAATAATATCTTATTGAGATCAAAGTTGTGGAGTTAAAAAGATGCTATAGAGCTAAACCGGGGCAAAGTAAGATGTTTTTTAGCCCTAAAAGGCTAGAGGAAAATTTTGAAATAAAGTATTAATTTTTGGATAAAATAATATTAAAATAATATAAATGTCAAATTGGTTTTATTACACGAAGAACATGTGATTTGTACAATTTGTCTAAGTGGGAGAGTGGAAGTAAGGAAAATTTCAAAGAAAGGAAGCTTTAGTGGGGCTCGTGTGCCTTCATTAAATTAAGTGAGAAAGAGTAAGTATATATTTAAATATTATGGTGACACTTTGGTGGAGTATGAATTTGATATTTAATTTGTAAAAGTGTAAAAGAAGAAAAATAGAAGAGAATTGAAATAAAGGAATGATGGGAAGACCCAATTAAAAAGAATAAGAAGTTGAGGGGTGGAATTGTAAATAATAAAAAGTTAAGGGGTAAAGTTATAATTATCAAAAGTTGAAGGATCAATTTGCACCAAATTATAAAGGATGAAAAGTCTGAAGGGTCAAATGGTAAATAAGAAAAAGTTAGAGGACCTATGTGTAATTTCTCCACTTTAAGCTAAATGAATATTTAATGTATATATATTTGTATTATGGAAAGCAAGATGAAATTCAAGTAAAATGAAATGGCAAGGGAAACCATGGTTTGGCAAATATAGCCCATGGTATTTAAAGAAAAAAGTGTAATCATTACACTTGATTTGATTTAATAAGAAAAAGAAAGAATAAATTTTGTTGCATGAAATCCTATTGGTTTGAAGAAGGCCAAATAGGATTCAAGAGTGGAAAAATGCATGAAGCTTTATTAGTTCATGGGATGGCAAAGGTTATTGGCAAAGGAAATGTGCATGAAATATTATTAGGTGATAAGGTGGCATTAAAAGGAAATGAAAATGAAATGCATGGAAATACATGTGAAATTAAATGCAAGTGAAATAAACCAAAAAAGAATACCATGTGAACCAATGCATGGGCAAGGCAATCTAACCAAAGGATAAAGGAATGAATAAGGACTATGTGTGAAAATGTTTATGGCAGCAAAAAAAACACTGTGTGGGTGCCAAGAAACCCATGCATGTTGGTGATTCGCAAGGAATGTAAGATTACGCTACCAAAGAGCTTGAGATTTCTTGGTTTTAGCTTAAGTTAAATTATTGAGAAAGGTAAGACAAATTGTGGCCTATGCCTTGATTGTTCATTCTATATGATTATGGGTTAGGCAGAATGCTTATATTAGTTATGAGATTTGATGTTGTGAGAATGTAATGTTTTGAAAAAAATAAAGGATAAAGGATTATGCATGTAAAGATTTAAGACTTCCTGGGTAAAGTTGCTGCCAATATATAATTGTGTGTGAGCATGAGATTAATTTTGAAATAAGGATGACTATAGCATGAATTGAACTACTAGAATAATGATTAGCTCTTGAATGAGACTAGAGAACAAAGAATACCACAAAACCATTAAGCTAGTGAGCGCAGCAAATGTGAGGTAGAACAAATTGTAAAGTCATTAAGTATCTCGAGTTTAATTGCTACCAGGAAATTGACAATTAAAGAATAATTACTGTGGTGGTGTACCGAAGGAGGTAACGGATGATGGACAAGTGGAATTAGCTAGAGACGCACCCTAATTGATGGCGACGTAACGTCCTGCCATTGTGAGGTGAGTATGGCGTGTCTATTTCAAAAGTTCCATAAACTATATAACGATATACATATAATAAATGTTGCCGGTTTTCTTTAAATGCAATTATGGATAGCAAGAGTTGTTAGCTTCGTTAGGTGATTTTTAAATAGATTTGCAATCGATTATATTGTTATTGTGGAAAGCATGAGTTGGTAGAATGCTAGGCACTTGTGAATGCCATGCTTTTAGAAATGTTTTGTATATATATAAGTTATATATGTAAAGGGTATTAGAAATAGGGAAACAAGCTCTTTACCACGGTTTATGTCAAAATGTGCCTTATTTGTTTGTGTGATGTGCATTCCTGAATAAAATATATGTTCACCATGCTGATTTGATATTTAAACCTCATGAAAAGGTTTAACGTTATAAAGTCTTACAAATGGATTTATCATGTTGCTATGGTTGGTATTTTGGAAATAGATTTAAAATAAGCTTTTGAGAACCCAACTTGCTTATAAATGGTTTTGTCAAACCGAGAGATTCGAGAGTAAGTCGAATGTCACATCAAGATAGTGTGACCCTTGTGCACAAGTGAGCTCTAGCTAAAGAACCTTTGGGTCATCGACGGGCTGTTAGACGTGGCTAGGCCACAGTCTGTGACGTATATATGTGGCAAGGCCACGGGTTGATAAATGTGGCTAGGCCACAAGTTGATATACGTGGTTGCGATCACATGATTTCTCCGATGTTGGCCAACATCATCGAGACTACCATGGTTGTGGGAATCCGGTGGAAGGGGACCTCTCGGATGTAATTATGTGGAAGTGGGTCCGCAAGTGATTATTACTATTACCTACTAGAGAGTGACATCCCTTTGGGTTTTCAAACATGAATTCTTTTGCATGGTGAGAAATACAAGTTTTTCCACAACTCCTTATTTATACGATGATTTTGTATTTAATAGCTCGAGGATGAGATGGTTTATGAGCTTGAGTATAAGCTTTGATAATGCTTGATTTCATGGGAGCCTGCATGCTTATATTAGTCCGATTTCAAGTAAAGGACATTACATGATTTTGACGGTAGAAATCTTTTATTTGCACCGGCTTAATACGTTACTTGAAATAATTATTTTGCATCACAACTCTTGGGTTTTTATGTAAGGCCCAAATGTTCCATTTGATTTTAAATGGTTTATATATTCATATGTTTTTAATATTCAAATTTTCTATCTTTGGCTTGTTTCCCATCTTCACCTTGTTCACTGAGTTGATGATCATTGAGTTTGTGAGACTCACCCTAATATTCTCATTTTACAGAGAAGTGATCAGCTAACGTGCTTTTCATCGGCATATTATGGTCCACTGTGATGTAGGTAAAGGCATATCCTAGTACCCAATTCCGAGTCGATCTGCTGCTAGAGGTCCTTATGCTATCAAGAAATTTTAGGAACTTGCCATTTATTGTAAAATGCAAACATGCATTTATATGATGATGAAACATAATGTATAGAGAGAATATTTGCTATTAATGATAATTGTGAAGGCTTGTTCAGGATTTTGCAGGTTCTCTCGCAAGTCTCAAACGTCGGTAATGATCGGGAAGAGGGTCGTTACAATGATGTGGGCAATGCCTAAGTAAATCCTTATATCTATCCAAAGCTTCATATAATGTCTCATTATCAAACTGTATGAATGAAGTGATTTCGGTTCCTCATCTTGGTTGTTTTCACTAGAAGGAAGTATTTTCCAAAAAACTTCTGGGCAAGGTCATCCCATGTTGTGATTGAACCTATGTGTAAGGAATTCAACCAAACCTTTGCTCTGTCCCTCAATGAAAATGGAAATAATCTCAGTCAAATGACATCATTTGTGACCCCATTGTGCTTGAACGTGTCACATATGTCCAAGAAATTAGATATATGAGCATTTGGGTCATCATTTGGAAGACCCCTAAACTAGACTGGTGTATGAATCGTAATGATGAAGGCTGGCTTGATCTCAAAATTTTTTGCTTGAATGGTTGCCTTTTTTATACTTGATGGGATACCTTGTACTAAAAGGACAACATAGTCCCCTAACGAATGATTCTCTTAAACTACTCTCTCTTGGACTTGTCGCTCTCTTGGTTGTTCATCCATTGTACTAGAAGAATTACAATCTTGTTGACTTTCTCATCTTAATCGTCAAAATGTCCGCTCAATCTCTACGTCACACGAGATAGCCTATAAGTTTCATGCTCTGCACATACAATGTCAAACACACCTCAAAATACAAAAGAAAAGAAAACTTGGTCTAAGACAAATTGTTTAATTAAATATCAGTAAATATAAATAGGAAAACAAATCCTTGACAACGACACTAAAAACATGTTGGTCGGTTTAATACATACAAGTGCACATGGCCATACAAGTAATATAAAGTAAATCGAGTATCATTTCATTTCCTATAGAGATTAGTACCTATTTTTACTTAATACTAAACTTCTAACAACATAATCTCATTGAAGCTTTCTCTTTCAAAGGATCTATTAAATCAAAAATAATTTATTAATTAAATAATTGATAAAGCTCAAAATGTCACTAAAAGAAATATTTACTCAAAACCTAGGATTATGGTGTTTTTCAAAACTTCGTTTGAATTAAATCATTCTCCTTAACTTAGATTAATGGATTACGTGGCTAACCTAGAATCCAAATTATGTACACGTCATCTATCGAGATCATGCACACATACCTTTTTTAAATTAATTAGAAAAAGTCCATTTAGTTCGTGTTCTAATATGCATGCCTAAGGTTTTTAGGTATATGTCTATTCTACACACAAAACTATCACCTAACTCCAAAGTGAATCGAACAAAGCCTATTCAAAACTATGGTCTATTCTAAACTCCTTTTATTGAGTTCCATTTAAAGACCCACTACATTTCAATTGGTGATCTGGCAGTGAAAAGCATTAAGTGCATAATTGAATAAACCATGTGATTTCCATTAACACTAAGCAAGAAAAAATCAAATAATCAAACTACATAACGAAATATCCCATAATCCTAGAAAACAAAATTAGTTTATCATTCTATTTATAGTAGACATAATTAAATCAAGGGAAAATATCATTGCTACAGCAAAATAACAAGAAATAAATGAAGGGTAAAGAAAAATCAAACCCTCTGTCGATTCTTGAGCTTCGATTCCTTTGATTTCTTCTTGTTTCTCTCTTTGAAAACCCCTTTCTTTTTTCTCAAAAACTACCATTTATTGCCTCTTTGAACCTCCTTTCTCAACTGTTAAAAAACACTTATTTATAGCCACCAACAAACCCTAAAAACTCATTTCTCGATTGGCTGCACTTCATTAATCCATGTTTGGAGCACCGCGGAATGATTGGAGCAAGGCTGCGGTGCTCCAAATATATTTTTTTTTGCTTGCTTTTGATTTGTCATCACGACACTCCTCATTGGGTGCTATGGTGTCGAGCACTCGGGTTTTTGTATAGGAGCATTGCTGCTCCTTTCGATGCCACAACCTTGAGCTCTTCAAGGCTATGGCACTACTTGCTCTTGTGCTGCCTTGGTGCAATCTGCTGCAATACCTCATCTTGCAACGTGATTGTCTCTTACTTCAAAACTTATCTAGGTGAAATAGTAAGCATGAAAATTGTAGGGCTACTTCTCAGATTTGCAATGGTTATAGCTCAAGTTATGACCAAAACACCATAACATGTTCAGTAAAAGTCTGCATGTGTTCTCCATTGCCTTATTCACCAATATTCAACTTAAGCACATATGAACCTACAATATCAAAGGCTAAATCAGCATTGACTTTGAGACTTTCAACATAAATTTGAGTTAAAATTAATAAAATTAAAGTACATCAACATGCTCTGAACTAATTAACTAAAAACCTAAAAACGTTCTAAAATTGACTCCAAACATAAGCACTTAGCTATTTTATTATCCCATAATGTAGCAAAATAACTCTACATTATAGAGTTATCACTTGGCCCCCCATTTTTTTTTGAAAAATTTTTTGAAATTTTTTTAGGAGAGGACTTGCAAAACAATCAAAAATTAATTAAAAATCGTTAAATGAAAGAAAATAGATAGAAATAAATAAACTAAATTAAAAAAACTTGGGTTGCCTCCCAAGAATCAATTCTTTATAGTCACTAGCTTAACTATAGCCACCCTTTTTGCAGTTCTTCATCCTTAAAATACGACCTGAGACTTAGTCCATTAACCATGAATATGCCCATATCCTCATTATCAATCTCAATTATTCCACAAGGATAAATCTTGACCATATTGAAAGAACCCGACCATAATTCTTTGCATTTTCATGGAAAAAACTTGAAGTATGATCAAGAAAGTAACACTACCTGTTGTCCAACCTTAAAAGGACAATTAGATGGTGGTGGAGGATGCTCATTCAACAACTGCGTAGGTCTAACATGTGGAGGTGGTGGCTTAAACTCAAAGATTGGTGCTTGCTCACTTGTAAGTGGAGAAATAGGTTCACCCTTACCTTCATCAACTAAATCCACTTTATAACAACTATTTTATATCGATATTAGATTGCATTGAAAATATTAAACTCAACTAACCCCTCTCCAACTTTAAAATTTATCTTTCCTTTTCTCATATCAATGAATTCGCTTGCAATAAACAAAAATGGTTGTCCCAAGATTAAAGGAATTTCTACATTTTCTTCCATATTAAGTACAATGAAGTCCACCAAAATACAAAGATGCCTAACTTTAACCAACACATCTTCAATAATCTCAACAGGGTACCTAATTGTTCTGTCAACTAGTTGTAAAAAAACTATTGTAGGTTGTATCTCACTAAGTCTAACTTTCTCAGCAATTGATAAAGGCATGATTGAAACACCAGCACCTAAATCACACAAAGCTTTAGAAAATTTAAATCTACCAATAGTTGCGAGGGATAGAAAAACTTCCTGGATCCTTAAGCTTTAATGGAATCTTGTTTTGAATTATAGCACTACACTTCTCAATAAGTGCAAGTGTTTCAAAGTCTTCCAATTTCCTTTTTTTGGTTAGGATGTTTTTCAAGAATTTGACATAGCTTGGCATGTTTTCTAAAGCTTCAATAAAAAGGATGTCTATCTGAAGCTTCTTGAAGACACTCAGAAATTTCTCAAACTGCTTATCAAGCTTTTGTTTTTGCAACCTTTGTGGGAAAGGTGGTGGAGGATAATTTGCTTGAGACTTCACTTGATTTTTCGCTGTCCCATCATCTTTCTTTTTAGCTTCAATTTCATTTTCAACAATTACCTCTTCATTTTCCACATGCTCTTTTGAAGATTCAATTGATTTTTCACTCACCCCTTCAACTTCTTTTCCACTCTTAAGGGTAATTGCATTACATTGTTCCTTACCTTTAGGATTGACTTGAGTATCACTTGGCAAGGCACCTTTAGGTCTATTATTGATGGCGCTGGCAATTTGTCCAATTTTAATTTCAAGATTGCAGATTGATGTTGCTTGATTCTAAATGATGGCGTCGTTCTTTGTTATGTAGGCCTCAATCTTTGTCATGAATTGCATGAACATCTCTTCCATAATAGGCTTTTTCTCAGGAACATGAGGTTTTACTTGTGGTGGAAAGCCAAGAGGATTATTTGGCTTGGGATTTGTAGGTCCTAGGTTATTATTCCATGAAAAGTTTGGGTGGCTCCTCTAACCAGGATTATATGTATTAGAATATGGGTTATTCTGCTACCTGTTGAAGTTCCCAATAAACTAGACTGATTAAGGATTGGATGGACATTGATCACGAGAATGGTTATCTCTACACAAATCATAGGTTATGAAGGAGTTTTTTATAGCATTAACTCCCATCGTGTCAAATCTTTTTATCAACACAACTACTTATGCAGTCAAAGTATGTAACATCCTTGATTTTTGACATAGCCTATATGCAATAAAGGCTAAGTTATTGAAGAGTAAATTTGAACCCTGATGTGTATGCTCATAGAGTATGTATATGAACTATTATGTGTAGAGAATGATCTTGAAATTTGTTGTATATTTGGAGACTTCTTTGATGATATGTGGATGTGTTAAGTGTTGAAAACATGCCTTATGATATTTAGGCAAAAATTTTATGTACACATTTGAGGAATCCAAAGGTGTGATAATAAAATTAGAGTTTTGATCTTATGTTTGACGATTTGACTAAAGATTTGAGTCATATATGAAAGTTTTGAGGTTGTGGAAGAGATTTATAATGGGTTTAGGCTTTAAAAGAAAAAATTTTTATAAATCTGGACTAAATAAGTCGATTTTAGTGCATAGAAGGTCGATCTTGTGAAGTAAAAAACAAGGGAAATTAAGCATTTTAGTCCAAGATCGACTATAGGCCCTTTATAGTTGATCCTAGGAAGGAAAAATGAGAGAAATGTAAAACCTTTTGGTCTAGGATTGACTATAAACCTTTATAGTCGATCCTGTAAAAGAAAATTAGGTAAAATGTAGACATTCTAGTCCAAGATAGACTATAGATCCTCCATAGTTGATCCTATGAAGGGGAAAATGGTGAAACACAAGCCTTCTGGTCCAGGATCAACTACAGGCCTTCGTAGTCGATCCTAGGATACCTAGTCAGCTCAAAACAAGCTTAAAAGCCCTAAAATCGAAATTTTCTTCATTTTTCTCATAACCTCTCCTTCTTCCACCATTTTCTCTCACATTTCATACCTTTCAAAACTTTCAAACTCCATCAACAAATCTTGGATTCTAAATTCCAAAGGTAAGGATTTTTACATCCAAGAAAAAGAAAGAGAGAAAAAGACTTGGTTTTGATGATCTTATTTTTTTCTCTAACCTCTTAAAACCCTAAGCCCTAAATGGATTTTTAGAGCTGTTTGGAGCTAATCCAAGCTTAGGGAAACATTATTGAGGTAACATTAAACATTTTTATTGATTATTTTTCAATTTAATCAGCTAGATTCTAAGAAATCCAATTTCTTCAACTTAGGCAAATCTCCCTCGATTTGGCTGGAATTTGGAGCTAAGATTCATGCAATCTAGCTTCTAAGGTATGGGTTTAGCTTGTTTTTGAAGGATTTGAGCTTATATGTTGGAATGCTAAGGATTAAGTTATTTTTAGAAAAGTTAGCTTTTTTCGAAAGCCAAGATTTAATTAGTTTTGTGATGTTTTGATGTGTTGAAGAGAAGATTGAGCAATTTGGGCACATTTATGAGCTAAAATATGGTTAGAGGCTAAGGATCGAAGCTCGACTATGGAGTACCTCTAATTTGTCAATGTGAGTGGGGTTTATCTTTGAAAATTCATGTGATGCATTACGCATGATGATATACGCAACCATGGTACATCGAATTGTTATGTTCATGCCTAGATGAGTATGCCTAGGCTAGTATATTATTAATATATGTTAATACATTTGTTTGTTTGTGATTACTATTGGGAAGCATGAGCTGTTAGACATCTAGGTGATATATGATCTTAATGGTTTCTGGATATGCTATGTGTCATGAACCAACCTTGTATCAGACTATGATAGGGTAGAGTTGTCTATGAGATTGAGTCTTTTGTACTTGTAAGGAAAATGTCCCTCTTTCAAACATTATAATTGCTCGTGGTGACACCTCTAAAAAAGCTTGTTAAGTCTTCAGGGGGAAAGACTCTTTAGGAAAGGAATGTCTTCATTTCCAGCGTTGTAATGGCTACTGGTAGAATACGTGTAAAATCTCGTAAACTCTTTATAGAGGGTGAGCAGTCAACGGATTGTTGGGTTACCTCACTGGTAAATGTATGTTTGTAGTGAATCATCTAGGGCTTACCCTATGGCCCGACGATGGCATGTCTTGGTCCCTTTGGAATTAATTTTATATTAATAAAATATTTTTCCTTTTTATGGCTCAGTGGTTGCACATATGGTATTCGGTATGTCCTCTGATTTTGATGTGATTTTTCTTAGTCTGATTTGTTGTTATTATTGATGTTTGATCAGATATTACCAAGTATTGGCTTACTTGTATGGAAGCATCCACTAAAGTGCCGCACGAACCATCGCAAACTTAAGCGAAGGAGCATAGTTCATGACAGTTGGTATCAGAGCACGAGCAAGACTTGCTGATCTAAAGTGTAAAAATGGTGACCACGCGGAGTGCACCAGAGGACCATCAGAGGATTCATGAGCTAGAGGCCGCTGTGGCCGTAGAAAAAGCTCAGATGGTTTCGCATGAATGAATAAATGAAATTGAGACAATCCAATGGGAATTGTCCGAGATGATTAATACCCTAAGTGATGAGACCAATGATGCATTGAGCACTCTCCAATATGAGATTGAAGAATTGAAAACTCAAGTAAATCTTTTGGTTATTACTGTAGGTAATGCAAGTGGACGTTCAAGAGATCGAGGGGAAAGGGCCAAAGTGTTGAAACCCAAGCAATACGAAGGAGTGAGAAATGCTACGGAGTTGGAGAACTTTCTTTTCGATATGGAGCAATATTTTCGAGTTGTACGCACGGAGTCAGAAGAGGACAAAGTGGCGATCGCTTCGATGTATCTTGCTAGGGACGCGAAGTTGTGCTGGTGTTCCAAATTCATCAATGGTGAGTGTCGTATCAACACTTGGACAGACCTAAAGCAAAAATTAAAGAACCAGTTTTTCCCTAAGAATGTTGAGTATATGGCGTAATGGAAGTTGCGGGAATTGTTACAAACGGGATCAGTGCAGGAGTTCGTGAGGAACTTCTCTACTTTAATGTTAGATATCAAGGATATGACTGAAAAATAAATTGTTCTATTTCCTCGAGATCTGAAACCATGGGCGAGGACGGAGTTACAACTACAAAAGGTACAGGATGTGACTTCGGCAATGACAGCCGCTGAACAACTTACTGATTATAGTGAACACCCAAACAAAAGAAAAGACCCTTTGTCCAGGACCAATATCTCTAGCTCAAACAGTGGGGCAAAATTTCCTTGAGCAAGCAGACCCTCAAGTAGGGGAGGCGATAAGAGACCACCTATTAAAGACTCACCCTAATCGAGAACAAACAAGACAGGAACTTCAAGCCACGACCACCGATATCTTGTTTTCTATGCAAGGAACCTCATTGAGTGGCTGACTGTCTTCACCAAGTAGCTTTTAGTGTGATATGAATTGCCAATGTTGAGACACCCCCACCCCACACCATAGTCAAAGAAGCCAAGGAAAAGCCAGCACGAATGGGTTCTATTCGTTTCCTCAACACCTTACAAGCACTACACTGAGTCCGTCACGAGCTTCCACTCTACACTTAGTTGTTGTGTATGTAGGCACACCTTTCCATATGAACTTGTACAAGGGTTGTTATGTATAAACTTGCCTTGAATGGGCAATGTATGGTCTTTGGCTTTTTGTATGAATTTATATGCTAGGGATAATGATTTATGTTTGAACTTAAATCTTATTTATGAATATTTGGCTATAAACTCTCTTGCTTATAAGTTATATGATTTTGAACTCTAAGGCTTGCTCGGGTCTAATGGGCTTGCCAATTGGACTCACGTGTCAGCCATGGACTCAAGGGCTTGGTCATGACAAAGCATTTAGTGCATCAATCTCATAAAACACCAACATTTTTTCTAAAACCAAATCTTTCTAAAGGCCATTGGTAATTATTGAATGCCATTTTCTCCATCAAACTACAAGCTTCATCAAACTATTAAATGGCATTTTTGTAAATAGTTGAAACTTTAGTTAACCCAAATATAAATATCTCATTTTTCCAGTATTTCTCCTCATTTTCAGCAGCTTCTTCTTCTTCTTCCCATCCCTTCTCTCCATTCCAAACCTTCCATCTTCCATGGAGGCTACCCTTGAAACCTCCATAACTTTCTCAAATTAACTCCAATTTTTAGGCTTTTATACACTTTTTTCATAGAATTCTTTATGCTTTTTCACTTTTAAACCTTAAGAACCCTCAAAAGTCCTTCTTCTACACTTTCTCTCACTAGCTGAACATTTTAGAGAGAGAGACTCTTCAAATTAGCTTGAGAAAACCCTTAAAGGAATTTTCCCTCTTTAATCCTTACTAAAGGATTCAACGACAAGTTCACTAAGGTGAGTAATGAGTTAAGTTTGATTTTAAGTTGTTGATGAATGGCCAATAATTAGAATTATGGGTTGTTTTATTGTTGAAGGTTATTTATTTATTCCTAGTGTGACTAGAGTAGTGCAAACTAATGACTAGTCAAATGGTAATTGGAAACTAGTGAGGAATAACTAGTAAAGTTTGATTTAGAAAATAGCTTTTGGAATAATATTCATGTCAATTGAGTTGGTTGTCATGCTATTGTGTGTGATACATTCCAATGAGACCCCACATCTCCACTTGGAGCATTAGTGGAAGTAAGAGTAGATTAAAGAATCAACAAAGACAAGTAAGTGAACTTGCATTAAAATGTTTTGGGATAAATGCATATGTGTTGATTAAATCACTTGAAATATTTTATTAGTCTTTTCTTAAAAACAATATGCATGGGAACAAGCCCTTGACGAAACGTTTTATGTTGTGAAGTGTAAAATGTGATTAGCTTATGTGTTCCTACATTATGTCCATGTGTATGTTATGCATTAAATGGTACTATTGTGTGATAATTGTAACCGTGCATGTGCGGTGTGGGAGTGCACATGTCGGTGATGATGTGGTGAGGGGGTGTACATGATGATATTTGCCATGTGCGGTGTGGGAGTGCACATGACGGTATTAGCTATGTGCAGTGTAGGAGTGTACATGATGATTTCAGCTATGTGCAGTGTGGGAGTGCACATGAGCTGGTAAGCCGGTGGTTGTATACATGTTTACGCATACCATAGAGAGGTTAGAGAAAATATTATGTGATTTCATTGAATGTTGAATGTTGAAATTGTTAAATGCTTCCAAATTGATTTTCATTGTAGCAAGAATGGATTTTCGTTGTAACAAGAATTCTTTTAACTTAATTGCCCTGTTTCTCGTTGTAGCAAAATTTCATTCTCACTGTAGCAAGAAACTCTTGGGTGCTTAAGGGTTTGACCCAGCCCTGGTTTTCGCTGCAGTGAGAATGCATTCTTGCTGTAGTAAGAAACTTTCGACTGCTTAGGGGTTTGACCCAACCCTGGTTTTCGCTACAGCGAGAAACTCTCAGGTGGTTCATACCCAGAATTTCACTGTAGCAAAATTGTATTCTCGCTGCAGCGAAAAACTCTCTGCCTTGCCTGGATAATTGCTATAGTTTTCACTCTTTAACTTTATTGTTTATTATGGACCTTTCAACACTAAGGAATTAAGTAATCAAAGGTTGAATTCAGGGGTTTTAGCAAGAAATTAAGCTAAATTATATTGTTTTTAACATAAGTGCATCATGTTTTCTAAAACTTTCCTTATCATATGTTTGTTCCCTTCCTATGTTCACTCACTAGGTTTATACCCACTCTTTTCAACTTCATGTTTTAAGATTCGAAGGAAGTTGGGATCTAGATTGAGGTGTCCATGTAGATTCGTCTTTTGGTAGGTACCTTGGCATTCAGTAGATGTTCCTTTACCCAAGGTCACTCCGCTGGTAGTCAAGAGTCTTTTGCTTATGTATATCCACACGTGATGTAAATCACTAAGATTCATGTTATGAACAACACATGTATATTTTGATTGATGATGCCACTATGAGTTCGCAATGGGTGACATTATTTTGGGTTAATATAAATGTAAGTATTTGATTGTTATAGCACATTATTAAGTACATATAGTTGAGAACTACAAAATGTGACTTTAGGATTGAAGGATGAAAAGATGGACAGGACCACACAAAGAGGCTTGCTTGAGATTAATGGGCTAGGCCCATTGGGCCCATATGCTAGTCATGGCTCGAAAATTGGGCTGTGACAACATCGATCCCCAAGAAAAGAGATCACCGGTCGGTGCCTCCCAAGGGAGGGGAACATCGTTCTCCCTTAGGGAGCACCAATCAATGCTCCCCTATATTTGTTTAAATTAATAAAAAAAATAATAAAAATTATGTAATAGTAATTTTTAAAATTAATAAAGGGTAAAATTATCATTTCAATATTACCCCGTCATCAAACTAACGGAAACACTAACGGTTGACTAACAGATGGACCTATGTGTCCAACGAAAGATATTCTTTTTACGATGGAGTGTCCATTTTGAAAACTAATGGACTCGTTTGGAATTTCAATTAAAACTTCAAGATGTGGGGGTATTTTACCCTAAAATCTAACATCATGAAGAAATTTCTTTCTCTGATGGCTAGTTAAATCTGAAAGGAGAAGTTTGCTTACAATGTAATTAACATAGTCAGCATACCAAGGTATTTTCTTTTTACTCATAAGCAATACTTGCTCATCAGGAAAAGTTTCATTGATGAAAGTTGTGTCTTTACCTTGGTTGTCATTCTTAAACCTAGACAAATGGTCTGCTACCTAATTTTTTTTACCTTTTCTGTGTTTGATTTCAAGATCAAATTCACGAAGCAACAAAATCCATCGTATCAATCTTGTTTGGCATATTTCTTAGCAATCAAGAACTTAATTACAACATCGTTAATGTGCACAATAAACTCAGTGCCAACCAAATATGCACGGAACTTATCAAATGCATAAACAACAGCTAATAATTCTTTTTCAGTGGTAATATAAAACATTTGAGTTTCAATCAAGGTCTTACTAGCATAATTAATAAAACGAAAAATTTTGCTTTTCCTTTGACCTAACATTGCATCTGCAGCATAGTCACTAGCATAACACATAAGCTCAAAAGGAAATGTCCAATTAGGAAATATAATAAATAGGTGCAGATACTAATTTCTTTTTCAATTCTACAAATGGTATATGACATGCATCATCAAACTTAAAGGGAACATCATTTTCCAACAAGTTACACAAAAGTTTATAAATTTTAGCAAAGTCTTTAAAAAACTTTCTATAAAAACCCAAATGATCAAGAAAACTTCTGATACCTTTTGCCAAAGATGGAGGTGGAAGTTTCTCAATTGTCTCTATCCTAGCTTTGTCTACCTCTAATCTTTTGCAAATAACCTTATGACCAAGGACAATGCCTTCTTACACCATGAAGTGGCATTTCTCCCAATTTAACACTAAGTTCGTCTCTTCACACTTTCTCAAAACCCTACCAAGATTTAACAAACATTCACCAAAATTGTTACCAAACATAGAGAAGTTGTCCATAATTACCTCTAAGGTCTGTTCCACCATATTACAGAAGATGACCATCATACATCTTTGAAAAGTGGCTAAAGCGTTGGACAGTCCAAATGGCATCCTTCTAAAAGAAAAAGTACCATAAAGGCATGTAAAGGTAGTCTTTTCTTGATCCTCCAAAGATATAGTAATCTGATTGTATCCTGAATACCCATCCAAGAAACAATAAAATTCCTTACCTGCAAACCTATCCAATATCTGATAAATAAACGGCAAAGGAAAATGATCTTTTCTCATGGCCTCATTAAGCTTCCAATAGTCCATGAACACTCTCTATCCAATCACTGTCCTTTGAGGAATAAGTTCATTGTTCTCATTTTCTACCACACTCATCTCACCTTTCTTCAAAACACATTGCACCAAACTTACCCATGCACTATTTGATATAAGATAGATGATGCTAGCTATCGCATACCAATTTTCAGACCATGACCTACGCAAGGGCCCAATGGGCTCAACCCACTAAGCCCAAGCAAGCCTATCTATATAATCTTATACATTGATCCACGTTTCTTTAAAAATCCAAAATTCGTAGTGTTCAAATATAGTTCCTTTGAAAACAACTCACAAAACCCAATCATACATTCATAATGGCATCATCAACCATTATATACATATATAGATTAACAAATGAATCTTAACATTTCAAATCAAGTATTCATATACACATAATTAGACCTTGACCATTAGCAGAGTGACTTTGGTGACGGTTGCTAAAATTTAATGTCATGGTAAACCTACTGAGCAATGGATAGGGAGGAGCACATTGTCCTAAGATCCAATCACCTTTAACTCAAGGAACCTAAAACATGAATTTTAAAAACATGAGTAAAAACTCAATGAGTGAACATATGAAGGGAACAAGCAATGACAAGGAATGGTTTAGAAAACATAATGCACTTATTTAAAAACAATGCCATTTAGTTCAAGTTCTTATTAAAATCCCTCCATTAAACCCTTGGTTGTAAAATCATTTAATGATGAAGGAACCATATTCAGCATGAAATTGGAAAGAAGGGAAATTTTCAGCAGTTATCTAAGTAAAGAAGTATAAACAGAATGTTTCTTGTTGCAATAAAATCAATTTGCAAATAATGGCAAATTTTCAAGATTCATCATGTGCATCTCACCCAGCTCATGTGCATCCCACCACATCGTGCACATAGCCGAACATCCCATCTCACCCAGCTCATGTGCATCCCAACACATCGTGCACATAGCCGGACATCCCATGTCAAGACCCGAAACTCTCATCGAGCTCGTGATAACCACCTCGAAGTCTCGATAGACATTCATTTCTCATAATGTCAATCGAAACCTCGCAAGGCTTAACATTAGTTTTTTTTCTCACTTCCCCTGTGAGTATTAGTCACTAAAATTATGTTTTGAGAGATTATAAACTATTTCCAAATCAAAACAACAGAAAAATAACTTTTTTCTCACAGGGGCATTTTGATCATTTTTCCTCAAAAATCTCGAAATTTGCTAAAAATGTAATATGCGAGTACAAAACACATAATTCATAATCAAAAATAAGTTTAAACATCTAAAACCTTCATTTAAAATGAAATTATGATTATTTGGATATAATAAAAAAATAAAAGAAATATTCAATAAAATATTCTATTTTCTTATAAAATAATAGTTTTAGAGTTATATGTAAATAATTTTTTTGTAGCTGCGTAAAAGCAAAATAAATTTATACATACTTTAATACAGTAAGTCAGAGTATTTAATTTAATTTACAATAACCAGTGAGCACCCGAATAACTAAAAGTAAGGAAGATTGTGAACCTACAGTTTGGAGGATGCAAATCCAATGGTAGCCTCGATGAACTCAGCTATCTACAGCTTATTTTGAGCCTGAAATGGGTGGAAAAGAGGGTGGTGAGATTTTATAATCTCAGTGAGTAAACAAATACCATCTAAAATATCTAAAGCAGAGCAAATAGAGACAGATAAAATAGTTTAACATCTTGTAATTCATCACCTTGCAACTTGTTTCAACCAAACAAAATCAATTCATATAAATCGAGTAATCAACATGGCTTATGAATTTCTTAAAACTTTGGCTCGTGCCAAAATCATTCTCATACTCAGTTATCAGGGATACCTTGATCGAGAGATATCCCAACCAAGTCCGCCAAGGCTGTTAAAAAGTTATGTACGCATAAATCATGTTTTTATTTTGAAAACATAGTTGTTCCTTAGCGTTGGCTGAGTTCACCCTCACGTGGTGGTTTGGCATGAAGTGAACTTTAAAAGTTATACCTCGGGAGTTACCCTACTCGCCTCTCCAATCGAGGTAAAATATAATGGGATTTCGTGCCCCTCTAATAGGCTGGTCCACAGAAAACCCACCCACTATAGCAAGCTAAACCCACCATACAATAAAATTTACGATAGCATGACATGGCAATTATTTTATTATATAGCCTGTCAAGGCTAAATGCACAGTTCATACATTTCAACACAAATATCAATTCAGCCATTCAAACAATTATTGTCATAAGCCATTCAAGTAGAACCATAAATTCACAATACATCAAATGGTCTCCAATTACTCTATTTTCAAAGCCTTCATTCAATTTCAAGACCATTTATAAAATCATTTTATTTAAACACATTTTGTTTATAAAACCTAAAAATTAATCATTTAAACTCATTTTCCATAAAATTCACAAAATCGAATAAAAACATACTTTAGATAATGAAGATGATGATAAGGTTACTCACTATTTCAGGAGTCGAATTCCAAGTACTCCGATTCTTGATCCTCGGGTACTATCTCTTTACTTTTGCTAGAATGCTCACCACCTAGACATAATGCATAATAAGCCATTTACTACATTGTGCTAAATTGTTATAAAACCAATTCAGGCTTTATACTAATGTATGAAATAGGATGCAAATTGTTCGGATTATTGTGTAAACACGGTGTTCTACACAAATTCAATTGTGTACCTAAATTAAACAGTATTGGCCTAATTCGATCTATCACTCGATTAATTGGCCAATATGTCCAATTCAACTCCAAATAATTTCATTTTTCTCTCGATACTCCAAATCATCAAACACAAATTAAATAACTTGAAATATGGCAAAATCATCCTCACATTTTCTCTTGAAAAATTCAGCCATGGTGGGTGCATCAACACTATAATTTTTCCTACTTGATTCTCACATCATCATCAATATTCTACATGGAGAATTCGGCCAATGATGGGTGATGGGAGAACATGAATTTTTCTTGCTTGATTTTCATGCTACACATCACCAATCAACTAAAAACACTAAAATACATTGAAATCTAACCAAATCAAGCATCAAAACCTCTCTCCTAGGGTTTGATCAGCACACTATCCTTCATGATATCTTGTAATTCAACCATGGAAAATGCAAAATATTCATGGGAAAGGTAGATCACAAGTCAAAATCAAGAAATTTTACCTTAGATTACTTGATTACTTGAAATCCACCAATTTTCTCTTGAATTTTCACCCTAAGGTTCTTGTTCTTCCTTTTTCTTCCTTTGTTCTTGCTTTGGCAGGCCATATGAAGAGAAATAGGCTGATTTGGTGCTAATTTATAAGGAAAATAATAAATGGATGAGATTTTGACACATGTCACCATTCCATTGGTCCATGTGTCATACTTAGCCATTAAGCAATCTCTCTCCACCACTTAAATTTTCTCAATTATCCATGATAATATTAGGTAAAATCCATGTGCTGGACAAGTGTTGGGTGGTGTAAAATTACAATTTTACCCCTGGGGTGCCAAAATGACTATTTTACCCCTATGCTCTAAAAAATGTCGGAATTAAAATTTTTCATTTCTCAAACTCAAATTATGTTCTAAATAGTCAATCTTGATCAAAAACTTCTTCCAACATTCCAATTTTTAACCTCGAGTGGCAAAATGATCATTTTGCCCCTAGGTCATGAAAATTCCAATTGACTCCAAATCAGTCCTCGAACTCTGAATCACCATTTTAAGTCATTCTGGGGTTTTTAAATTCTCAATTTCATCTTAAAATCTCTATTTGGACTAGTTCCAGGCTTAATTCAACTTAATTGTACCATTTAGTACATTACCGTCCTTTAACGATTTTCGAGGTGCCCAAGTAAGCAAACATGCATTCTTATGTAAAAATAGCATAATAAACATATTGTAGAGCTGGGCTTGACATCCCATCTCACCCAGCTTATGTGCATCCCACCACATCATGCACATAGCCGGACATCCCATCTCACCCAGCTCATGTGCATCCCACCATATCGTGCACATAGCTGGATAGTATCACCATCCATCTCCCTCACCACCGTCATCACCGGCAAGTGCACACTCACCCCTCACATGCAGGGTTGCATTTGTCACACAATGGTACCATTTATGACATAGTATATATGTCACGACCCAGAACCTCCCTCGGGCCCATGACAACCTCCGCGATGTCCCGATTGATACTCATTACCCGAAATACCAATTGAAACCCCACAAGGCTTACATATCAGTTTTAAACAATTTCCAGTCATTTCCAGCTCAAGTAAATCAAAGAAAAAAATATAGCATTTTTATATAAAACAATATTTATAGAAACACGTGTAAGTAATCTTTTGTAACTTAGAAGTAAAATAAATTCATACATACAATAATTTATAAAGTTATAATGTACAATAATAATTACAATGACAAGTGGCCCATAAATACACCAAGTGTTGGCGATAGAAACCTACTATCTGTGAGATAGAGGGGTCAACTAGAATCCTCGACAAAATCGATATCTACAAGCTACCACAGGCTTGAAATATTTGGAAAGGAGGTGGGTGAGATTTCGCAATCCCAATGAGAAAACAAACATTATCATAAATATCTAAAGGCGAGTAACACGGAGGCAAATTTAAACAACAAATTACAAACCATTTCATAAGGTTTTCAATTTATTTCTTAAACCGTAAAATATTTGTAATTTACCAAAACAGTTGTTAAGGCTTCTAACTTTTATTAAAAACAAGGCTTAAGCCAAAACTAATCCTCGGGGATACCTTGGCTGAGGCATCTAACCGAGTCCGCCAAGGTTGTTAAGATATTTACATGTTAAACACATGTTAGTTTTGAAAACAAGCCGTTCCTTGACGTTGGCCGAGTTACACATTCACATGGGGGTTCGACGTGAAGTGAACTCTAACACTACCCTGGGAGTTACCCTCCTCGCCTCTACTACCGAAGTAACTATATAACTGGGTTTACCGTGCCCCTCTAATAGGCAGTCCACGAAAACCCGCCACTACAGTGACTAAACCCATCAATTTTAATAAAATTTTGACAATATAACGTGGCTTTTATTTATTTACCCAGCCTGCATAGTAAAAGACAGCTTACATAAATTTCCAATGCAATTATCAAATATAGCCACATATATACTCATATATCATAAGCCATTCATAGGAAAATATATTTTTCAAGACAATTGGCAACCTCCAATTACTCAATTTTATAATCAATAGTTTCTTATTTCAAAAAATCAAGACAATATATTTATTTGTCACATTTATTTCTAAAACATCAAAAATCCCATTTTAATCTCATTTTCGTTTCATAAAATCCATGAAGAGCATTTAAAAATAAACTCTAGATAATTTACAATAATAATAGGTTTACTCACCGTTTGTACAAATTAAATGCTTTCTGGGTGCCCCGATCACTGTTCGTCGGGTATGACTTCCTTGCCTTTACCGGAACGCTCTCCTCCTAGACACATTGCAAAAATTTCACAATTTACCACATTGATGCTAAATCACTATATAATTGACTTAAATCCTATACTAATGCATGGTATGAAATGCAATAGCCTAAAACAGCTTAAACGCAGTATTAACCTATTTTTAGCACTTTACTCGATAAATTGCTAACACGCTCCATTTTAGCTCTAAATTGTCCCATTTTCTCTCCAACATTTCTAACCATTAAATATCAGCCAATAATCTTCTAAAATCACCAAAATCAGCTCACTTTCCTTCTTGGAAAATTCGGCCAAAAATGGGACATTAATTCGGTAAATCTTCCACTTTGTTTTTCTATCACATTTAACCATTTTTCATCATTTTCTCTTCATTTTCACTTCATTTCTCTTAAAATAAAAATCAGTTCATCATCATTGTACATCATTGAACATTCAGCCAAGGGTGGGTATTGTGAAAATTTCATGCTTTCTTGCCCCATTTTATTTCTATACGCATTTAACTAACTAAAACTATCAATTTAACTAAAAATTAAAACATAAAAATTTTGAATTCCTCCCCCTTGAATTTCGTCCAGCCCTTGATATCACTTTTTGATCTCTCTCCTCAAGCATGCTAAATGGAAACAAAGGCATAAGAAAGGTAGAAATCAAGCTAAAGTCGAAAAATCTTATCGTTAGACGCGTAAACGGTCGAAAAACGCGATTTCCTCTTTGAATTTTCTAGTTTTCCTTTGGTTTTTCTCTTTTCTTCCTTTCCTCTCTATTTTCTTTCTTATTCTCTCCTTATGGCCGGCCATCACTTAATATGGGGTTTAAATGGGCTGATTTTTTATTAAAATAATATTAACCAATTAAAAAATGCCATGTGTAACTTTTTCATTGGCCCGTTTTTAAAATTTCATCCATTAAACTTCTATTTTTCACCACTTGAAATACCATAGTTATTCATACCAAAAATAAATAAATCCTATGATTTTGACAAGTTTTGGGTGGTGAAAATTACGGTTTTTACCCTGGGGCGACAAAATTATCGTTTTGCCCCTATCTTCCGAAAATCACTGGAATTGAAATTTTTCACTTCCTATCATTAAATTATACTCCAAATAGTTAATCTTGATCAAAAATTTCACTCCATGATCAAATTATTATCTTAGGTGGCAAAATGACGATTTTGCCCCTAAACATCAAAATTTTCAATTTTTCCCCAAATGAACCCTCGAACTCCGAACAGTCATTTTTAGTCATTCTTGGACTGTAAAATATTAAATTTCATCCTACGATTCCTATTTGAACTAGTTCGAGGTTAAATCAACTCAAGTGTACCGTTAAGTACAATACCGGGTTTCGTCTATTCTTAGGAAGTTTCCTAGCGTAATAACATGCTACTCAGTGTATGTATGTCATGACATGTGTTTATAGGGTCGAGTTTTACAATATATATATATATATATATCAACATTATACAAAAACATATGGATTCATCTTTTTACACATTTCACATTTCACAACATCAAACATTTTATCAAGCGCTTGTTCTCAGAAAATTTTAAAACAAAATCGATAAAATTCTCAAATGATTCATTGAAACACGTAATCATTTCCCCAAAATATTTTAAAATGCAAGTTCCCTCACTTTACGATAGTGGGATATTACATCGCTATTGGTTCGAAGGTGTATCAAGCTATTCCTACTTGTCGGTCGCTCGTTATTTCCTCCGGTACACCACCACAATACTCTAACTTTACCTTTGCACTTCCTAGCAATAATACAAATGCAATACCTTTAGTGTACATCATTCCTACTTCTCTTTTCCCTTCAATCACGAATCCTTATTCAACTAACCTACATCTCGACACATTTTTACCAAAGTTGCTTTTATCCTTTACTTGTGTAATTCTTCAAATTAAAATTACATGCAACTTAATTATGACTCTAGCACCCATATTAACCTTTTCTAGCCATTTTCATTCAAATTCGTCTTATATTTCCACACATAATCCACATATATGGCAGCAACAATCATTCTCACTTTCACTCGATTATTTCCTAGTTTATATGCATCGTTATCTATCTAACTTTCAATACTTTGTTTCTCAATCCTCCATCCATAATATTCCTTTTTTATTTCTTTCAAAAAACATGCCATACAATCTTAATAATTTTCAAGTAGCTTAGGAAAATAGATCCTTTCAGCAACCTTAATTCCTCACAATATTCAACTAACCGTAGGCTTTAAAACATAGTGTTAAGCTTACCGTTTTCCTTTTCCACTTTGAGTCCTTCATGTACCCATGGGTTTATTGGCTTATATGTTACCAATTTTTCTCAAATCAAGTCAATCTTTGCTGCCACAAGACATTTCTTGAAGTCACTAACTCATTTTCAAAGACTACTCAAGCCAAAAACAAGAATCCTTACCTTTACTTGCTTGAATCACCAAAATCAATCTTTTTCTTCCTTTCTCTCTTTTTCTTTCTTCTTCTCCTAGAGTTTATATGTGCTGGAAATTGGGGTTAGAAGTTGTAACTTCGGTGCACAAGAAGTTGGGAGAAGAAAGAAGCAAGGAGAGAAAAGAAATGAAAAGAAAACAAGGAAAGAAAATGAAAGAAAATTAGCTTTCTATGGGAGAATGAGAGAATGGCATTGGAAGCTTCAAGAATGAAAAAGAAAATATCTTTTTGGGAGGATAAGGATGGTTTTGGGCTGATAAAGATGAGTCAAAGCTTCCTTTGGAAGCTTTGACCAAACTTTATGCAAAATTACTGTTTTGCTCTTTAAGTTTCTTTCCATTTTAATTCAGTCCTCCCAACACTCATTTAACTCCAATTTCCTTCTATTATCTTCATCTGCACATGTACAAACAAAGTATGAAGTTTGTACTTCAACGCGATGTCCCCATAATATTTAAAATATTTATTTACCTGCGCTATCTTTACTTAATAAAGACATGCGGCCCCATTAATGTCATTTTTCTTTGAAATTTTTCTCATTCTTCTTCTCCCCCACTTAGGTTGCCCATATACTCCTTCTTCATGAAATATTTCGACACTGAATAAAATATTTAATATTTTAATATTATTTTATTAATAAAATATTATTTTATTTCAAAAATTTCTTCTTGTCTCCTCTTGTCTCTTTGGTACCCAAAATACCTTATTATGCCTTAATTGACTTCCGAATCACTTTTTATCTCGTAAATTCTTTCTCGATAAAAATATGATTATTTTATTATTATTTTCTCGCGTGCGGAATATGTTATCCCAAACTATTCTTTTCATCTTTCATCACTTTTAAACATTATAATTAACCTCAATTGGCATTCGATAATCTTTATTAGTCACCATATCAAAGTACGAGGTATTATACTAGTATTGAACCATTTAATGATTTTTTTCTTCACCACCTCCTTCATGATTGGACTGAGCCTTCTCTAGTGCTCGATGGTAGCTCTATGATCATCCTCGAACAGAATCTTATGCATACATATTGAAGGACTAATTCCCTTTATGTCTGCAATTGTCCATCCTAATGTTTTCTTATGCTCTCTTAGAACTCTCAAAAGCTTCCCTTCTTGCATATTGGTAAAAGTAGAAGAAATAATCACAGGAAAAGTAGACAAGTTACCAAAATATGCATACCTGAAGTGATTTGGCAAAGATTTAAGCTCTAACTTAGATGGCTTTGGTGATAGAGATGAAAAAGATGAGAAATCCTGTGTCTCAAATTATGCCCTCATGACATGGGATGGGCCATCCAACAAATTCACACATTTAATGACATCTTCATCAAGTCTCTTATAATTAGTTATTAGGAAGCTTCAAGAGGGTCATTAGGGTGGTTTTCCCTAAACACTTCACTTATGACTCTACCAACTACACTTATTGCAAAACATTCATCATGATCATTAAGAAACTTTAAAGCTTTAAAAATATTGAAAGTTACCTCTTGATCTTACACTCTCAAGGTAAGTTCTCCTTTTTCCACATCAATGAGTACTCAAGCAGTGCATAAGGTCTCCCCAAGATGATTAGAACATCTCTATCCTTTTCCATATTTAGAACAATGAAATCGACCGAAAAGATAAACTTGCAACTTCCACTAGCACATCTTCGACAATACCTCTCAGATATGTGAAGGTTCGACCAGCAAGTTGTAAAATCACAGTGGTATGCTTAATTTCCCCTAAACCCAACTTATTATGGATAGACAAAGGCATTAAATTAATACTAGCTTCCACATCGCTCAAAACCTTGGAGAAAAAGAATGCACCAATAGTACACAAAATAGTAAAGCTACTAGGGTCCTTAAGCTTAGGAGGAAGCTTTTTCCTAATAATTTCACTACACTCCTCAATGATACTATCTCAAACTCACCCAGCCTTCTTTTCTTAGACTAGATATCCTTTAGAAATTTCACATACGACGACATCTGCTTTAAAGCCTCAATAAAGTGAATATTGATGTGAAGTTTTTTAAATACCTCCATAAATTTCTAAAACTGGCTCTCTTGCTATTGTTTCTTGAAACACTGAGGGAAGGGTGGATGTGGTGGTAAAGTTGCCTTTACTTCCTGTTCTTGACACTGCTCATTAAAACTTGCAATTTGTGTCTCACTATCAACTGTCTTACCTTCTATTCAGCTTGCTTAGGGTTGCTTTCAACTTCCTGACTACTTCTCAAGGTGATGGCTTTGACATGTTCTTTACCTTCCCTTCTAAGATTTGCCTCTGTATCACCAAGTAAAGTCTTTTGAGCTCTAATTGTTTATTCTGCTGGTGAGTTGACCAACTTCGGTCTCAAGGTCCTTAACGAGGTCACTTGACTATGGATAAGGGAGTCTATCTTGGCCATGTACTGCATCATCAATTCCTCCATAGATGGTTTCTTTTTTGAAATTGGAACTCTTGCTTGCTGTTAGAATTCGGGAGGATTATTTGGCCTTTAAGCTGAAAAAGATCCTTAATTATCACCTCAAGAGAAGTTTGGATGGTTCCTCCACCCAAGGTCATAGGTGTTAGAGTAAAGATTGTTCTATTGTCTATTCCCCGTAAACTGAACTGTCTCTGTATTGCTTGAACACTGATTACTAGAATGCCCATCTCCATAATACTCATAAACTACAAAAGGACTTTGAACTGAGTTAACATCAAAAGAATCAAGTTTTTTAGTTAGAGCTACTACTTGCATTGTTAGTGTCAAAATGACGTCCATCTCATGAATTCTAGCTACTCTTCTATACATTTGTCGCTTTAATAGCCACTAATAATTGTTTGATGCCATCTCCTCCAACAAGTCGTACACCTCATCAATTAAATTTGCCATGAGAACTCCTCTCGTAGCGACATTAATACTGCTTCTCAACTAACCACTCAATCCATTTTAAAATGTTTTCACTTGAAGCCACTTTGGAAACCATGATGAGGGCAACACCGAAGTAGATCCTTGTATCTTTCCCAAGCTTTGCATAATGATTCCACATCTAGCGGCATGAACGATATGATATCATACCTCAACTTTGCTGTCTTGGCTAGAGGAAAAAATTTGACAAGGAATTTTTTAGCAAGGTCATCCCATGTTGTAATGGATCCAGTAGGAAGCGAGTTCAGCCACACCTTCACTTTGTCTCTCAGTGAAAAGAGGAAAGGTCTTAAACAGATCACATCATTTGTGACTCCATTGTGTTTGAAGGTATCACATATCTACTGAAAGTTTGAGATGAGGGCATTTAGATCGTCATTTGGAAGACTCATAAACTAGACTGAATTCTGGATCATGGTGATGATGGCTGGCTTAATCTTGAAATTGTTGGCCTGAACAGCCGACCTACGAATGCTCAAAAGAAACCCTTGTACTAATGAAACAACATAATCCTTTGAGCAATGATTCTCTTCTACTAATCACTCTTCGACTTGTTGCTGAATCTGTCAATCAGCCATTGTATTAGTTTGAGCAAAAACTTGTTGATTTTCTCGTCACAGTCTTTGGAATGTTCTCTCAATCTTTGGATCACAAGATACAATCTCTAAGGTTTTTACTTTTCTCATACAGTGACAGAACATACCTAAAAAAAAGAGAGAAAAACTCAAATCAAGACAAATCTGTGAATATTAATATTAGCAAAATAAATAGGAAACAAAAATCCTCGGCAACGATACCAAAAACTTGTTGTTAACTTAGTACACACAAGTATTCATATCGAACACGTAATGTAGGCATTAAGTCCAAAATCGTATCCCATAAAGATTTACTCCTCATAAATACTAAAATTATGACAACAAAAAATAAAAGAGAAACAAATATTCATATTACATGTTGAAATCCACCACAATCCTAGAAAATAATTTAGCTCATAATATCTAATAAAACATCATCCAAAGAAAGTTAGCCATTAATCTAAGTCAAAGAAACTAAAAGAAAAACAAAAGTAGAGAGAGAAACTAAGAATTAAATCTTTTTAATTTCAATTTTCCCTCTAATTCTTTTACTTTCCTGCTTTGTTTGTTGCTTTTTTTTCTCAAAAACAATTGCTTACCATCCTCTTTTCAAAACCTTTGAAAAAAGTCCCTCAAATAGTCCACAAAAGACATATTTTTGGAAATCTGGTAACATGCAAAATTATGGAAACATGTCTGACACCACGACGTTGCCTTCCTTAGTGCTGCGCTACGACACCATGGCCTCACCTACTAATATGGTGATCATTTCACCAGACAGCGCTACAGCACTGTACTTTTTAATTTTTTTTATGTTGCACTGAAGCATCTTGGAGCTGCAACCTTGAGCAACTCAAGGCAATGGCCTTCATTCCATGTGCTGCTTCGTGTACAATTGTAGCAGTTCAGCCTTTTCTAATGAGATTTTTTCCTTGATCTAATCTGAATTGGGCGAAATGGTAAACATAAAATTTGTAGCCCTATCTCTTAGCTTTCCAATGACTTTATAATCATGTCAATTGGACTCTTGTATATCATGTTATTCTCAAAATACTATAGCATATACAAATGAAGCCATCACCATACTTGCACGAATTTTAATCAATTAAGATCTTTTCCTGAAATTCCCAACAAGAACAATAAGATAAATCAACAATAACTAAACTTAAAGTAATTTAAAGTAAAATAACATAAAATTAAACTAAAATAACTTAAACTAACTAATCAATATGTATTAAATTAAATTAAGCAAAATAACTAAAATACTTAAATTATAAACATAAAATCTCAAAAACTTAGCTACTTAAGCCCTCAAAATGTGACAAAATAATTCTACATAATAGAGTTAACAGAGAGCACTGGCAAGTTAGCCCACTTGTGTCTCAAGATTTCTTAGTAATGCTGCTTGCCTTTAATTGATGGCATCATTCATTGTCATGTAGGTACCAGTCTTTGCCATGAAGGCATCATTCTTTATCATGAATTGCATGAACATCTCCTCCCTTGAAAGCTTTTTCTCTAGCATAAGAGCTTTAGGTGGAAATCTTGAAGGCAAGTTTGACTTAGATGCTGATAAAGATCCTTAGTTATTTCTCCATGAAAAGTTAAGATGACTCCTCCAACCAGGATTATACATGTTGGAATATGGATTGTTGTTATGCTACCTATTTCTAACAAATTGAACAGTTAGTGTAGATAGGGCAATTGTCATTGAAATGTCCTTTTTCACAAAGTTCACAAGTTACAAAGGAGCTCTGAACTACATTAACACTCAATTTATCATTTTTTTTTTGTGAAAGAAGCCAATTGTGCAATCAAAGCATTAATTACATCTAGTTCATGAACTCCAACAACTTTTCTTACACCTAATCTTTCATATGGCCACTGGTAATTATTGGAAGCCCTTTCCTCAAGCAAATCATAAGCCTCATCAATGGATTTACTCATAAGTGCACCTCCAGCTGCAACATCAATTGAAATGCCCCATACTTTGATATGGTGATAAATAAAGTTGGTCGGATGCGAATTGAGGCATAATAAGGAACTTTGGGAACCAAAGAGACAAGATAAAATTTTTAGAATAAAATAATATTTTATTAATAAAATAATATTAAAATATTAATATTTAGCTGGATGTCGAAATCAGTCATGAAGAAGGATCATATGGTTGATCCAAATAGGGGAGAAGGTGTCAAGCCTGACTCTCTAAAATACTTGTCATGACATACAAGTGATGGATAGCATGTTTGCATGCTATGAGAGTCTTGAAAAATTTACAAAAGTCGGTATTGTACCTAGAGATACAACAAAGTTGATTTAAGCCTCGAACTAGATCAAATAGAGAATTTAAGATGAAATTAAGAATATTAAAGTCCCAAAATGGTTTAATATGGTGATGTGGAGTTTGAGGATCAATTTGGAGTCAAACCGAAATTTTCACTATCTAGGGGTAAAATGATCATTTGCCACCTTGGGACAAAATGAGAATTTTTAAAAAATATTTTTGGCCCCATTTGACTTATTGGAGTATGATTTGAGTATTGGAGTATGATTTGAGGTTAAGAAGTGAAAAAAATTTATTCTTGGTATTTTTTATAGCATAGGGGTAAAATGGTAATTTTGCCACCCCATGGCCAAAACAGTAATTTTCCACCACCAGGACATTTGTCCAGCACATGGTCTTCCCTTATCCTCATTTTGACCATTGACTAATCATGTGGTGGAGATAAAAAGGTTTAAAATTTTTAAAGTTTAAAAATGGACCAATGGAAACATGCCACGTGTCAAGCAAGAATACTTTATTATTTTTCATAAAAATCAGCCCATATTTATCCCATTTTCTCTTCATGTGGCTGGCCATAGTAAGAACAAGAGAGTAAAGGAAAAAAAAACACAAGACCTACGTGGGAAAATTGAAGAAAAAGTGTGGGATTCCAAAGGATCAAGCAAACAAAGGTAAAATTTCTTGATTTTGACTTGTGATCTACCTTTCCCATGCATTTCTCCTTATTTTCCATGGTTAAATTTCATGTTTTCATGGTGAATTCATGGCTGCCCAAATGGGTATGGAGAGAGAATGAAGTTAGATTGATTTGATTTTAAGTTAAGTTAGTGTTTTTAGTTAGTTTAGCATATTTAGAAACAAAACAAGAAAAGAATTCATTTTCCCCCACCACCATTATTGGCCGAATTTTCTAGGGAGGATATTGTGGCTGAAATTGATGATATTTCATGATATTTGGGTGAAATTTGATGTTTGGTGAGGCTAGAAATTAAATGGGAAATTTTGGTGTGAAAATTTGAATTTTTACCTAATGTGTGACATGTGTGATTATTAACCCGGGACTGATAAATTGAATCTCATTCATAGTCACTGAGGTAATTTAGGTATAATTGGAGTGTAGAAAGTGAGAAGAATTGATTTTGGAGTTAAATTGGAGATTTTAGCCAATTAGACCGAGTATAGTGTGACTTAGGTTGAATATCACATTTAAGTGATTAATAAGACATTTTGCATCCCATCCCATCGCATGCATTCATTTAGATTTAGAGAGCCTAAAATAGTTTATGATAAATTGACACAATTTATTGAAATTCATGTCACATATGATGTATAAGTGGTGAGCCCTTTAACAAGAGTAGAGAGATTGTGCCCGAAGATCGAGAATAGGAGTATATCGAACTCCTAGTACTGTGAGTAACCTTAGCATCATTTTTATTATCTAAAGTATGTTTTTAATCGTTTTTTATGAAATTTTATGAAAAGGAGTTTAAATGGTAAATCTTTGTGTTTTACAAACAAAATGTATTTACTTAAAGGATTTAATAAATTGTCTTGAAATCGAATAATGATTTTGAAAAATAGAGTAATTGGAGACCACTTGTTACATTGTAAATTTATGATTTGAAATCGAATGGCTTATGACAATATTTGCATGAATGGCTGAATTGATATTTGTGTTGACATGTATGAAATATGTATTTAGCCTTGAAAGGCTATGAATTACAATAATTGCCATATCATGTTATTAAATTTTATTGTATGGTGGGTTTAGCTTGCTGCAATAGGCGGATTCTGTGGACCAGCCTATTAGAGGGGCACGGAATCCGAATATATATATATGTACCTCAGTCGAAGAGGCACGTAGGGTATCTCTTGAGGTATGGACAGAGTTCACGTCACGCCGAACCACCTCGTGATGATGAACTTCGCTAACGCCAAGGAATGGCTATGTTTTTCAAACTAAAAATATGTTTTACGAGTATACAAAATTTTAACAGCCTTTGCGGGCTCGAGTGTATGTCTCTGATCAAGGTGTCATCGAGTACTATTTGATGGCATGAGCCAAATGTTTATAGAAGTCACAAGCCTTAATGAGAAATTAAATGAAATACAACCGTTTGCATGGGTTGGGATAAATTTTCAAATTGTGAAATTCTTAAAAATGATGGGATATTTTAATTGTCTCTTTTTACTCGGCTTTAGCTGATTTAAATAATGTTTGTTTACTCACTGAGATTTTATAATCTCACCACCCTCGTTTCCACCCATTTCAGACTCAAAGTAGGCTGTAGATAATTGGTTCCATCAGGGATTTCCATTGGATTACGTCTTCCAAACTGTAGGTTCACAACTTCTTTAATTTTGGTTATTGTGGGCCTACTTGATATTGTAAATTTAAATTAATTTAAATACTCTAATTTATTGCGTTACAGTATGAATGAATTTTTTCGTTTTTACATTACAAAAAGTATTTACGCATAACTCCAAAATTACTGTTTATAAGAAACTAAAATATTTTATTGAATATTTTGTTTTATCTTTTTATTATATTCAAATAATTATAATTCCATTTTAAATAAAGGTTTTAGATGCCTAAACTTATTTTCAATTGTGAATTATGCGATTGGTACTTGTGTACTACATTTTTTACTGGTTTCAAAATTTTTAGTGAAAAATGACCAAAATGCCCCTGTGAGACAAAAATTTTTAATTTATCTGTTTTAAGTTGGAAATATCTCAAAATCTTTTGGAACATAACATTTGACAACGGTTACTCACCGGGGGAAATGAGAAACTACTATTAAGCCTGTGAAGTTCCGGTTGGCATTTCGGGAGATGATTGCCCATCGGGGCACCACGGCGGTTGTCACGGGCTCGAGGGGAGTTTCGGGTCGTGACATCAATAATAGTTCTAATAGGTCCCAACAAACCATTAGAAACAGTCTGAACTTGAAATCACTTAGTTAACCCATGGTAAGGACACCTTCTTAACAAATTCTTGTACCTTTCCCAAGCCTCATACAATGATTCAAAATCAAATTGCATAAAAGATGTGATGTCATTATGCATCTTTGCAGTCTTAACAAGTGGAAAAAATTTTGCAAAGAATTTTTAAGCTAAATCATCCTAAGTACTAATGGAACCAACAGGAAGTGAATTTAGCTAGCTCTTTGCTTTACCTCTCATTGAGAAAGAGAAAAGCCTAAATCTTATGGCATCATCAGTAACACCATTAGCCTTGAATGTGTTGCAAATTTCTAGGAAATTCACAATATGAGTATTAAGATTATCATTAGGCAAACCCTCAAACTCAACCACTATGACATCATATTCCTTCAATGACTTGGTCCCTTCCCCTTGTTGATCAGCCCTTATTTTGCTTTGAGTAAAAACTTTTTGATTTTTCCTCTGAAGTCTTTGAAAAGTCTCTTCGATTTCTGAATCAAAAGGAACAACTTCCAAATTTTAGGCTATTCATATACAATTACCCAAAGTACCTGAAAATTAAAGAAAAAGTTTGAAGTAACATTAAGAATGCTTGGTATTAATATTAACAACAAAGAATTAAAAATCAATTCTTTCGGCAATGGCGCCAAAAACTTTTGTTGATTTTCTAACACTAGTACACATATCACAAACAAGTAATATAATGATGAAGTATAGTATCGTTCCCACAGAGAATTTGTTTTAATTCCTAATTGTTAAGTACTAAACTTGTCACACCTTAATTTTATTTAGATGAATTTAAGAATGTAGAAAATTAAAGAACTAAAACTAAAATAAGCTACAATAAAACTTGCAAATGAACTAATTAAAATCAATAAATCAAAAGCCTAGAACCACAATATCTCCTCAATGTTTCATCTGAATTTCTTTTATTCTTCCTTCAGTTACTAGATAAGTCTAAGTTGTTAACCTAGAGTTTTAAGTCTTTAATAAGTCTCTTTCGATGTTCTTCTAAAAAAATCTAACTTAACCAATTTACTATATTCCTATGCAAATTGAAATTAAGAAAGACTCATTAAGTACCAACTCTAATATTGATTACATATGGCTTGTAAGTGTATTCTACCCTACATACAAATCAAATCAATCATCTCATGCAGTTGATATTGATCGCATGCTATTTCATCTAGGTCTACACTAAACTTTGTCTTTTAGTTCCATTTAGATTTCTAAATCAATCTAATTGGTGGCCAGTCAATTAGGTGCATCAAAAACAAGATTGAAATAAACAACTCAAACACTATCATCATAAGTAAGAAAGAATATTCAAAACTTATACTACACATTGAGTTCAATTACGATTCTAGATAAAAAAAACTTATTTCGACATAATGTTTGTAAAAATTATCCAAAAAAGAATTTTAACCATCAAAACTAAATAAGGAAGTAAAAAGATAACAAGAAAAGAAATAACTCTAATATTTATCACGCTTTTGATATACAATCTTCCTTATTTTCTTTGCTTCCTTGCTAGCTTTAATGCTCATTTTTCTTTAGAAAATTCTAGCTTAATTGTTTCTTAATTCTCCCTTTATTGTTTGTTGTACATGCTCTAAAAGGATGCTTAAATAGGCTCTCAATTGTGTCTAAATAGAAGTTCAAGTGTCCCATAAGTCTTTTCCTCTCATAAACTCTTCAAAGGTAAATTTTTTCTAACTTCCTCTTCAATGCGACCATGAATGCTTAGGCAATACAATGCTGATGATATTCAAGGCTGAGGCGAAGTTGAGTAGTCGGGGTGCCGTAGCACTGGTCCCTTAGTGGCCTCAACATTAAGGCCATTAACTTGAGCAATCATGTCTTATTGCAGTGTATTGACTTCAACATGATTTTTGATCCCCTTCCAAGTAGAACTATGAAAAGTGGTTAACATGAAAGTTGTAGCTTGGCCGTATAGCTTTTTAATGATCCAAGATCACATCATTTGGACTTCTATAGTGAGAGATATGCTTGAAACACTGCAACATGTATAGAGAAAGTCCACCTAGAATGCATTCTCCTACTCCGATTAGATGTCCTTCTTCAAAGCACACCTTCAAAAACACAAATTAATCAATAAAAGTTTTTCTTAAGTAATTTAACATTTAACTTAGATTAAATTAATCTAACATCAATTAACCCAATATAATTAACTAAAATTAAATAAATAAATAAAAACACATAAAATCTATACTAAAACTCAAGAAACTATCAACTTAATAGTTAAAATTAAGATCAAATAACTCTATATGATAGAGTTATCACCTGATCCTTCGAAAGGTAAGTTGTAAAGATTACACCTAATCCTACAAAAGGCACGTTGTTAAGGTTACGCCTGACCTTATTGAAAAGGCAAGCTGATAATGGATTCAAACTCCTTATTCTATTAAGGGAGAGGATGTAGGCATTGGAAGGCCAAACCTCTATAAAAATCCTATTGAATCCCTTTTTACTTTACTGCTCTTTACTCATTAAGTTTATACTCTATTTTATTATTTTATTCTTTCATACTTGAACTAATTTTTGAAAAAAAGGGTATTTTTTACTTAATAACCAATTCACCCCCTCTCTTAATAGTTTTACTTTAGGCTTTTCCTTTCTAACAATTTGAAAAACATTCAAGTATTTCAAAAGAAAACAATATCAAATATAGGGTTTAAAAGCTTTTATAGTAGATTTCGACGATTTCAAAAGTTTAGGTCTAAAAACAATTTCAATACATTTAGAAAACCATTTGAAAAATTATTTGATTTTAAAAATAACATAATTCGTACTAAATCAAATAAATCAAGTTCAAACGCCAAGCCCAAGCAAATATCCAATCCAAAGACCAAGGTCAAAACGAATGCCAAAATTGAAACAAATACCAAATTCAAAAAACAAAGTCGAATCAAATACCAAATCTAAAGACCAAAGTCGAAACAAATATGAAATCCAAAGACTAATGTGTCAAGTATCATTTCAATTAGATCATGGAGCGGTAGATAGAATGGTCAATCAAAACAAACTGTGCTGTAGCACCAAAGTAGTCCAGAACTTTAGTCACTAACCATAGATCAAAAGGGGGTAGGATCGTATCATATATCAAACAAAATAAGGCTAATGGCTACCATCGCTAGTTACAGGTCCATAACTTAAGCAAGCCCCACTAAAACATTTTCTTTTCAAATTTCCAAATATTCAAATGTTCATTTCCAAATGAGGGAATGAATCCTTTCACCATCCAAGATCAAAATAGTCGAAATAAAACGAAATCAAAGTATCCAAGATCCATTTCCAAACAAAGGGTGAATCTAGATCAAAACAAAACCAAAGATCAAACAAAACTATATCATATCATCAACCATACCAATATCTCAAAGACAAATTGACCCAATGCTAAGGTCTATGCAAAACTAATCATTTTTTGTTTCACATTTTTGAATCATCAATCGTCCAATTAATCATAGACAAATATCAATTTTGAGGTATCAAACATTTGAAAGGCTTGTTCCCCACATTCAAAACTAAATACATAATAGCATATTTACCTATTATACTTAGCTTCATTAAACAAACTTGAAACCATAGTTCACACCACAAAATTTGTTGAAATAGATTTTAATGCAAGGTTGTAGAATAAGCACGCTTAATTATATCAAAATAATTAAAAACGTTGTATCTACCCACATCATAGAAACGTGCCTTTCGTCTTAGCACTTTTCATTGAAAGCTCAACTTCTTCAAAATCTCAAACTGCTCCAACAGCACCTAAAATGATGTTTAATCATTAATATCTTCAAAAACCCATAATAATCTCATAGTACAATAAATACTCATTTCTAACTCTATCAACCCATGCTTAAATCCAAAGATTTTGTCTAATAGTTGTTTTAAAACTTATACCCATCATATATCCAACTCAACTTACCCATTTCCTTACCTAGTTGAGCTCTTACCCAAAGGTCATAACAAATCTTGAAACCCTAGGTAGAAAATTTAGGTCCAAAGAAAGAAATAAGGATTAAAACTTGAAACCCATTTTTGAAAAAGGGTTAAAAAAGATTTAGGAACTAGAAATCCTTACCTTTGTTTCTTAAAGATCAAGGTTTGATAATGAAGTTTAAGGTCTTGAAGGTTGAGAAATTTGATAGAAAATGCATGGAAAAACAATGAGGAATGAAAGAAATGAAAAAGGCTAGGATTTTAAGGGTTTTAAGGTTTTATTTTTCTACTATTGCACTATAGGATCGACTACACAAGTTATGGGGTCGATTATGGCTATGAGTCTACTCTAGGATCGACTACCAGGAGAGGCGTAGTCGATCCTGGTCCAAATGTTGCTCCTGCTTGAAATGGAAATCCCTAAGGTCGATTTTTCAAGGGCAAAGGTTGACTCTCAAACCTCCAACTTTCAAAATTTGAACTTTTTGAGTTCTAGATCAAATCTAATCCACCCAGTAACCTATAAGTCTTTTATATATGGTTTCTCAATGTTAGAAATCAAGGAATTTAGGCTAGTCCTTGCATTTTTTAAGCTTACCAAGTTAATTATCTAATTTATCCAAGTAACAGAAACTAGGGGTTTCACACTTGTGAAGGAGTAGCTTAACTCATATTTAACATATATATTGATTTTATTCTCCAGCAGCAAGCTTGATGTGGTAACATTGCCCTTTGTAACGATTAAGGCTGGTAAGCCCATCGGTCCACACTGTTATCCATGTACCAATAGAAGATTTAGTAGCTACTACGACCCTTGCTTCCTAAGGCAAAACTCTGGGTTAAGGATAGACCGGAATCCTTGATTGGAGTGAAGGAAGGAATCAAAAAATAGAACCCAAAGCTAAAATAGTATAACAAGGAAGAGTACAAATTCATAATAGACTATTTGACAGAATGACATAACCGTAACTATCGAATCAACCTTCCCTGATTTTGATCCTTTACCGCTATCCTTATTGGCTTGTCTCCATTCATTTGCTTTCCCAGATTATCCTATTAGCCTCCCCATGTTTGCCTTCCCTTCACTTGGGCATATAGCCTGTCTTGTCATTATTAATTAGTAATTGGCTAATTAAGAGAAACTGCCTCCACCATTGGTTGTTCTTAATCTCAATCTCGTAGGAATGCTTTTGGTATTGAGAAAACCAAATCAAGGTCAATTGCTGCTATCACCCTTTATGCTTCTGCATCCCATACCCCAACTATCACAGCCTAAATTCGGGCTATGACCGACGCATGGGCCCAATGAGCATAGCCCACCAAGCCCAAGTAAGCCTATTTAAGCAATCTCGATTATTAATCCCAACCATCATTTCTAAAACTACATATTGTAATTCTCAACTAAAAATATTTCAATAACAATTTATAGTGACCCAATACTCACCATTTTATTATGTCAAAATAATGTCACCCATTTGCCAACTCATAATGGCATCAGTAATCAAATATACATATTTGACTTATAACATGGATCCTAGCAGATTACATTACATATACGCGTTCACAGGTAACAGACTCTTGACCGTCAGCAGCGTGACCGTGGGCGAAGGTACAGCTACTGAGATGCCATAGTACCTACCAAGAGAACGAGCATATGTGGACACTCAATCTAGGTCCCAACTATCTTCGAATTTGAAAACATGAAGTTTAAAAATGTAAGTATAAAACTCAGTGAGTGAACATAAGAAGGGAACAAGCAATCGATAAGGAGAACTTGGAAATCATGATGTACTTGTTTCAAAAACAGTGCAATTGATTTAATTTCTTACTAAAAATCCCTCATTTCAAACTTTGATTAATAACCTCATAGTGTTGTAAAAACCCATGATCAATCCATGAAGTTAAATGGGTGAAAAATATGCCAAAATCAAGTAAGGTAGCAAGTAAGACAGCAAGTTTCTCGCTGCAGCAAGAAACAGTCTTAGTTTGCATATGTTTTGGTTTTTCCATCATATCTCCCACTAAAGAAGTCCAAATGACCTTATTTTTAGACCATTAGAAAGCTAAGAGGCTGGGATACAACTTTGTTGTTTATCACTTTACCAAGTTCCTACTGGAAGGTGATCAAAATTGTTATCAAATTGGAAGCACTGCACCAGAATTTTGGGTCTACCCGAGAGTTTCTCGCTACAACGAGAATCCAATTTCGCTGCAGCGAGAATCCAATTTCGCTACAGCGAAATTCCTCACTGCAGCAAGAAATAGGGCTGGTTTGTGTCCCCACCACCCGAGAGTTTCTTGCTGCAGTGAGATTCAGGGCAGATGAGAATTAAGGGGTTTTCACATGCCACAAAATCCATTCCTACTATATTGCACATAAAAGTGAACACTTTGACAATAATCAAATTTCTCATTATTCATTTCAATCACATATTATAATCATAAACTTTCTATCACATATACATATATAAACATATATAAACACGTAAACCACCCCACTTCATTCATCGTCATAGCTGGCTCATCATCATCGGCTTATGCGCACCCCCTACTCGCACATGGCCGAGTCATCATCGGCTTATGCGCACTCCCTACTCGTACATAGTCAGGCCATCATCAGCTCATGTGCACTCCCACATCGCACATAGTTGAGTCATCATTATCACACAACATTATTCATCAATGCACAACACATATTCATATATATACATACCAACATAATATAAGAGCACATGGATTCATCTTTTTACACATTTCACAACATCAAAACATTTTATCAAGGGCTTGCTCCCATGCATAATTTAATGAAAACTAAGTAAAATCATTTAAATGCTTCATCCCAACACATATGCATTTCCCAAAAACACTTTGATGCAAGTTCACTCACTGGTCTTGTTGATTCTTTTGCTTGACTCTAACCTCAACTAATGCTCCAAATGGACATGCGAGGTCTTGTTAGAACCTTGGGGTTTTTGTAGTTGAATTCCTTTTTAAAAGCTTCCAAGCTATTGTGGACAATCTCCCTCTCTCTCTCCACCCGTCCAGCTAGTGAGAAAATATACCAAGGAAAGACCTTTAAGGGCTTTTGAGGTGTAGAAGAGAAAGAGTATGAAAAACCCTATGAAAAAGTGTAGAAAAACACAAGGTTTAGGGTTACCATGGGAGGCTTCCATGGAAGATGAAGAAAACATGAAATGGAGAGAAGAAAGGGGAGGAAGAAGAAATGGATGGAAGCTGCTGGAAATTACTAGAGCTTTAGATATTTATATCTAAAGTTTATCCATTTTTCACATAAATTACCAAAATGCCCTTAACATGGTGACTTCGTCTTCCTCTCATCCTTTGTGCAACTTTTTACTCTTTTGACACTGAGGCAAGGTCCATAATAGTCTAGAAATACTCGAGATTCACGAAAACATAAAAATTTAGACCCGAGATGTAAAATGACCATTTTACCCCTACCGTGGAAATTATCATTATTTTTATCTTCTTCATTTATTTTACCATCATAAACATCATTCATTCATTCCTTAGGCCTATTTAGACCTTAATAGTATCAAAAAAAAAACCCACTCGTAGGAGCTCACTAAGAGAAATTATGAAATTACCCTTGGTCTGCATTATCGCGTCTACTTCTAGTTATGTATCTATGGAGATCGAGATTTCACAAGTTCACTTCTGAATTACGCTTTTTAACTCGACAATTAACCTCAATTGGCATCTGTAAACTTTATTAGCCACCACCTCAAAGTACGAGGTACTACACCAACCCCCTTAACTAATAGATGCTAGTTGAGGGATTACTCGCTTTGGCAACTAGGGGCTCCAGAATAATGCATCATTGAATTGAATTAATAAATGTCGAAATAAGGAACCATGCATACATGTTTGGAATAGATTCCACTTTGAAAGAGTTGGAAAAGCATAGGTGATAATGCCTTCCTTCTAGCCCTCTAATGTCGTTACACTCTGCAATGTGTCTAGTCAAGTCTTACATCGTTCATATTTATATTGATACTTATTATAAATAAGTATTGAGATAAAATATTTACTTTATGATTGTGGATTATTGTGTTGAGCACTAGAAAGATGTGTATGAATGATGATACCTATAGTGAAAAGATTAAAGATGATATTGACACATGATATGTGTCAAACCACAGAATTTAAATGTTATACGAATGTTGTTATTAACTGAAATCAATTCCACACTTTCTATTGAGAAGTTCCATAACAGTGTGATGGTGTTCATGTGTTTGTGAATATATTATACAATGCTAGATTTATTTCTTCAATTTGATTTTAAGTTTTGAAATGACAAACAAGTGATCAAAATTGTTTTTCATATGTTCAAACAAATTTTAAAAGTCTTTGAAATGTTTTAAAAGAAAGAGCTAAGTATTTTAAATTAGAAACCAACTTAAGAGCTCTTTTTCGAAGGATTCAGCCTTCTATCTAACGATAAATATTCTCCACCTATTGATAGATTGGCTCATCTATCGATAGATGAAGAACATCTATCGATAGTTGTTTATCCTAGCTTTTAGGTTTCAAAGACCAAACTCATCTATTGATATATGACTTGCATTTATCGATGATAGCAGCCCGAGTGCATCCAAAAGGCCTCTAACTTGTATCTATCGATTGATAGGCACAACTTTGAAATTAAAAAAGGTAATCTATCAATAGATTTCCATAACTATCAATAGATGGTGACTGTTGAAGCCTAGACTGAGGAGAAAAATGACTATTTTTGCATTAAATGCACCTCTAACTACCTCAAAAAGCTCCAACGAGTATAAATATCAGCTCTTACCACATTTATGAAATTTGAAAGACTCTGAAACACAATTCCAAAAAAAGATTACTGCTCTTAGCATTTCGTTATCTTCTTTTTCTTCTTAAATTTGTACAAGTCTTCGATTATAACATTTTTTTTCTAAACTTAGGGAAGGGGGATTTGAACCTTACTTTTTAAGCAGGGAGATCATGCACCAACCAATGAGCTATTAGCTTTAAAATTATTATAGTTTTGATTATGACAAAATGATCAAGTTTGCTTGAACTTTATTTGAGTGATCCTTGACAAGTTCTTGAAATGATTTAACTCTCATACATTTGTTCTTACATAGTAACAAGCCTGGCTCATAAAGTTATTGAACTATATTTATAAGCTTGTATTACTTAGTTGTATGAGTACTTATGATTCCCATTCATTAAAGTCTAATTTAAATATTAAAAGAAAATCTAGATGGGCTCATTAAAGGGGAGAAAATATATGAGAAACAGCAGAGGATAGATGAGGAGTAGCAAAGGATATGATGTGTTTATCTTGTTTATCTTTTATTCTGCATTCTTTCTATTGTTATATGGTTGTTCTGAACAATTGTTGGATTAGCTATGATATATCTATGATTGAAGACTGCTCTTATGTTTATATTCATTGCTGAATGATTGTTCATAAATCTTTGCATATATGTGGTTAATGGGATAGCAAATATTTATATTTTAATTGAGAATATTGAAATTTTTGTGAGCACATATTAAAGAGGAGCATATATTAAAGAAGGAGTAATCCCTCACTTGCACATAGATATAAAATATAAACACGGACATTGCACTCCATGTGTTTTGTCATCATCAAAAATAAGAGAGAGAGAATGTTGACTTCATGTGTTTTTGATGATAATAAAATATTTTCATTCATTGGTGTCTAATTATTTTATTTAAGTGTGCAGGAGAAAGCTTAAATTCTTTAACTCATTGTTGTTTGAAAGCAAGCCAATATGCTTGTTCAGTTGCAAGATGGGTTAATTGGTTAAACAAGCAAAGAAAAAAGAGCTTTAATGAAGATAGATCAGTCTTAAACAATTAAAATAATTAACACAAATCCTTAATCAGTTAAAGCAATTCTTAACGCTACACTAAGAACAATTAGAAAGGTTTTAACTGGTTAACACAAAGTTTAATCAGTTAAAAGGGTATTGGACATAAAACAAAAGGTTATTAATCAGTTAACCAAAGAGGTTAATTGATTAAGGGTCAAACTTGAAATACTTAAAAAGCGCAAGAATTCAAATTCAAACGAAATTAAGTGTTGAAAGGTGCCAAATGAAAGAATTCAAATTTGAAGATTTTTCAATTGATTAACGTTTATTTCAACTTATTAAAGTTGAAAAAAGAAAAGCCTCAATTAATTAAAGGAAGACTAACTAATTAAAAGAAGACTACTGGTTAGAGAAGTTTGAAATTAGAATGTTCTTAATCAGTTAAAGCCACCTTTAAAACATGATGATGTAGACTGCCAAATAGAATAGCTTTAACCTATTAACGCTCCCATTTAATCAATTAAAAAGTCATTGCCAGCAATTTGAAAAAAGTCACAAGAAGATAAAATAACAGTTATGTCACAGCCTAATTTTCGAGCCATGACCTGCACAAGGGCCCAATGGGCTCAGCCCATTAAGCCCAAGTAAGCCTATTTAATTGATCTTATACATTAATCTCTATTCCTTTAGAATCCAAAGCTCGAAATGTTCAAATACCATTTCTTTGAAAACGATTCACAAAACCCAATCATACATTCATAATGGCATCATCCACCAACATATTCATAAATAGATTAACAAATGATTCTTAATGTTTCACATTAAATATTCATATACACATAATTAGACCTTGACCGTCAGCGAAGTGACTCTAGGCACGATTGATAACACTTAGTGTCACGTTCAACCTACCGAGCAATGTATAGGGAGGAGCACCTCGTCCTAGGATCCAACCACCTTTAACTCAGGAAATCTAAAACATGAATTTTAAAAACGTGAGTACAAACTCAGTGAGTGAACATAAGAAGGGAACAAGCATCGTTGAGGAAGGTTTAGAAATCATCATGCACATATTTGAAAATAATGCAACTTAGTTCACATTCTTATTAAAATCCCTCCATCAAACCTCTTGTCATGACCCGGAACTCCCCATCGAGCCTGTGACAATCGCCGCGAAGCCTCGACAAACATTCTTCACTCCGAATGTCGATCGAAACCTCGCAAGGCTCTCGTATCAGCTTTCGCACTTCCCCGGTGAGCAATAGTTATCAAATAATCAATATACGAAGGATTACAAATCATTTCCAAATCATAACATAACATTTTTTTTTTTTGCTCACAGGGGCATTTTTGTCATTTTTGTCGAAAACCTCGAAACTTGCTAAAAATGCAGTAGGTAAGCCGAAAATATATATTTAATGATTTAAAAAAAATTAAGTATCTAAAACGTTCATTTGAAAGCAAATTGTTGACAACTAGTACTATTCAAAAATAATAAATAAAATATTCTATTTTCTCATAAAATAAATTTTTATAGAAATATTCGTAAATAATTTTTCGCACATGAAAGTAAAGTAAAAATTGTATGAATAGAAATACAGATAACCAAAATATAAGTTTTGATCTGCAATGACACGTGGGCTCCAATTGACCAAGAGGATGTAAGACTGTGAACTCTTACTTTCTATAATGCAGTTCCGAGCTTAGTTCTCGTCCTACTCGACTATCTACAAACTGTCCTGAGCCTGAAAAATGTATAGGAAGAAGGGGTGAGATTTTATAATCCCAGTGAGTAAACAGATACCATCTAAAGTATCTAAAGCCGAGTAAATGGAGACAATTAAAATAAGTCATCATACCGTAATTTCATTACCTTTCAGTTCATTTCAACCAAATAAAATCAATCCATATAAATCGAGTAATCAACTTGGCTTATGAATTTCTTAAAACTTTGGCTCGTGCCAAAACTCATACTCGGTGATACCTTGCGCAGGGCATCTAACCGAGTCCGCCAAGGCTGTTAAAATTTTGTGTACACTTAAAATATATTTTTGTTTGAAAAAAATACAGCCGCTCCTTGGCGTTGGCTGAGTTCCCCTTCACGTGGTGGTTTGGCGTGAAGTGAACCCTAAGCTATACCCCAGGAGATACCCTACGCGCCTCTCCGTTCGAGGTAATAATATAATGGAGTTTACCGTGCCCCTCTAATAGGCTGGTCCACGGAACCCCCTCTGCAGTAAATAATTAATATATAATCCACCAATCAATAAAATTCATTCTAGCATGTCATGGCAATTTATCGCAACCTAGCCTCTCAAGGCTGAATACACAGTATAAATAATTCTAACACCAAAATCAGTTTAGCCATTCATGCTCATTTATTGTCATAAGCCATTCAATTCAAAACCATAAATTTGCAACACAAACTAGCAGTCTCCAATTACTCTATTTTCAAAACCAATATTCGATTTTCCAGAAAATTTATAAAATCATTTTATAAAATCACAATTTCTCTTAAAACATAGCAATTTACCATTTAAACCCATTTTTCATAAAATCACACAGTTGTATAAAACTACTCTAGATAATTAAGACGATAATAAGTTTACTCACAGTATTAGGAGTAGAAATACTCCTATCTTCCGCCCTCGGGTGCAGTCTCTTACCCGAAACAATTGACTCACCACCTATCCATAATCTATGACACAAAATTCAATAAATTGTGTCAATTTATCATAAATTATTTCAGGCTCTTATCCATGCGTATGCACTAGATAGGATTTGAAATGTCTAGACAATCGCTTAATTGCGGTGTCCGACCTAACTCGCCTATACACGGTGTAAATTCCTAAAATCCCCAATTCGACTCCAATTCCATCCATTTCAATTTCAATTATCCAATTATATCCACAATACCTCAATGACTGTGAATTTGGTCCAATTTATCAGTCCGGACTATAAATTACGCTTTTACCCCTAGTGGGTAAAAATTTCAATTTATTGCACCGAAAATTCCCATTTAATTTCCAACCTCATAATTCATCATTTTTCCACCCAATTCTCTTAAAATAAAGTCAACCTCATCCTCACATACCATTGGCTAGATTCGGCCTAGAGAAATTCATGGAGAAGATAAATATTTTTCTTGTTGTTTTACTCATAAACATGCTAAACTAACACTAAACACTAACATAGCTCAAAATCAAATTTATCTAACAACTTTCTCTCTCTAAACCCATATGACCAGAATTGAAATCATCCTCAAATCACATGATTCAACCATGAAAAATGATGGGAAATGCATGGGAAAGGTAAAGCACAAGACAAATTTAAGAAATGTTACCTTTTTTCACTTGATTTTTGAATTTCCACCTATTTTCCCTTTAAATTTCTTAGCTAGGGTTTTATTTTCTCCTTTCTCTCTCTTGTTTCTTGCTTGGCCGAATGTTGAAGAAGAAGAATGGGTGGGCTGATTTTTTTATGCCTTTTTTATTGTTTAATGAAATAATATTATTTTATTCATATTTTAAATATTTTATTAATTCATTTTTTTTTCTAGCCATCCATTTGTCCTACTTTTTCCACCATGCATTCCCTTTGACTTATCCAAGTCTTAAGTGAAATTTCCAGATTTTTCCAAAGTTTTGGTGGAGCAAATTCTTCAAAATTACACTTTTGCCCCCGAACTTTTCAAAAATTACATTTTTGCCCCAAAAATTGAAAATTTGCCATAATGCATAATTTGCACTCCTCATACTCATTTCACACTCCAAATAATTAAATTTGATCAAAATCCTTTCAAAAATTAAATTTTTGATTTCGGATGGCAAAATTACCATTTTACCCTTTTACTCCAAATTATACCGAAATTAAAATTTTTCACTTCTAAACCTCAAATCTTACTCCAATAAGTCAAATGGGGCCAAAAATCTTTTCTAAAAATTTTCATTTTGTCCCCAGGTGGCAAATGACCATTTTGCCCCTGGATAGCGAAAATTCCGGTTTGACTCCAAATTGATCCTCAAACTCCGAATCACCATATTAAACCATTCTGGGACTTTAAAATTCTTAATTTCATCGTAAATTCTCTATTTGATCTAGTTCGAGGTTTAAATCAACTTTGTTGTACGTCTAGGTATAATACCGACTTTTGTAAATTTTTTTCAGGACACTCTTAGCATGCAAACATGCTATCCATCACATGTATGTCATGACAATTATTTTTATAGAGTCGGCTTGTCATCTTCTCCCCCACTTGAATCAACCATATGATCTTTCTTCTTGACTAATTTCGACATCCGGCTAAATATTAATATATTAAAAATTTTATCTTGTCTCCTTGGTACCTGAAATACCTTATTATGCCTCACTTGACTTCCGAATCACCTTTTATCTCACCAATTCTCTTCTGATGAAATTATTATTATTTTATTATTATTTTCTCACTTGCGAAATATTTTATCCTAAACTACTCCTTTCGTCACTTATCACTTTTAAACATTTTAATTGACCTCAATTTGCATTCGCTCAACTTTATTTATCACCATATCAAAGTATGGGGTATTTCACCTCTGGTTATTAAATCATTTCATAATGAAGGGACCATATTTAGCATGAAATTGGAAAGAGAGAGAATTTCCAACAATCATCCAAGCAAGGCAGTATAAACAGAATATTTCTTGCTGCAATAAAATCAATTAACAAGAAAATGGGAAATTTTAAAAATTCATCATGCCATATAATCACATATTATAATCACAATCTTTCTATTCTATATACATATACTTAAGCATATATCAATTAGTATAGCACCACATTTCATCCAACTCATGTGCATCATCACCGGCATGTGCACTGCCCACTCCGTACATGCACGATTGTAAATATCACGACAGCATCATTACCGGCATGTGCACTACCCACTCCGCACATGCACGATTGTAATTATCACGACATTGTCATTCAACCGGCATGTGCACTGCCCACTCCGCACATGCACGGTTACATCAATTATACAAAATTACTTAACAATATATATATATGTATCATATATCTTTATATACATATCAGCGTCATATAGAAGTACATAGATTCATCACAATCATGTTCCACCTCACAAAAACATTTCACTAAAGGCTTGTTCCCGTGCAAGTTTTTGAAGAAAAACCAATAAAACATTTTAGGGGATTCAATCAAATATAAATGTGTATATCCCAAAACATTTTAATGCAAGTTCACTAACCTAGCAACAACGAGATATTAAGTCGCTATTTGTTCGGAGGTGTCTCTAACTATTTTCACTGACCGGTCGCTCATTATTTACTCCGACACGCCACCACATCTCTAACCTTATCCTTGCACTTCCTAGCAATAATACGAACTCAATATATTTAATTACATACGTATATGGGCAGCACTTCAATGAATTAATCCTTACTTAAATTTATATTTTTTATCCTATTATGAAACCATCGTCAATTAACTTACCTCTTAATACATTTTTACTAAAATTACTTATACCCATTGTGTACGTAATTCCTTAGATTATATCACCGGTAACTTATTTATGAGGCCACGTGCCTACTTCAACCTTCCTAAATAATTTCTGCCCAAATCCATCTTATATTTCCACACATAATCCACATATGTGGCAACAACAATCATTCTCACTTTCACTCGATTATTTCCTAGTTTACATGCATCGTTATCTATCTAACTTTCAATAATTTGTTTCTCAATCCTCCATCCATAATATTCCTTTTTCATTTCTTTCAAACAACATGCCATACAATCTTAATAATTTTCAACTAGCTTAGGCAAATAAATCCTTTCAACAATCGTAATTCCTCACAATATTCAACTAACCATAGGCTTTAAAACATAGTGTTAAGCTTACCGTTTTTCTTTTCCATTTTGAGTCCTTCATGTACCCATGGGTTTATTGGCTTACATGTTACCAATTTTTCTCCAATCAAGCCAATCTTTGCTGCCACAAGACATTTCTCTAAGTCACTAACTCATTTTCAAAGACTACTCAAGCCAAAAACAAGAATTCTTACCGTTCCTTGCTTGAATCACCAAAACTAAGCTTTTTCTTCGTTTCTCTCTTTTTTTTTCTTCTCCTCCTAAGGTTTAGATGTGCTGGAAATTGTGGTTAAAGGCTGTAAATTTAGTACTCAAGAAGTTTGGAGAAGAAAGGAAAAGAAAACATGGAAAGGAAAATGAAGAAAACTTGGTTTCATGGTGGACAAAGGGAAAATGGCATGGAAGCTTCAAGAATGGTGTAGAGCATGGAGGAGAAGAGGGAAAAATCTTGCTGGAGGAGATAAGAACGGTTTTGGGCTGAAAAAAATTAGAGTCAAAGCTTCTTTTGGAAGCTTTGACCAAACTTCACTTAAAATTATCGTTTTGCCCTTTTTGTTTCTTTTCATTTTAATTTAGTCCTCCCAACACTCATTTAACTCCAACTTCCTTCTATTATCTTCTTCTACACATGTACAAATAAAGTATGAAGTTTGTACTCAATGCAGTGTCCCCGTAATATTTAAAATATTTATTTACCCACGCTATCTTTACTTAATAAAGACAAGCGGCCCCATTAACGTTATTTTTTCTCCAAAATTTTCTCATTCTTCTTCTCCCCCACTTAGATTGACCATATACTCCTCCTTCATGAAAATTTCTGACACTGAATAAAATATTAATATTTTAATATTATTTTATTCCAAAAATTTCCTCGTCTCCTTTTGTCTCCTTGGTACCCAAAATACCTTATTATGCCTCAATTCACTTCCGAATCACTTTTTATCTCATGAATTTTTTCTTGATAAAATATTATTATTTTATTATTATTTCTTCACGTGCAGAATATTTTATCCCAACTGTTCCTTTCATCTTTCATCACTTTTAAACATTATAATTAACCTCAATTGGCATCCAATAAGCTTTATTATCACCACATCAAGTTCAGGGTATTACAAGTTATTTCTACACCAAAACTGTTTCTAACAGCTAGAAATTGTCCTCCAAGTATAAATAAAGGTTCAAATTGTTAGAAATGATAGAGAGAAGCTACCAAGAGTGATTTTGAACTTAGAAGACCAAAAACCTTCTCTTTACACTTTTATTCAACTCTATCTTTATGAAAGTGTTTATACTAAAGCTTGTACAACTTAGATCAGTTAGTTCATCATATGTAGATCTGTATCTTTGTATTCCTACCTTACTTAAAGTTTACGAGGCACTTTAAGGGGTTGATCAAGCGTGGGTTAGCTTGGTTGTTATTGTAGGTTAAAACTTAACCTTAAAAAAGTTAGTTTTGGGTTTTGGTTAATCCTGGGAAAAACGATTGTTAAAGGTTGTGGGTGAGCTTGTGAAAAACCATTGTAAAAGCTTGGTGGAAGCTTGGGAATTTCACTGATTTTAGTGAATTGGTTTGAAAATCCATGATTGGGAGATCAATGTAGTGGATATAGGTTAAAGAAACCGAACCACTATAAATCATTGTGCTTTGTCTACTTTCTTTAATTTTCCTTTTACTCTTAACTCTTAAATCATTCCCCCAACAAGCCTTAAACTTCCATTATCTAATTCTTTCAATCAACTCTTAACTTGGAAAGAATTTTCATATTATTCGAAAAGTGTTATTCAACCCCCCTCTAGCATGCTCTTTAGACCAACATGAGCTAAATGCTCTGGTGCAGTTTTCAATTGTAACATCTATTATGCTTTAATTTCTCCTTTTCCTCATCACCAAACATTTGTACTTATCTTGCTACTAAACATTTAAGAGGCTTTTGAGCTCTTCACTTCTCATTTATTATAATCTCTTAAATGGCTATACCTTAACCAAGTTAAAAGGTAGTTTGAGTGGTTATACCTTAACCCAAGTAAAAGGTAGTGAAGTTGTAGTCTCATCCTTGAAAAGACTATTGTTAAGGTTATGTTTGCTCCATAAAAAGCATTGTATTGAACTTTATTTCAATAGTGGATTTTAAACTCCTTAGTGAATTTAAGGGAAAGGACATAAGCAAGGAGGTCGAACCTCTATAAAAATTATTGTGTTCATTGTCATCTCATTCTTCTAAAGTTTATTTGTATTCTTGACTTCTTTTATTTCGCAAGAAATTTATTGTCCTATTTATCTTGAAAAGCGAGCTTGGTTTAAGAAAAATTTATTTTCTTAAAATTGGAAAAAATTTTCAAAAGATTCTAATTCATCCCCTTTGTTGGAATTTCTCACATTGAGCTTATTATGCTAACATATTGTATGTTTGTTTAAATGTGGTAGATGACAAGCCCACACATGTTGATTGAAAGGCTTGCTTGGGCCCAATAGGACATACCTATATAGGTGTTTATGCCGATCACAATCCTCTAAAAATGAGACGTGACAAATACTTGTGCTTCCAAAATGCCTCACAAGCATTTCTAGATGCATACCTATGGTGAAAGGTATCAATACCTAACAAACAGAATACCCTTAAAGGCATTTTGTTTCAAAGGTATCAATACCCAAGGGCAAAAGTATCAATACCCATGCTGCCAAGAAGCCTAAAGGCAGTCTGTTTGAAACAAGTATCGATACCTCTCATAAGGGTATTGATACCTATAGCCATATTTAGGGAAAAATCACCCTTTCAAGTGATTTTAATGGCTTTTGACTTGTTATTTTATATCCAACTTCAAAGGCGCTTTATAAGTGATTTAAAACATTAAGTTGTCTAACGTAGCATTTGCTTACATGATTTAGACAAAGTTTATGACTTTGGTTCATAAATTTGCACAATTTTATAAAAGTATTCTTATACAAACATTCTTCTGGTTAGTTTGTTTCCCTCCCCGTATTTACTCACTAAGTTTTTATAACTCACACATGTAAATTTTATTTGTGGTTTCATATCAGTAGATCTTTTGGTCAAGCATCCTTAAAGAGTCTGCCCTTCATCACATTCAATAAGTGATTGTCGAGACACTTAATAGACTGTCACTTCCTTTTTAAGTCACTCCATTGGTTGGGTCATTTTGTATTTGTTTATACAAATATTGAGAAACATTTATATTTGATCAAAGTGTGGTAAGAGTTAATTGAATATGTTATGTACTCATGAATTTGAGAGTTTATTGATCACAATCATATATTGATTGTTTTGAACATGGGAATCCTATTTGTGGGCTGTATTTTGTTTATATATGTGTGTGTGTGTGTGTGTGTGTGTGTGTGTATACACAAACATATATGTATGTATGTATGTATGTAGGGACGGAGCGTCCTTTTGTAATGGGGGGGCCATGGCCTCCTCAAAAATTTTGAAATTTTTTTTATAATATTATATATTTTTAATGATTTTTCAAAATAATTTTTTAAAAATTAATATAATTAAAAAATAAATAAAGACCTTACAAGCCCATTCAATTTTACTCAAATTTTTAATTTTTTTTTAATTTTTTATGTTTTCTCCACCCATCTTTCTCTCTTTTCTTTCTTGTCCTTGTATTGTGAAATTATAAAGAGGTAAAGTTTTTATTAATTTTTTTAATTTATATTAACTATTTTATTTTTATTTATTTTTTTAAAATTATATTCTATTTGCTCATATATTTTAAGTTTCTACAGATTTTCTTTTTTAAATTTCTACTAATNTCCACCCATCTTTCCCTCTTTTCTTTCTTGTCCTTGTATTGTGAAATTATAAAGAGGTAAAGTTTTTATTTAATTTTTTTTATTTATATTACTATTTTTATTTTTATTTATTTTTTAAAATTATATTCTATTTGCTCATATATTTTAAGTTTCTATAGATTTTCTTTTTTAAATATCTACTAATCATCAACCACATTCTTTTTTTTTTTTTGTTATATAGGTTATATCTCCTACTTGTCATGGTTTTTATTTTCTGTTATATGGATTTTATTTTTAATGATTTTAATTTTAAAAAATTAAAAAATTATTGTATATGTAATTCTCAAATATAAGTTCCAGTGTTGCATTATTGGTTGTTGTTTAAAATTTCACTAATATGTCATTTTTTATTAATCCTAATTATATAAGAAAAAATTATCATGAGTATATGTTTTTAATGTGTTTTACGTTTTATATTTAGTTGAAAGAAAATTATCTTGAGTATAAGAAGAAATTATTAATTTTGTATATCGTATTTAACTATTTATATTTTATGCATTATAGTTTAATATTTAGAATTACAAACTTAAATATAATAAAATAAGAATATTATATGTTGACTACATTAATTTTTTAGTTGTTTATATTGAAAAAGATAAGACTTCGAAACAAAATGGGTGATAAGTTTTTTACAAATAATTTAGTTGTTTATATTAAAAAAAATATTACCATCGTCAAACAAAACTTTCCTAGAGCACTATTATAAGTTTTTTTCTTTTTGTTTCTTTTAATTTACATGTTTTATAAAATTATTGTCTATTATAAATTTTTTGATTATTAATGGTTAAGTTCAATATATTAGTTTTAAAAAATTTTAACTTTTATTCTTCTTATTGGCCTCCCAATAAAAATTAGCTAGCTCCGCTCCTGTATGTATGTATGTATATATGTATTTATATATGTATGTATATATATATATAAATATATGTATGTATGTATATACGTATGTATATATATATATGAATGTATGTATATATGTATACATATGTATAATGCATATGTGTGTGTGTGTGTGTATTTCCATATATATTTATTCACACATACACACACACACACACACACATACACATACACATATACATATACATAAATATAGAGACAGAGTCAGGATTTCATGTTTGGAGGGACTAAAACTCAAGAATGTCAACATTTTGTGAAAGGCTCTTTTTCTTTAAATAAGATTCAATTCTTTTCATGACAATCTATTTTCATAATTCAAAAATTATTAAAATTATTCAGAGTCAATCTTAATAATTTACTTAAAATAATTAACTACTATAATTATAAATAATTTAATAATGACAATAATCTCAATTCTTAGATAAACTTTAGCAACAAACAAAAATTAATAAATATAATAACAAAAATCTTAATGGAAAGTAATACCCTAAAAAATATTAACCGCTATCAATAAACAATTCAATGGGAAGCAATTCCTTAAAATTAATCATAAAAATTAAATACAATATCAATAAACAATTCAATAAGGAAGCAATCCCCGAATAAAAAATTTAATTGTTTACAAGAATCTAAGCAAAAAAAAACAAATAATTTGTAGTAAAGCAATCAAGCAATCCCTATATAAATAAGTAATAATTAACCTTAAGTGCTTAATCAAATCCTTATTTTGTTGTTTTCAACAAAAAATGACTAAGACGGTAAACCCTAAATCAAAATCACTAAATAGAAACTATTAAATAAAGGAAAAGTTAAAGTTGAAAATATTAAAAATAAAATAATAGTAAATAAGCTAAACTTACCAATTATCGTGACATGAAATTTAAGTTGTTGACTAGAGGTTTTATGTAGAGAATGCTCAAACAAAAAAGTTTAAGAAAAAAATGACATTTTGTTTTTATTTGGTAAGAAGAAAAGAGAATAATAGGTTATGGTTGTGAGGTTTTGAGAAGTGGGGTTTGGATATATTTCTATTACAATAGGTTTTATTTTTAGACCTAAGTTTATTAAAATTAGCAGTTGACTAATTGTTATAGGGCATCTTACTAAATAAAAAATTATTATAGAGGTAAAATTATAAAATTTCAAAAAAAATAAAAATATGTTAAAAAATTTTTAAAATTTTTATAAGGATGAAATTAAAATATTTTTTAAAAAAAATAAAAATAAGTATAAAAATTTTAAAATTGTTGAAGAGGCGGGGCCTACTAGCCCCCCCCCCCCCCCCTTCCCTTACACCTATATATATATATCTTTGGGCTTGGTGGACTTAACTTGGTGGAAACTAGGTGGGTGCACTTGCCGTAGCCCAGCTAGTCTTCTCGTGGCAATTAGGGTGGTGAATTGAATGCTTGGTTTGAACTTGGAAAGCAATGATAGCATGGTTTGCTGGTGCCACTAATCATCATTGATAAACCCCAGTGCAAAAAAAAAATTGTGCATATTATACAATACTTTGTCTAATTATATGTATTAACCTACTAATATTTTATTAATTCGCCTTAATCTATCTGTTATTAATTCACTCACTTAATACATTAAGCAACTATCCCCACTTGCTTTATTGGCCTCTCCATCACAAAGAAAGAATCGCCTATTCTAATAAAGTTAGAGAAGAATCTACTCTAGATTTTTTTTTTATTTAATTAAAATTAACCATCATGTACAAGATGTAATCTCACCACTAACTTAAGGAAAGACAAAGTCTTGCAAACGCTAATCCACTTAGTTTCTTAGTGGCAATCCCATTTAATCCACCCTATATATGTTGCTTTTAAATAAGCCACCATTTTAATCAATTTCTCCAAAAAGTGCAAGAAAGCCTTTACATTTCCCACATTTAATAATTGAAGTCATTAATCATTCAATTGAATGTTATTCTCACTGTAAATATTTTTTTTCACTATTTGTAATAATTGAGCCGAAAAAAAATGATGGGGGAGCTCATGCATCAAACTTTCTACCTTCCATATGCCAAATCCTAATTGTTAGTCACAACTTTTTCTTTGATAGTTATGTGAATGATACCTTTTGGGGAATATCTGTTTCGAGATATATAAATGTCTTCACATGAACTAACACTTTCGAAATCCATGAGATCATTGCATCGCATGCAACCTTCTTTCAAAAGCAGAAGGATTTCAAACGGATCCACTCGACCCACTTCTGCAAACATCAGCACCTCTCTGAAGGTGCTCATCTTTTTCTCTCTTTTACTTTCTCTTGTAAACAAGCACACAATGTAGGGGAAAAGGCTTCTGACATATCCAAATGAGCCCAATGGTGGCGTTTTCAAGTATAAAAAGAAAGTGCAAAAAGATGAATCCATCTTACGTGGAATGCAAAATCCAACAGGGGCAAAAGTACTCGCTTTCTCTACGTGCACTTCGCGAGAGATTTCCACTTGGATGGATCTCGTGCGTGCCAACGGGGCACCACTCACGTAGGCGTAATCGACACGTGGAAAACGTCACACCCCACGAGGGTAAAGATTTTTTTTTTCGGGTGGGGGGTATTCAACATGGAATAGTTAATTAGCTTGCAAAAGGAGAGAGCACCTAGGGAGGAAGAAGAAATCAACAAGTACTAAAATGAAATTAAAAAATAAGCTTGAAGAGTGGCTAGCTTGTTTGGACCACCTGGCTTTGCTCCAAGGAAAAGAGCCCCCCGCTAATCAGAGCTATTTACTTCACTTTTAAATGGTATGTACTTTTATCAATTATCACCACCACCTCGAAACACTCATTTTCTGTTTTCCATATCATTTTTTGTGGAGTATTTGTAGTTTAGCCTCTAGGCTATATTATTCCTTGTTTTTTTTTTTCTTTTTCTTCTCTTTTTGAAGTAAGACGCCTGAAATGCATGCACTTTGAGTTCCTTAACTGAAATGATTGTTTTGTTTTGTTTGTTCCATTTTTCTTCCTTCAAGCGTCAAAGATAAGTAAGTGGAAGGGGTTAGAACTACCCCCTCGACTTAATCAGAAAAGAGACAGCTGAAGGAATTTGTGAAGAAAAGAAAAAATGCAACCATCATCGCATCATCGTGTGGTTTTAGGGTCATTTTCAGTTTTTCACCAATAACGTTTGCTTCATATGCTGGAGCTGTAGTTAATTGCTTTAAAGTTTATAAGTACATCCTATCATCTCAAATTAACACTTGATTCATGTGCATTATATTATATATCAAACCAGTGACGACTAGTCAATGGATTTATACACACTAATCGACCTAAATTAATGCACTAAGACTTTATGAGATATTGGGGTTGAATTTTCATACTAATACCAATTTTTTGTGTATGGATAAGAAAAAGAAAAATGTCTATGTAATTAATGAACTGAAATTCGCACTACAGAGACAAATAGGAAGTACAATCCAAGCATAGATTTAACCTACGACGTGCTTGTAAACACGACTAAATGATAAACTAAAAAAATTTGTTGATATGAAAGTTTATCTGTTGCATAGTTTCTATTAATTTGATTCCATGAATCTAGAAAATATTGAAAGTTATTTCTTCGTTTCCTCGACTTGCCGGCCCTCAAACTTTTCTTTTTCTTATACCAATGTCTGGTTGGTCGAACAACGATGAAACCAGCTACTAGGGATAATGCGTTTGCTCCCTCCCATGAAACATTGGTTTCCATTACCAAACAAAATCAATTTAATTTCTCAAACGATAAAGACAAAGAAAAATGGTTCAAGTAAACTCTATGTGTGCCTTTTTTTCCCCTTTCTCATAAATTGTTACTTCTATCACAATAACTCCATAGACTTTTCATGCAGAAAATTAATGAATACTATATTTTATTTTATTTTGTGACAAAAATTACAGAAGAAAAAAAACATTCACATAATTAAAATATTTATCTTTCACATCTTTTTCTTAAGTCTAGATTTATTGTTGATTAAAATTTAAAAATATTCCTTAAAAACTTTGAATGAGAAGGTTGCAAAGTCTAATTTAATAATGTATTTGAAATAATAAAATCAATTTTTTTTAAAAAAAGAACCCCGAAAGATTAAAATAAGACAATGTTCATGGAATGGATAAAAAAAATCCAAATTTTAGATGAATGAATCTAAAGAAAAAATGGGTTAAGGGGAAAGAATATAGAAAATAAAACAAAGAATGAGCTCTACATATAATCCTCCTTATTATCTAAACTAACTATTGGAGGGGAAAAGTTAAATATATGGAGGAAACCTTGCAAAATCAGTAATGATTTATCGAAGCAATCGCTGGGAAATTTCACAATAATTTAAGAGCCAAGGCAAAAAAGTGGAGTTGACAAGTTGTTCTCTTTTGCACCAACTATCTTCCTTTAGTCCAATAAAAGGACTTGACATTACGCTAACAAGTTGATCTATGCATCTGCCAACATCACAAAAAATCATTGATATACTACCACTAGACTACTTGACAGTGATGAGAACCCGGCTGAGACTCCTTGGTTCCAGGCTGGAGCCCATGGCTCAATAAGACAAGAGACCTTGTCTCATCCTTCGGAATCATGGGTTTAATCCAAGGCTTTACCTACCCAAATGGGACATTAGTAAAAGTGAAGATGAAGAATAAAAAACATTTTATATGATGTGGACCTAATTATGACATTTGATGGCATTTTGAAGAAGCCCTCATGACCTGCCCTATGCCCCCTATCTTTATTTTGTCAACATGCATACAAACTACTCTATGGACCATTTAGGCAATACCCTATTTGATTGTACGCTAAATACCTGATTATCAAGTTAAATCTCATTTTTTATCTGCAAAATGTTCAATTAGAATTAACAAAAGAGGTATATTCAAATCCCTGGTCGTGTTTTGTCTTAGCAAAAACGTATGATTGTTTTTTTTTTTTTGGGATATAAATCTCATTATCCTTAAACAGTGTGATGAATATGACCAAGGTAAATGCAACAATAGAAATCAGTGAAGTGAAAAGGAAGAAAAAAATGTTTAAAGAAATGAATACAATGACAAGGGCTGTTCCTGCTAGGTGTTAGCCGGCACCAATACTATACTCCTTATATCTCTATCTGCATCCTAATTTGCCATTACAAAGATCTTATTATTGCTATTTGCCAAATGGTAACAACCTCAATATATATATATAAGAGAATCTCTTCAGCCAACCCTAATTCAAACCAAAGCACGAAAATGACTGGAAAATGGGCTTACCAAGATTTGTGTATAACTTATAAAGAATGCTGATACATATATATATATATATATATATAAGTCTACTTACCTGTATAACATATTAATGCTTGTGGTCCTTCTTCCTTTCCTTTTTATTTTTTTTCTTTCTTGTCTAGAATAATTTTTTTTTTTTTTTTTTTTTGCTGTCGGTGACGATTAATGTTTAATAATTTTTTTGCATCTATATTATGATCTTTTAAAGGTAAATTAAGAAGGAATCCTGATGTCATGGAAGCGTCTCTGCTAAGTAAAGTTAAGAAGAAAGCCACATACTAACCTTTCTATTTCTGTTAAATGTACTCATATTTGTGACATAAAGCAAGGAATAAAGGTTGAAATTCTTCCAGAAATTCTTTTAAAAGAAATATATTGTGGTCATCAATTATCATTATTAGGCTTCGGGGATAATTTTTATTAATTGCCCCTCATGTAGCAACCAGCGATTAAGTTTATTTTGATTTTATGGAAAATAATTGTGAATTTTTCGAGTACTATATATACATTCTAGCCAAGCAATAATTAGAAGGTCAACCAAATCTTTGAAATTAAGGGTAATCTAAGAAGTGGTTTTTTTTTTTTTTTTGTTCAGATAATTTACTCTCTTCGATAACAATTTACACCTTTGTGGGATTTTGAATGATTGGCAATTGGCCGAATGATTATAAATTGCAAATTACTAAAAATATTACTAAGTATTTTATTAGGTCAAATTTTGTTGTTTCTACTTTAAATAAAGTTTTCTGTTTTACTATTAAAAAATATTAACAAAAACTGAGTGCCCTTTGGTTTCGGCCTACTGATAAAGAAATTCAGATAGCTTGATTAAAAATAATTATAAATTTTAAGTTAAAAAATAGAACTGATAATTTTGGACACAACACAAGACGACATGAGATTAAATAAGTTTGGATTTAATTTTATTGTGTTTCATATTTTGATCGTGTTAATACACTTGAAACACAAAAATTTCTTGTCTTAACCGTATCAGACACAAGTAACATATTTAATTAATCATGCTAATCGTGTTATTATATTTAAATGCATGTACATAACACGTTTATCAATACGTTAAAATTAATAGTCAAATACTATTTTAGCCTTATATAAATAATTTTAAACAATTATTTTTAAAAAAATTTTGAATTTTATAAGGATAATAATATAATAACACCCAAACCCTAATTTCATAAGGTAATGCTTTAAACTAAATTTTAAATTTTATTTAACTTTTTTTATTTTGATTCAATGTTATTAATATATTGTTTCCATTTCATTATTAGGTTTTGTGATACCGAAATGATGTGACACTGAAGAGCAGGTTTTCAATTTTGGCTTGGATGTTTAGAATTGTTCATGGTTGATGATGTGGTTCATAATATGTATTTAACTATGGTTGAAAATTATTTATGATTTTAGATGTTATTATTATTTTTAAGGTTATATGTTAATGATGGATTTTATTAGTATAATAATAAATTTTATATATGTTATTTATGTTAAACTTTATTATATTTGATATTGTTATTATTTTGTTATAATTATTTTTATAATTATTGATTTTAAATTTGAATAATAAACTCATATTTAATTATAAATATTTTAATTTAATCATGTTAAACAAGTTAAATGTGTTAATCATGTTAAGAAAAAATTATGTTTAATCGTATTTATTAATTGTGTCCTGTTATATAAAAAATCTAAATGCATTTAATAAACATATTAATTGTGTCGTGTTATATAGTTATTAAATATATTCGTATATGTATTTTCATATTTATATTTTCATATTCTGATACGAATAATTGTTCATATCGTATTCAGTTTTGGTTTTATCATGTTTCGTGTCGACATGATTAAGACACAAAAACATGAATCACTAAATTTGTATCAAAATACCATTTGCACTATAAGACATTACATTAGGACTAAGCTGTGCACATTTAAGATAACTTCCTCAAGCTTTCTCAGAATTCACAAAGAAGAGAAAGTTAAAAAGAAAAAGGTTATTGCTAATTAGTGGACAAAGAATAAAATATATGTTGCAGTACTTTAATCTCCAAAGTATTGTTCTGCCTACCTAGAAAAAAACAAAATTAAAGCAAATGACATATTGACCACTCATTGGCATTATAATATTAATTTAAAGACATACCAAAATTTTTGTACAACTGTTAATCTAATACAGCTAAGCCATTAGCAACCAAAAGATTAGGTTTTCTTTTTTAATTTTAATTTTTTAATGACTAGCCTTCTGTCCATCTCTCGGTTAACTTGAAATCTATATTTAAGGTTACCATAAAAAAACCAGAGTTGTCAGAGTTAAAAAAACACAACAGACAGTTATGGTTTTTGCTATAAAAGGATGGGTTGGCTGTTAAAAAATTTGCAAATGGTTTGCCCATTTTCCCTTCATTGCAGAATCCAACTCCCTACTTTGGACCAGAAAATTGGTGCAGCAACCCAACAAAAGTTAAAAGGGGTCCTCCCAAACTTGGATTATTTGAAAGAAAGAAATAATATAAAGCAAGATAGAGATATAAAAAGACAAAAAAAAAAAAAAAGTGGTCATAAAAGGGGGTAGATTTTGTTATTATTTTAAATAATAATGATTTTATCGTACAAAAAACGAAAAATGTTTGACATTATGTTTAATGTTTGAAAAAAATTATTCCATTATTAAGTAATTTTAAAAAAATTATTTTTTATTTTATATAATTAATTTTTTATATTTTTATTTTCAATATATTTTATAATTATTGATTAATTAATTATTATTAATCAAATATATTTTTTATTTTATTTTTTATATGACNCTAAAGCTTTTGAGGTAGCGATATAAGTCAGGGTCAGCCCTTAGGTAAGGGCATCCAAGCAAGGACTTTAAGCTCCAAATTTGAAAAAGCCCCATTTTTTGTACTAATAATAATTTAATTAATTAATTAATTATAAAATTTATTTAATTTAAAATAAAATTAAAACATTTAATTAAAAATAATAAATAAATAAAATATAATTAACATTTTTTAAATAATTCAGAAAATTTTGTAAGTAATGTGCCAAAAACTTGAACCCAACAGTTATTGCCCTCCTTAAAAAATTGGAGGAAACTTAATGGGTTGGAATCTTGATACTTTAGCCCAACGGTTATTAGCTCTGACCTTTGTACCTCCTATGTACTAAAAAATATAGACTTGCATGAAAACTGAAGCTCATTGGTAAGTGGCGTGTAGTTCCATTACACTTGTACGCTTCCATCGGCCGTCTCTCTCTCTCTCTCTCTCTCTCTCTCTCTCTTCCTTGCTTGAAATTGTACCGACATGGCTCCTAACAAATGGGGTTTTTCTGCCTCTCTTGAACTAAGAAACTAGAACCTGTGTCTTCTGTTCTACTGTTATGTGAGTACTTCAGTTTATCTTTCTTTCTTTCTTCAGTTTTCTTTTTTTCTTTGAAGTTTCTGGTTATCATCAGAATCTCTTCTTGTCTTTCTTCTTCTTCTTCTTTTGTTCAGGTTGTGATGATCTCTTCTTGTTGCATCTGCTAGTTTTATCTGTTTTACACTTTTCTCCATCAGGGTTCTGGTTTCTTTCCTTTTTACCCAATTCATCTTTGTTGTCTGCCATGGGGTTTTGGTCCCTTATATTTGTGATGATTTTTTTTTGGGTTATGTTTATGTACGGAAAATCTAAGGGGTTGTTTTCGAAAGAGTGATGCTTGATACGGGAGAACTTGGTAGCTATATATAGTTTCCGCCTTTTTCCTTGATAGTTTTAGTTTCTTAAACAAGGCTTGATTTTGTTTAAGGTTTCCCCTGTCACTGTTGTTACTTGGGATACTAAGGAGATCAATCACTCATGGTGGAGCCTATTTCTGTAAAACCTTATTGCAGATGTTTGATAGGATTTTTCCTTCTTTTTCTTTTCACATAAATTTAGCAAAATTTTATGATGTACTTTTAATTACATATATTTTATGTTGCAGGAATTAGTTAAATAATTGAAATATAGTTAATTTCAAGGGAGGTGTGGCGCCATTGCTGGGATCAGTTTGAGAGGTAAGAATGGCCATGCAAACTCTGTATCTTAAAGAACATGATGGGATTGTACATAATCCCATGGGGCAGTTGGCATCAGTACCAACGCTGCCCTGGTGGAGTGCTTTAGGATCTCAATCCGTTTGTGGGGAATCTTGTGGCCAATTCAAGACTTTGTTGATGGAACATCCCTCTAGTGGAGACCAACTCACTTCTACTAAACAAGCTGGGAGGGCTACTGAACAACAACTGAATAAAGCAAATCCTACTCAGTTCACTATATTCCCTGGTAATCTCATCTCTATCTTTTAGGTTTCCCACTTAAAATCTACTGGTGTTTTCCATTATTAAATATGCTGTAGCCAAATATTTATATGCCAGTAGATATGGAACATCATTTTGTTAGACAAAGCTCTTCATTTTTTATATTTCTCCTCTTGGGAGCACTTCCTGAGCTTTGGTCTAAACAAGGAAAGAGTGAACAAGGTACCTGGATGGTTCTTAGATTTGAAGATTGTCTAAATATTGCGTTATGAAGATCAATTATTTCCAGCCTTTTATCAACAATTTGGTTGGAGATAAGATTGTGGCAATCAGAGTAAAATATACGGCTTACAAAGTTATTGGTGATATAGAAATTCGAGGAATTAGGATGAAAAAAGTAATTTTCAAGTTAGAAGTGTCAATCAAAGCAAGAGAGGTTGTAGTAGCAAGGTTGGATCCCCCTCCCCTGCCGTTTTGGAAATAGATCTACAATTCTTAAGGATAAAGAAATTTATTTCGAAATAGATCTACAATTCTTTTACTTTTTGACGTGTGAATGCTCCTTTTGTCATATTGGATAAAGACATTAGAAGTTGCACTGATGTTGTAGGATATTGGAAACCTTAAGGAGAAGGCAACCTAAAGCCTCTTTAAGTGAGTTCATAAAATTCACTTCTTCACTTTGAAAAGCTTTTCAACTAATTTTGTTTGGTTAAATTTGCTTCATGAGCTAGGTAATACTGACCTTTAAAGGTGCTATCTAAATTGACTCATATAAGGTCAAAACAGAAGGATCTGTTTGCTATCTATGAGAGAATTTCTGCCAATGTTCTTCAAATCCCACTTTTCGCACAAATGAGGTGCAAATGATGAACACTCCAGGTTATGTTAAGATTCATCAAATTTTGCAAGTTATAGCTTAGACAGAAAATGGCTAAAGGCAAGATAATATTTTGGGTAAAGAAGAATAATGGAACTTTTTTAATGAAATGCTCAGGATGGTGAATAAAATAAAATAAGAGCCAAGGTTGGATTCCTGCAATTTGTGATGACACTATAGGATTCATGGTTGCTTGATTTTCTAGAAAGGGAAGATGTCGGGTTTTTTCACATTGAATACAAAAGTTATTAGAACTTCAAGCACTTGATAACTTTAGCTTTTGCTAAGGATATTCTTTGAGTTTCATGCTATGCAGTATTGTTGGGGTATGTAGCCTGTAAAAGTTTTTGTGCATGATGATGCACATAATTTAATTGAGATGTTTCATCATGCCCTCTACCAGGAAAAAGCTAGTAGTACTTGCTCAAAGAATAGAGCACTTTAAGCGCAAGCTTAAGACTGCTGCATGCCTCACGGATTATTATTGAACTTGAATATTTGAGTTTCTTTACCTTCCATCACTTTAGAATTCATTGAAGAACAAGATGATTATATAATAATAGTGCGTTTTTTCTGGACTGCTAGTCAGGATCAATGTTGGCTCTAGTTCTCTCCCCATTTGCCCTTATCATCTGATGGAGTCCACTGAAAGTAATAATTATTTTCCCCTTATGTCCCCTCTTTCTGCAACTTGCTTGAGAATTTTTTTTTTCTTTTTCATCCCATGCAGCCTATTTAATGATCTACAATTTTTATGATTTACTTAAAACTGTAGCTTATGTTGGTTCATTTGTGGTAGAGATGGGCAAAACTATTGACACATAGTTGTAAAGTGCAGATGCTTTTGTCTTTACACAAATTATTAATGCACTGACTATTACTAACCAGCCAAGTGGTTTTCATTCAGGTGATTGCAAAAATTCAGGGGATGGACATAAACCTCAGGCAGTCATCTCTCTGCAATCAGCTCCTTCAGAACATCATGCTCGCTTTGAACTAGGATTTCGTCAGCCCATGGTAATATTCCTTAGAAACTTCCTTCCATTAACTGATTCACTTCTTTGCTACTTAAGTTAAATTTTTTTGCTTCTTGCGTCCAACTGTAGGTCTGTGCAAAATACCCCTACATGGATCAATGCTATGGAGTTTTCTCAACTTATGGACCTCAAATTTCGGTTTGTCTTCCATTATTCCTCTAGCTAGCAACTTCTCTTGATTTATACTGTCTCAATTACATTATGAAGTAAAATATTGTTGTTCCATGTATTTTACTCGATTGTACTGGAGATATTTGATTCTTGCTGAACTATCTAAATAGACATATAACATACAGAGACTGATTTGGGTTATCTTTTCCTTTTTGGTTTGAAGTATTGTAATTTGTAACAAGGAGCTTAAAGTCAAAAATTTTTTGAACTAAATCTTACTTTAGTTTTCCCATTCAGTTGCATTTCCTTTGATCCAGAATTTTCCAATCTTACTATTGAATTTTCTTTTACAAGGCCAGCCAAGCATGTGAAAATTTTACCTTTTAGTCATTTTTTGCTTCCAGCTATATTTGTTGATCATATTACAATAATTACCAAATCTGAAGCTTGCACTTCCACTCATTTCCTTGCTGGGTATGCTTAAAGATTATGGACTTAAGTTTAAGTTTGGATACTCTATGGTTGAGAGAGCTCAAAATCGTCTACCAGTTTGATGTTTAGTGAACCTAATGGGAATATATATTAAAGCCAATGAGGGGCCAGTTGAAAGATGATTTCTGCAAAAAGGTGTTAAGGTGTGCTACAATTTTTAATCTGACAAAACATGTGCATCCATATATCAAAACTATGTAGCTTTGACTTGCTCATACTGCACGGGAAGGAAGCATGATAAACCCCCCAAATTACATATTGCACAAGTGAAAATTTAGAAATAAAAGCTTGGAAAATACAGGCTTTCCTGTTGGATCTTCACATAATCTCCCTCTTGACTGTGTTTCCGGTGGAGATGCTCTTTATCTAAAAATATTTGAAATGCTATCTTGTCCGGTGCTTGGAATGCATAGTTTATCCTTTCCTTCATGTAAAACCTTAACTGATTAATGTAATCCATAATGATTTAGGGTCGTGTTATGCTGCCATTGAATGTGGCAACAGAGGACGGACCAATATATGTAAATGCCAAGCAGTACAATGGAATCATTAGGCGTCGGCAGTCTCGTGCAAAGGCTGTACTTGAGAATAAAGTGACTAAAGCAAGGAAGGTATGATCTCTTTTTGGGTTCCCAATTCACTATTTCTTTTAATTGGGAAAGTTTCGCCAAAGCTTTAATGGAGACAAGCTAGAAGCAAATTTTTGTTTTTCTCAATACTTGCTTCTTGCCTTGATCGTATGCCATGTGATTTAGGCAAAAAATGATTTACCCTCATGGATATAAGCCTCTTGAATCAACCACCTCACTCAACCCAGTTGTAGGAATTTCTAGGTTTGCAAAAGATTGATCCAAATGAGTTGGGCCAGAAATCTTACATTGTATAATTTTCACATGTCAAATGGTTTTGGTTTGAGAGATCTTGACAGTTGCCATTAATCTTGGGGAGGATGTCCTTAATTTAGTTGACTAGAAGCTTTGATATCAGTGATATTTCCAGTAATATGCATGATACGATTTCTGCCTGAGAAAGTGAATATTTAAGATTCCTTATTGGTAGAGTTGAGGTTAGTATGGTTAGTCAATATAAATGTGCAAAAGGATACCTAGTTAAAAAATTTCAAAACTCAATTTATCCTAAAATTTACTAATCACTACTGAGGAACCATATATGCTAGTACCAGATATCTAGGTATCTTAGTCATAGTTATTATTATTATTATTTTTGTTTTTGGCTAAGACTTAGCTACCTAATTTGAATTCACAGGTATTATCTTCAATATGCCATAATTAACGTATCCATGGTGTTTTTGGGTTTTTTGTTTAAATCTTAATCTAGTTCAATGTCTCGAATGAATTCAGTTTCTGTTCTCCAAAGTTATGATCTTGTTCATTGAACTAGATGAAAAACTAAACAAAGTCTTAATTTGAAAGCCATAAAAATCATGAATGTGTGCGGTATATTGTAATTATTAAAGCTATTGGGCATTATTTCAATCAAGACCACCATCAGATGTCTTTCATTGTTAGATGATTCTTCACTTGAAAATTTAAATATCTTCTTCTGCCACAAATATTTAGGTTCTGCTTTTGTTCCACAGCCATATATGCACTACTCACGCCATCTGCATGCAATGCGCCGGCCAAGGGGATGCGGCGGCCGTTTCTTGAACACAAAATGTTCAAACAGTGGCAAAGATGGAATTAAGATGAACAAAGCTGCTGAAGGAAAACTTTGGCACTATGCAGTTTCACAGAATTCTGAAGTCCTGCAATCTGACAGTGGAACCTTGAACTCGTCCAAGGAAGCAAATGGAGGAGGCTCAACTCTTTCAGGGTCAGAGGTGACCAGCGTGTATTCCAGGGGAGATCTTGAACACTTCCCAATCAATCATCTTGGACTGTCTGTCCACACTCTCCCACGCATGGTGGACAATGGGCGTGGTACTGTTATGCCCAGCAAGTGGGTTGCAACAGGAGATAACTGTTGCAACCTTAAAGTTTGATACCGAGGGTATTAGTGGGATTGGTGCTAAGTTCGGTGCACCTACCCACTTTCCCTGGAGCAACCAAATGGAGGAACTTTGTTACATCAGCTGTTGTAGTTTTTGCAACAGGTTTTGGTTCCCTGGATAGTCCAGCCGCCATTTGGTTGTTTAGGCAAATCATTCTTGGCTCATCTTATCTAAAGCTCTTCCTTCCAACTCCGCGCAGCACTGCTGTCCTGGGGTGGTGGATGATGCTAAAACTTTAATGTAAGAAATGGATCAGACTATCAATGGAGTGTTTCCACTGATCCAGTAGAACTTGAATGTTTGATTATGTGCTTGTAATCCTAAATATGTAGAATTGTGGTGTTCCTAAAGCATGCTATCTACTGTTTGTCATGCTTGAGAAATAATATATTGTAGAATATTATGCTTGTGTTTTTATATGTGTTATTCCGTTTGATCTTATTCTCAATCTGTTGTAGAGTTACACCTCTGATAGGAGTATATATGCAAAATTTTCCACTTTAGTACCTTATTGGATGATGAAACAAATTAAATTGAATGTTCGGGCAGTTCCTGATTACGCCATGTGGCTTACTATAATGTGCCTTAGCAGGCCACAGAATGGTGTCATCTACTGCAATTAGGATTCTGGAGAAATAGCTTTCCTAAATCTTCATTCTTTATTTTTCAAATTTGGACTCAGTTTTTTCACTTGTTTTCTCTAGATGTATAATTGTCTGAACTATAGAGGAATTTCGGTTGCAAACATTGAAGATTCGAACCTTGTTTTCTCCTGATTCTCCTTGCTTTTCTAGCTGTGTCATGGACGAACATCGGATCAAAGCTGGACGAAATTTCAAAACAATTTTCTACTAATATCTTAGAGCCTTCAAAAGTGCGATTCTTACTCTTCATGCAGGTTAAGAAAAAGAAAACATAATCTCTCGTCTCTCAATCTTTCTTCTGATATAAACTAGTAGGACAAAAAGGGAGGTAGCTGGTCATATGCTTTGCTTGGATGTCCAAATTGTTTTTTTCTTTCTTCTTTTTTTATAATAAGTAGATATGACCCAGAATCAAAGACACAAAGAGAGCAAGGCAACATGAGAAACACTCGAAACAAAACCTTTGCTATCCTCCTCTTGCTGCTGTTTAGCATGTCAAGATACTTTGTCATGGGAAAAATTCTTGTTAGGGTCATGAACCAGCTGGGAAATCACAGGACTCTGAACATACACTGCCAGTCCCGCGACAATGATCTTGGCTATGTTGCCCTTCCAGATGGCTCTGAATTCGAGTGGAAATTCTCTGTTAATTTCTGGGGCACCACACTGTTTTATTGTAATGTGCAATGGGATCAGTCAGGATGGCACCATTTTGATGCCTACGCATACGAATGGGATTCTAGCCGGTGTCAAACAGAATGTATATGGAAGATCTCAAAGGATGGTCTCTTGCTCAATTATGATCAAGAATTTCAAACCTGGGATCTCATTCCTTTCAAAACATAGGTAACTGATATTGCATGAAATTTTTTTGTTACTTTGAAGCGGCAGCACATCAGAATTGTAGTAGGAAATGCAGAAGCAGCAAATGGTTTGGAGCACAGGCTCAATGAATAATTTGACATATTGGAAAAACTATTATAGGACTGAATTGGTTACAGCCTCTGCACCCTAATTATTCTAGCAGCTGAATCCTTATGCTGCCGCTTTTTGACGTGGAAAGATATTCTCTCCACAAATGATTAGCACTTGCCCATGCCATACCATCTTCCTTAAGAGTTGTACTAGTTACTATGAGTTTGTGATTATTGTCCAATACTAAAATCCCTCAAATTTAACTGTTTTAATCAATAATAACATATCTCACATTTAACACACAAATTTATCTCGATAATATATTTTTTTTCAAAAAAAATAAATCTATTTTCAATAAAATAAATATAAAAAATTACTTCTAAGAAGCACCAATGATAAGTTTGTACATCCTTTGCTCAAAGACTTAGATTTTTTAATTCTCCTTCTCTCGTTAAAAAAAAGATGAAAGTGAAATTCTACAAAAAAAAGCTAAAAAAAAAACCATTATGGACTCCATATTTTATTAGTTTCTATTCAAGCAATAAATGTGAGCCAACTAGATTTTTTTTTTTTTGAAAGGTAAAGTGAAGATTTATTTATCATGGGAATAAGGAACTTGTCTAAATCTGAAACAACATCAGGACCAAGACCCAAGCATAGGATATTGGTAGGTGTATCTCTCATAACTTGATATACCCTCCAATAAACTTTAAAAAAGATCCAGCACAAAATCAGCCATCCAAGATGGAAACAAAAACACCTATCAAGCAAAATAAATGGCCTTCCCCTACACTGAAACTTTGTAGGATAGGGAACAGATCCTTTATACCAAAAACAAAAGAACAAGACTATACAAGAGAATCACCCCTACACTCCTAATAGAAACTAGATCCCAAATAACTAATCAGCACCCCTAAATCAAACTGTACACAAAAACGCAAAAATTAACACCCTCGAAAAGAAACATGGCATAGCAAATCATAGAGATATCCACAGATCGAGAATCTGAAAATCACCCATAAACCTTAACCAAGATTTTAATCCAAATAGTAGCTGAATCTCTTCAAAGCCAAAAAACCAAACTTACTAGAAAATTCTTATGACTTCAGATAACATATCCACTCCATCTTTAGTAAAAGCATCGGCCCTCTGATTTGCTTCTCTCATAACATGCTTAATTTCCTAGTTAGTCAAACCCTCTTTATAGCATTCAATTTGTAGAATCCATTTGTGCATGCTCTATGGTGAAGTGCTCGAATTTCTGTCCATTTCACTACATTTATAGAATCACTTTCGATTACGAGATGGTACTCTTCATTCCATGTTGAAGCTGAGAAAATAAGGAAAACTCTCGTCTTCGCTCGTATCTCTGCAAGGTTGGAATCAGCCATGCCAACTGATTTAAAAAACGTGGCTTTGACCTCACCACTTGGATCCCTTAGAATGCCCTCAAAACCTGTCGATCCCGGACAGCCTTTAACGACTCCATCTACATTAAATTTCATGAAGGCTGTCCAAGGTTTTTCCCACTAAACTCTTTTCCTTCCTCTTTTCTCTTTATGGTGTTGTCCTTGTAGGGGGGTTATTAGTAAATATCTAGCACTAAAGGAAACTCCTTTGGCCATTTTGCACTAGCTCATGTAGTTACTCTAATTCTTGTTATTTCAAGACACCGTTCAGCTTTTCATTCTTTACCTCCAAACACTACCTCATTCCTACATTTCCAAATTGACCAAACAATATAAAAAAAAGCCATATTCCACAATCTGATGTCCAATCCCCCCAAAAGGATTCCATTCCATGCCATGAAGAATTCTTTCATACTTTCAGGTGAGACCCGTTGCACCCCTAACTCCCACACTAAACCAACCATATTTTCCATGTCTCATAATAATTTTGGAATAAATGGTTACAAGTTTCCTTCTCCCTATTACAAAGGACACAATTTAGCATATTATTGAGTTACACCCCTTTGTTTGCAAGTTCCTCTTTTACCTTAACCTTTCCTTGCAACAGCTGCCAAATAAATGTCTTGACTCTATACAGTGCAACTTTTACCCATACATCTTTCCATATACCATCAACATTTGCATTAAAAGAAGACACATACTTACAAAAAGATTTAGCTTTGTACTGTCCATTAGCTTCATTTTTCCATATAGTTTCATCCCTTAATTTCCTGCTGAGTTGGAACTCCACAAGTAAACCTTCCAACTATTCCCACTATGTGATTTCCCAACCAAAATTGTTGCCTTCACAGTTGCACATTCCAACTCTCTCTCTCTTCAATCTAGGCCCTAAAATCCACAAATTTACCTACTTTGTTTACTGTTAGCGCAAAGATCCTTGGAAACGAATGCACTACATCGTCGATCCATTGATCTTGCCAAAACAACAAGTTTGTCCTATCACCAACAGCAAAACCAATGTTAGCTTGAACCTACAAAAAATACTTGTTAGTGGGGAAAATAGGGCTTATAATTTTTTTCCATAAAGTTGACACTCTTTTATTATCACTCAATTGTGGCAAGAGCATAATCAGATCGCAGTTAGTTTTTTCCACAAGGACCTCTCTCCATAAACTTTCTTTTTCCTTCCTATAGCGCCAAATCCACTTGTTAAGAAGTGCCCGATTTTTTACCTCCAATTCAATAAGGCTTACACCTCTGTACTCTTTATACTAGCTTATCACATCCCACTTAGCATAATGGATTTTCCTTTACTTATCAACCCCTCCCCCCAACATGAAATTCCTTTATATCTTCTTTAGCTGTCATTTCCCTTTCGCTAAAATGGAAAATAAAGACATGTAGAATAACAGCAAACTAGTGAGCATTGACTTGCGTAAAATGACTCTACCTCTAAAGAACAGTGTTTAAGACTTCCACCCCACCAATTTTGTTCCATTCTTTCAACCATTAGCTTCTAGAAACTTACGAAGTTATGATTCACCCCCAATGGCAACCCAGGGTAAGTTATTGGGATCTTACTAACCACACATGAGATGTGTGTTGCCTTTCATGCTACTACATTTTGCTCCACTCTAACACCTATAAGGTGAATTTTATGGAAGTTTATCCTTAGGCATGACACCACTTGGAAGCACCTTAGTATCCTTTTCAAAATCATTAAATTTTCCAACTCATACTAAAAAAAAAAAACACTGCGTCAACAATGTATTGGAGGTGCGAAATCTGAAGCTTATTATTTTCAATCTCAACCCTTATACGCATACTCAAACCCTTAACTTTTTTTATCATACAACTCAGAGCCTCTGCCACCATATTAAAGAAAAAAAAGGACAACGGGCACCCTTATCTCAACCCTTTCCTCATTTTGAATTACTGAGTTGGTGAACCGTTGACCAAACCAGAGATTAATGCTGTAGATGTGCACTTCCTAATCCAACCTCTAAATTTTTCACCAAACCCCATCTTTGACACAACCTTAAGAGAAAGTTTCAACTAATGTTGCCATACGCTTTCTCAAAATCCACCTTCAGCATCAATCTCCCCCTCTTATCTTTTTTCATCTAATCCACCATTTCATTTTGCAATTAATGAACAAACCATCAACTGCCTACTCTTGATAAACGTGAATTGATTCCTCTCAATAACTTCCCTAATCAATTTCTCGATCGATTTACAATTATTTTCACCACGATCTTATACAAATTACTAACAAGGCTGATTGCCATGTACTCACCTAGGTTGGTTGGATTTACTACCTTTGGAACAAGAGCAATAAACGATGCATTAATACCTCTCCCTAGTTGTCCATTCCTATGGAACGTACTCATAAATTCCATAACATCCTTTTTCATCACCTTCCATTGATGTTTAAAAAAATTCAAGTTACACCCATCTAGGCCAAGTGCTTTGTTGCCATCGCAACCCCTGATGGTTCCCCACACTTCCTCTTCGTCAAAGTCAAGCTTCCTAACCAAATCGTCATTCAACCAGCCAAAATTTCAATCTATATCTTTCAATTCCAACACTTGTTTTTCTCGATACAGCTTCTCAAAGTGCAATGACACTTTTTCTTTAATGCTAATTGGGTCTTCCCTCAAGCCTTTTTCCATTTGAATTTTCTCAATATGATTTGCCCTCTTCTTTGCCGAAGTCATAGCATTGAAGCATTTTTTATTTTGATCTCCTTCGTTTGACCATTTAAACCTCAATTTCTGTAGTTATTCTTTTTCATCATCTCGATATAACGCCTACAATTCAGCTTTTTTTTTTACTAGTTCCTCTTGCCTTCCTTAGTTAGTTTTACATTCCTAACAAGCTTGGAGCAACACTTTTATCTCCTCTTCTTTATATTGTATGTGCATTTGAATATTCCTTAAAGTTTTAGCACTGCACTCCTTTATATCAACCTTTATGTCTCTAAATTTTTGATAAATTCCCCCTTTATCCGAGCCTTGTAATTTATTTTAATCCTAAAAATTAGAAACCAATTTTTGGAAGCTTGCTTTTTCCATCCAATAGCTGAACAATTTGAAAGGCGTTGGTCCCCAATTAACCTTATTAGATCTCAAACACACGGGGTTGTAATCTAATAATGAGTTTGGGAGACACTCTTGCACCATACCATTTTCGTAATCTAACCACTCTACATCTAGAAGGAACTTGTTTAGCCGACTAAACACTAACCCCTCCCTATATCCACTCCAAGTGAACTTATCCCCTATTAGTGGTAAATTGACAAGAGCTAGTTCATCAATAAATTCCCCAAAATGACTGAGCAAACTCTTCCCTACATATGCTTATCAACCCCCCTAATCGACCGAGCGAGTCCACCAATTCACTACCTATTCTATCCTTCCCCCACAACCTTTCATAAATGCTCTTTTTCTCATATTAAAGTTTTGTTTCCTACAGAAACAACATATTTGATTTATTTTTCCTAACAACATTTCTCTCTGTCTTTTTCTTTTCTCTTTTTCCAAGCACTCTAACATTCCACGAAATCAAAAGCATCGAAAAAACTAAAAAACTCACATATTTGGACACCATCAATCCTCTTAATGTTCTTTTTATTTTTTTCTTTTTGTCTCCCTTAACTTTATCTCTGCAAAGGCTTTAATGACCTCTCTTTTCTTTTTTTGAATTTCATTCCTAATTTATTAATTACTTCTCAAATCTTCAAAGCTTCCCTACTCGTCTCACTATCTATTTTTGTCTTAGTCTGGTCTAGGCCTATTTGCTCATTTAGTTTGTGCATACCTCCTGTATCAATTTCCAACCATTCTCCGATCTCTTTCCTAACTTGACTTCTACTTACCCTATTTGACCCATTTCCCATTCTTTGAAATCTTATCTAGTTTATATTTGCCTTATCAATCAGCCATTATAACTCTTAACTTCTTCCCCAATGCCTCTATCTGTACACTTCTGATATGATTTCCTTTGACTCTCTAGGGACTTTTTTATTTCCTACTCATTTTTTCTCTATTTTAACTCCACTTCTTTTTCTCTACTTACCCTAGGTAGATCCAAGCCTTCCATTGCACATTTCACTATCTTTTTTCTTCTTCCCATTTTCTGGAAACATGCTTACCATACCACTTCTCTCACTAATCTACCTTTATCTTTTTTTATTTTCCACTTTTTGTTTTCGCTTGTTTCTCTTTTACCCTTTCCACCCATATCTCAATGTCTCTATAAAATACTTTTTATCTCCTAAGTCAGCCCTCTCACCTTCACCTATAATTCCCTTCCAATTACGCTCATTTTTTTATTTATTCAGCCCATTTTGTTGTATTGGTTTATGACCCTCAGGTCTTTGAACGAACTGGTTAGTTCATGAGTCTTCCTTCCTTTACACCCTCCATCACTGTTTACATTTTGTGTTCTAAATTCACCTAGGTCCTCTAGTTAGCTCAATCTGTTATCTTTCATTACCTTTTCACAAAGGGTCAAAGAAAAGAAACTCGGCCCAACATCTTCCTCTAGTCTTTTCTGTTTAGACCTAATCAATACTCACTCCTATCACTTCTTGTTGTTGAATTTGAATTTCCCTCCCATATCTCTTTCCCTTTGTTTTTAGTTAAGCTTTTTTTCCCACTGTCAAATTTACTACCTCGGTGTTCTATGCTACCATCAGGCCTACTCTGTATTCTTAGGGACCTATTGCAACTCCTATCCCTATCTCATAGTCTTCCTGGTTTGTCTCGAAGAACGTCCCCTCCTTCAACTCCTCCCACATAGGCCAACCCTTCTCCCTTACTAGTATTCCCACTCCAATTTAAAGACACTGTCCATCGAGTCTCTTATTCTCGCTCTCGACTCAGTGCTTACTATTTCCATTATCGAGGCTCTCACAAAATACTCAAGTGTGTGCATGTAGTGATGTTTTTAAGTGAATGCACCTCCACAAAGATCTTGGCCTGATTCAATCACCATTTCTCCAATGTCTTTATCCTATTTCAAATATTTACCCCATGCATTCCTAATTGCTCTGAAACTATTCTCATGTCAGATATAAAGTGGAATTTCTTCAAGTTTAACCCAAACATTCAACTTCTTCTCCTCCGATCCCACATAATATAAAGCCAAATTCGAGAACCGTGGCTCGAAGTGGTCAAAACAATGATGTAAAAGTTTTTCCTTGTCTTTTTTGTCTCCAAAGGTGACCAATACCCCTAATCCTCGAACTGGTCTCACTTGACAATTATACCCTCATGGAATAATGAATTCTCAATTGAACCACAATTAATAGGGCCTCTTAAATGCCTTAAAGCGTTGCGACCTAGCCATTCTAACTCAGATTCATTAATATCAACCCTGTTGACTTTTTCTTTTACTATTTCTCTCCTTTCCTGCCCTTTTCTCTCTTTTTCCTCTAGTACAACTTTGTGTGAATTTGCTAGTAAGATTTCTTTAAAAGATCTATTGCTCACCCCTTTTTCAATATCTTTTTTCAAGTTCCCTATAGTCTCCCTTGTTGGCCCTTTCAAATTTTTAGCTTTTTCAACCTCCACTATCCTTACCCTTCTTCCATTAATTTTCCTTCCATGGGCTAAGTATACGACCCTTGTTAGTTCCCTTTCCTCCTTATATCTCACATATGCATACCATGGTCCTTGACTCTTTACATTTCTTAGGTAGAAAATATCAACAACTACCACTTTAAACTCATCCAAAAAGACTTTGAGTTGCCTTCATTCCACATTGCTCTGTAAGTTTCCAGCAAAAGCTATAAAGAGCGATCTTATCCATTTTTCCACCCCACATGGATCCTTTCAATTCCTTTCCTCGGTGTACTTGCCCCTATCAACATTGTAGTTCCCATGGTGACCCGCTGCAATCCTTTGCTCTTACTAATCTCTCATTCTAATTTTCCTTATATCTATTCTTTTCTGTTTCCCTCTCTTTCTTTCTTTCTCATTCTTTTTTCCAAACATACATTACACAAGACAAACTTGGTAGCGTAACTCATCTAGAAGTAAATCGAAAGTCAATAATTTAGATTGGATTAATTACACATTTACAGTTAGATATTTGAATTTACTTTCGTTAAGCATCTGACATCTTTAGTTAAACGAGTGGCATGATTAAAAAAATAACAAATAACAATGTAAAACACATTTAAAAATGTTAGGATCATTTTACATTTTTTATTTTTTTTTAAATCTTATTTTGAAAATTTTAAAAAAAATTAATTTTTTCTTAAAATTTTGATTTCCAAAATTAAAAATAAAAATAGGAAAATACGTTTTTTATTTTTAAAATTAAAAAATTAAATCATAAAAAAAGGAAAAAAAAAGACACAAAGAGAAAGAGGAGAGAAAGAATGAGGGAAAGGGAAGAGAGAGAAAATTGAGCGGATAGGGTGAATGGGAAGGTGTCACAAATCCCCACATCAATAAGAGAAATGATGAGTTTTGGGTATATAAATAGGTGCCTTCCACCACCTACCAAGCATGTCTTTTGGGTAGAGAACGTGGGCTTGTAATTCATAAGCTTACTTAAACTTTATTTTCAAAGTTTAAAATCGCATGAGATTAGGCTTAAGTTCCAGCCTGTGACATTTGGTAACAAAACAGACTTGGATTGTCACTGATGTGTGGCTCCCATGAGAGATACAAGGGTCAAGGTAAACACAAACTAGTGTAAAAGGCTTTTTCCTCTTCGAGTAAAAAGCTTCGACCCTTGACATTTGATATCAAAGCAGACTTAGATTTTCACTGATGTGGGGCTCCTATATGAGATATAAGGATCAAGGTAGAGACCAAAACCAGTGTAAGAGTCTTTCTCATCTACTGGTAAAGAGCCAGTATAATGGGGGCGTTACATAATTGAGTAAGGTAGAATGTCATGGATCCCTCATCAATAAAAGATGGGATAGATCTTGGGTATATAAATTTGGGCCTTTCACCACCTATTAGACATGTCTTTTGAGTTGAGAACGTAAGCTCATGATTTATAGGCATATCTTTTGAGTTGAGAACGTAAGCTCATGATATATAGGCTTACTTAAACTCTATTTTAAGAGTTTAAGGTCACACGAAGTTAGGCTTAAGTTCAGCCCGTGACAAATGGTATCAAAGCAGATTTAGATCTTCACTAATATGAAACCCTATGAGAGATATAAAGATAAAGATCAAGGTAAATCCAAACTAGTGTAAAAGTCTCTTTCATCTATGGTAAAGAGCCAGTCTAACAAGAACGTTGCATAATTAGGTATGATAGAATATAACGAATCTCATATCAATAAGAAATGAGATAAATTTTTAGTATATAAATATAAGTCTTCCACTACTTATCAAACAATTTTTTTTAACTTGGAAACAAGAGCCCATAATGTATAAACTTGTTAAAATTTTATTTCAAAGTTTAATACCATACGAAATTGGGTTTAAGTTTCGACTTAGTGAAAGAGGATCCCTCCCTCCTCTCCTCCCTTTTACCCCATTTTCCTCTCTTGTCAATTTTTTTAATTTTAAGAATTAAAGATACAATAACATGGCTTTCGCAAACACACGACAATTTCGCTGTAAGTTGAAGTACCAAATATATAATTAATCCATACAAATTTCAGACCAAGCAAGTACAAAGGAAGGAAAAAAAATCCTGTCCCAACCTTATCCATCTCGTAGCTGCAAGCCACTGCCTCTTTCAATTCTTAACTTCCCCCCGAAATATCCCATATCTTTTCATTAGTCCTGTCTTAAAATTCATTATGCACATACTTTTTTTTTCTTTGCAGAAAATGTCAGCTCCAACTCTCCCCATGGCAGCTACGGTAGCAGCTGCCGCGACTTCACTCTTCAGCAACAACAAACTCTCCACTCTCTTGTCTTCATCCCTCCACTCCCTTCCTTCAAAACCGACCCATAAGCAGTTAAAACCCTTCAACCTCAAAACCCAAAGCCTCAATTCCCTCCCTTTCTCTCTCCACCTGTCTCTCCCCCGTTTGCACTGTTTTGCAGCTTCTTTTGATAGCTTCCTAGTTACTGAAGATGACCGAAGCCCTGGAGAAGAATACCCTGAAAGTCCAAACGTTGAAGAACCGCCACAACAAGAGGAAGCTGAAGAAGAGAAGATTTCAGAGTCTGGTGGTGAAGAAGGAAGGTTGTATGTTGGGAACTTGCCCTATTCAATGACTTCTTCTGAGTTATCTGAGATTTTTAATGAGGCTGGTCGTGTTGCTAATGTGGAGGTTTGTGTTTTTTCGTCCCCTTGTTCCCCAATTGGTTTTGGCTATCTTATTAGTTTTCTTCATTTTTTTGGTTATTTTTGGTAATGGCTTTTCTTGTTGAATTGTGTTTGATAGATTGTCTATGATCGAGTTACCGATAGAAGCAGGGGATTTGCCTTTGTTACAATGGCCAGCGTTGATGATGCTAAAGAAGCAATTAGGCTGTTTGATGGATCCGTAAGTTTAATTATAAAGTTTCTTGACTGTCTACATTAACCATTGATTGAACCTACAAAGTTTTTTTAGCTCTATGCAGATTACCTAGAATTGTTGTGTATTTCTTTGGTTTTTAGAGCACCATTTACGTGGGTTATTCCATTTTGAATTGCCAGTAAAGCTGATGTTAATGCTTTTATCCCTAACCGCTAACAGCAAGTTGGAGGACGGACTGTGAAGGTGAACTTCCCAGAGGTGCCGAGAGGTGGTGAGAGGGAAGTAATGGGACCAAAGATACGGAGAGGTTACAAGAGCTTTTTAGACAGCCCTTACAAGATCTATGCAGGAAACCTCGGTTGGGGTGTCACCTCTCAAGGTCTCAGAGATGCTTTCGCTAGTCAACCAGGCCTGTTGAGTGCTAAAGTCATCTATGAGAGGGATACAGGAAGATCTCGAGGTTTTGGATTCGTCTCTTTTGAGTCTGCTGAGACTGTTGAGGCTGCTCTAAATGCAATGAACGGAGTGGTAAGACTTGGTTCATGAATACTTTGGGGTTGAAGTTTATTTACCTTTTCAATTTCTGTTTCTATGTAATCATGCTTGTAGGAGGTGGAAGGTCGACCTTTACGATTGAATATGGCCGCGGATAGAGCTCCCGGAACTCCATCACCGGAAATGGAAAGAAACACCAAAGAGAGTCTTGAAAGCAGTGAATTGCTTTCCAGCGTCACTGCCTGAAAGTTTAGTCAAAGAGAATAGGTGGTTAAATATGGTTTTGCAAAGAGGATCAGGAAAATTGAGCGGAGATATTACCTTTTAGTTCCAAATTATGATTCCACACTAGTCATTTGGTTTCCTCTGATCCGGAACTGTTTACAAATATTACACATAATCATAGAGCAAGCAAAGGGAGACGATTCTCTATTTGTGGTTTTGGAGTACATGTGGCACGAGTTTTACATATTATGGCAATTGTAAAAGCCAAATTTCCTGTAGGTTTCCGTTCTCTTTTGATTGAATAGTTTATGATATTCATTACAGGCCAAATCCACTTTGGTTCTTTCTTGTCTATTGGAACATGTTGAATAACATGGTGATAATAAATGCTAGGGTTTATGAACTTGGATATTGATCTATAACTAGGTTAAACCCCTGAACAACCATCAACATATTTTTGCCTTCTCAATTATCATTATGCACAATCTATAATTCAAAGATTCTGCTACCTTTTGAAGCCTAATTAACCTGGCTTTTTCAAGCAGTTCACTGGACAGCTGGGGCCATTCCTAGGTTTGTTATCAACAGTTTAGAGAGACCAACTCTGATTTGTGTAGAATTGTACTAACATGCAAAGGAAGAATATGACATGAATATATAGAGAGATATATGGACAATGAGAAGATAGAACTTCATGAGCATTTCCCATTTCCAAACTTTGCAATTAAATAATCAACATAAAAGCAAAATGGAATACTAGTATGCAGGTGACTTCAATGGATTCCATTCCAATGCCTAAAGCTCAATTCATTTTAAAAACTCTCGACTTGTGGCTTCCTCAATTGAAAGGAGGAACAAAAGATCTAAATAGCATAAAACTTTGTCATTGACTTTCACGCCGACCAGCAAGAAGAGCATCTGCTGCAGCATCCAAATCATGAGGGAAGAAAACCCTGCATAACAAAATTCTCTCATGAAGCAGAACAACTAAATCCCTAAACTAAAAAGTAGTTTTAGTTTTAGTAAGGATTCTGATGGCAATAAAAAATGCACATTATCAATGGGTTTGGCTCCCCTCTGTTATTTTCCTCAATCCCTTAGTTTCAATACACCTTTGATCACCACTCATAAGTATGACTTCCACAATTCATAGATAGGTACTACACATATGTGAATGGTGATTAAACATGTATTGAAGAGTGCTGGATAAAAATGTAGAGGGGAGCCCAATCCATTATCAACTCAAATTGTACAATACAACTTACCTAAAAGAATAATTTATTAACCAAATTGGTCAAATCCTCAATCTATCAACTTCTAAGCAGTTTGATCACTAGTAACCACTTAATCTAGTGCCCAAATCACCCATCATTATATTTAAGAAATTCCTAAAATTGCAAATAGAATTACCTGCAGGTGTTTTGGTACAATGTCGCACTCAGCTGATCAATGCTAATACCTTTATAGCCAGCTACCACCTCAAGAACTTGCCTGAAAAACCAACCCCCCCACCCCAGTCCAAAAAAAAAAAAAGGAAAATAAAACAAAAAATAAGAGAAAATGTGTTGAACAGAATTAAATCTCCATTTATAAAAGACCAAATGAACCAGTTAAATATGATCATTAGCTATATAGTATACACTGAAACAATGCATTATATTTTTTTATGTTATTTGCTATATTTGTGTCAATTTCTGATTGTAAGATGATATGATTATGGTAGTAGCTTCCAATATACAATGAAAACAAGATTTCCATTTTAAGAACACACTCTACAGGAAAAAAAATTATTAAAAAATAAAGTGCAAAAAAGATTTAAAAGTTGAGATACTGCAAATGGAAAAGCAGATTCACTCACCGCACTAAACAAGGTTCATTACGTCCTTTAACGAGACTTTCTTGATCATACTTCTCTTTCTTCTTAGAAGGCCATAAGGATTTCACAAATTTAATCCCAGCATGAGTACTCTTGATTTCACAATATGGAGAATCAGTCTCAATCATCATTCTTTCAATAGGAATGTCCCTCACGACATCAAGATTTTCAGCCATCTTCAGGGAGCATCCATTTATGCCTGTAATAGAAGCAAAGCGAGAATACTCATTAGGTTAGCCACGAACCTCAGTATATCCATAAAAATGGACAGCTTCAAACAAGTACATATGAAATATCAATTTTTCATCAACTTGGTCGACTGAGTGAAAAAATGTAAGTGCTCAAAAGTGATCAGCCTGAACATAAAATGATCTGATTGGTAGATACAGGGTAGCCAGCAGACATCACCTCACTGCTAGCCCAGCAACATGATATGTTAGGTGAGTGCATGAAAGATGCTGTGTCTAAGTTGAATTTTCACCTATATACATGTTATGGAATGAGAGAAGCTTATCACGGTCCTCAGCACTACCAGTAAATGAATGGGTGACCCCACCAGTGAACCTATTAAATTGAAAAACAAAAAAAAAAAGGCAACACAATTCAGCATTTATGCATCTACAAGTGAACCAATTAACTTATATGCTTAATATCCATTTCATAAAATTGAACAAAGATGGTTTACAGGGTTAGCACAGACAAAAAAATGAAAAAGATAGTCAAATGATAAAATAATAAGATTAAGTAAAAGAGCTGACAATTTTCACTTGTGTAGGACAGATCCAGAAATCTCACTTGTTAATGTTTTGTTCCAAAATTTCACAGAAATCTCCAGCAGCTGCGCGCATATGCAGAAACATAGGCAGCTTTGTGGCATAAGCTAATTCAAACTGCTTCTCAAAATACCTAGTTTTAGAATGGATAAGTAACAAATATTTTATCATTAGAGCAGAAGAAAACAAGGCAATAGTTAACAAGAAAAGAAGGAAAACAATCTCAACAAATATTTCTCTCGGCAACCACTTACTTCTTTTGAATTTCTGGTGGGCAAAAGTGAAGCCTGTCGTAATCCAATCCACATTCACCAATTGCCACCACCTAGATTAAGGAAAACTCATAGTTTCTAACCATATTACAACTAAGGTTAACAATCTGATCGAAGAGGAAATATGCAATGGAGGACTGTTGTTTGGTTACTAACCATTCTCAGATCTATATAAATTGGGTTAAAATACAAAAACCCTTCCAAGGTTTTGTTGAAAATACATTTAACCTCATATTAGTTTTGAAAAATACCCTCTTACCCCCCTGAAGTTTGACTGAAACTATACTTACCCCCTAAAACCCTAAATGCCAATTACCAAGTAAACTTCAAACGAAAAGACAAGCATAATCTTTTGTTATTTATTTCTCCATTTCTTTTTTTCTTTTGCTTTCCTTTTATCTCTTTTCTTTTTTTTGTCCAAGACTTTTTGTTTTTAGTTACAAAACTATGAGATTTAATTAGTTATAAATTTGGTTGAAGATTTAATCAGTTTTAAAACTATCTTTAATTACTATCAAATTAAATTTTAATTAGGTTTAATTACAATTCTATTCTGTGTTAAATGTACTAAATAATATATAATTCAACTAGGAAAAATAATTGTCATCTATGAGGTTTTATGGAATATAAACTTACCTCCATTAGTTTGAAAAAGACTCTCCCTCTTGAAAAAGTATTGATGTCATTAGTATTCCATTAGTCAAACTAATATGTGTTCAAAGTTCACCTTAAATGCTAAAAATGCCATCATTTTGTTAATTTCTTTTTTTTCTTCCTTTTTTTCATTTTTTTTTTGTTTTAATCAATTTCTTTACCACTAAACCTTTTTCTCCAAATTAATGGTAATTAATTTATTTTAACTAAAAATAAATAAATATATTCATCTCAAAGTTAATCTATAATTAAATTAAAGATAAGATTAAAATATATAATGCGTAATTGAATTAAGATTTAATATGATAGTAATTAAAGATGACTTTAAAGCTGATTAAATCTCACAACTAACTAAATCTTACAATTTTGTAGTAAAAAAATAAAAATAAATAGAGAAATAAATAATTAACAAACAGTATGTTTGTCTTTTCGTATAAAATTAACTTAGTAATTAATATCGTTACTTTTTCAGAGGGTGAGTGTATTTTCTACCAAACCTCATAGAGGTAAGAGGGTATTTATCAAAATAAGTGAGTAAGTACATTTTTTACCAAACCTCAGAGGGCTTTTCTATTTTTCCCTAAACTATTGATAAACAGAAATAACTCTTTTATTCATGAAATTGATAACTCTTAATTAAACTATTATAAAAATTCATCTTTGCAAAGAAAAATACTATGTACATGCATGGGAAACTGTTGAATGTAAAAGAACTTATGTAGAAATTAGGCTGGGACAAAAAAGAAGAAGAAGCAGAGAGAGAGAACAGGGCATTAGCATGCTCCAAGACCTCTAACTTTCACTTGTCTAACCAACACATGTTGGGCAGAAAGCAACTAACAACTGAAATTCAAACATCTAACTGCATAATATATGCTAAAATTCATCATCTCACATCTGCTGGCTCGAATGGGAATGCACCAATCTTAGATGTAACCAAATTTAAAAATCTATGAACAACAAAGTAAAAGCACACCTTCCCTTTTTGGATTCCCTCTTTAGCCAATGCCAAAAGAGCTTGAAAATGTTTTTCGGGATCACCACTCTCTTCAAACTCCTAAACAAACGTAAAAGAAGACAGGTACACAAACATCTCCAATGAAACCACACAGTTAAACATGTACTTAAAATGCAACAAAAAGGACCAAAGACAACAATATTTGCGTGAATAACACTAACCTTGCATCTGGTTGGGTGCACGCCAACTGTGCAGAAAAGCCTACCTGTGATGAATAACAGATTTTATACGGATAAAATAACCACAACAAACACATTCTAAAGCAAAAGCAACTTTAAGGCAGAGATTGGCAATGAATAAAAATAAAACAGAGTCAACAGACCATCAGTTTCTGCAATAGCAAGAGCTTCCTTCGACTCCTCAAGGGAACCACCAGTAACCTGTAACCATCAACTCTATTACTATAAATTATGCATTAACAACAAAATCAAACCTAAAACTCACTATGCTTTGATATCATGCTGAAAATTAATTGTAAAAGTTCCCAAAGTAACTACATTCATCTAGGGTCCCATAAAACAATGAAAATACCATTTCATTAATTTGATAACAAAACAAAACTTAAACTCAATCATTCAGGTCCACAAGTTCTGTAAAGAAACTAAGCTTCCTAGGAAACAAAAATAGGTCAAATGCAAAGAAAATATGAGAGATGGGGTAACTCACGATAATTCGATCGACCCCAGCGTTCCAAGCTCGGCTCAAAACAGTGGCAATATCGGAAACGTGATATTGCTTGCCATTGTAAATGCCTTTGAACATGCCATCTGTGCAAGAAAAAATGATCATCCAAGTTGAGAAGAAGGACCCAGATTGACAGAAAGAGAAAAAAAGATTAATTGAAGCAAAAGATTGGAATGGAGCATTATTTGTTTGATGGAATGTGTGAAAGAGTTACCTGTGAAGTTGACTGCGATATCTGGCTTAATTTATGGGAGACAGCAAAAATAAGAAAATAAGAGATTGTAAAGGAAATGCAACTATAAAGAAAAAAAAAAAGGATAGAATTATGGAGTTGGAAAGATCTACTTGCCTATCATTCGAGTTGGCGCCATGGTAGACAGAGAGATGGGCAACGGACCTAACGGTAATGCACTTGCTTTCTCCAATTTGTGCTTTACGATATTTTTTTTGCTGTCAACGACTTAATGGTACTTTGTTTTTTCAGCTAATTATGGCTAATTTTTAAAATAAAAAAGTATAACATTTTTAAAAATCTTCTAAATTATTTAAAATAATTCAAATAAATATTTATTTTTCAATTACATATAATCAAATTCTTACACTTTTATTTTTTACAAATAACCTTTACGGTTAGATATTGATTAAATGTTAGAGTTAAATATCCCAATCCCTCTAAGTTTTAATCAAAATTCTAAACGAGTTCATTAGTTTTCGAAATAAACACTCCATCTCAAAAATATAAACATTATTAATAAAGATTAAGAAAATACTTAAGTATCGTTTCTTTTTTTATTAATTTAAAAAATTATTATTATATTTTTAAAAAAAAAAATTTTAAAAAAAAGGAGCCCCTGTTGGTGCTCCCAAAGGAAGGGAGCTTCGATCTCCCCATCTTAGGAGGTTTTTTTTTTAATTAATAAAAAAATTATATAATAGTAATTTTAAAAATTAATTAAAGGTAATATTATATTTTTACCCTTGTCACATTAACCAGTTAACAGAAATACTAACGGTTAACTAACAACTGGACCTACATGTCCAGCAAAAAATTTTTTTTTGGGTGAGGTGTTCAATTTAAAAACTAATAAACTTCCATATAATTTTGATCAAAATTTACGAGGATTTGGGCATTTTACCTTAAATGTTATTAGTCAAAACGTCACTTATTATTTTATGGTATGTGGTGCTGAAATAATATGTTCGTATATCATAATGGATGATAACATGACATATTGATATATCATTATGACATAGCCATATGATATTTTTCACTTTTCACATCAACGTCAAATCATAGACGTAAAAATGAAAAGTGATGTTTGACTAAAAACAGTTAGTCAACTATTAATCATAAAATTTATATTTCTTAAAATAAATGTATAAGAGTTTGATAGAATAAAAGAATAAATATTTATTTGAATATTTTTTAAATAATTAAGAACTTTTTAAACTGTTACGGGCTTGGAACTTTAATTAAGATCCTTGTGACGCTTAAGTCTTGTGTATGAATGTCTAAGTAAGCTTAACTCAAATATTGTAAAATAATATGAAAACTTTTGAAGAAAGAGATTTTGGGGAAAAATAAAAGTATATTATTCTTAGAGAAAAACAAAGCACATAGATTCCAAGCAAATAGCTTAAATTGCTCAGCAACTGTTACGAACTTGAAACTTTAACTAAGATCTGCATGGCGCTTAAATTATATGCATGAAAAACTAAACAAGCTTAACTCCAACAATGCAAAATAATGGGGAAATGTAAAGAACTTTTAAAGAAAAAGAATTTAGGAAAAATAAAAGTATATTATTCCATAGAACAAAAACTCTCAAGCAAATAGCTTGAATCGCTTGAATTGACTATTTGGGCAACTTGTCACAAGCTTAGAATTTTAGATAAGATTTGTGCGACACTTAAGTCTTATGTATAAAAAACTAAGCGAATTTAACTCGAATAATACGAAATAATGCGAAAACATAAAGAACTTTTAAAGAAAGAAAATTTGGAAAAAATAAAAATAAATTATTCCAAAGAAAAACAAAGTACCTAGATCCTAAGTAGTGGAGTAATAATAATTTCCAACATAAATACAAAAACCAATGAAGTTTAGCTGAAAACACATTTATTCTCTATTATTTTGAAGAATGTTATGAATATTTTTGTGAATATCCATTTACACTATGTATATCTAGATTTGGATGTAAATTAGATTGGATAAACATTAGAATTTAATCAATCCACTTAATCTCTTAGTATTATCTTTATGTTATAAGTTCTATCGAGATAAGGGGTTATTTACCTATAAATAGGCCCCTCATTTCATTTGTAAATACACTTCTATAAGATCTTTTCTCTCCCTCTACATACTTTCTCTTATTTTCTCTTATAGATGTTCTTTCTAGTTATATTTTCATAACACGTTATCAGTACGATCCTCTGATCTTTTCAAGTTTTTGAATTATTTTGTTTTCATCATCTTCAAGCTTCAAAATGATTTCAATGATTGGGTTTTGCTCTCTGGTTTTAGCAAATCAAGTAAGTGTTAGTGCTATTTTGTTTTCATCATCTCCAAGCTTTAAAAAGATTTCAATGGTTGATCTTTAATTTCTGATTGTAGCAAATCAGGTAAGTGACTTGATATCTTTTTAGTGTTTTCATTCCTTAAAAATCAACCTTATGTTATCATATATTATATATTATATTTTGTTCCTTCATTGGAAAGTGAATTTGCTATTATATAGCTATTAATGAAAAATCATGAATGTTTATTCCCTGAAGTTAATGCAACAAACGAGATACTAATAAAAAAATTATAAATCTATCCATTTCCTGAAGTGAATGCAACAACATTTAATAATTATGATCATAGTCATGAATCCATCCATCCCTTGAAGTGAATGTAACATCATTTAATAATTATTATCGCTATAAAAATTTACACTATCACTATTTCAATTCTAAGAATAATTTTACCATGAAAAGTGAATGACTAATTTTACCATCAAAATCTAAGAATAATTTTATCACCATAAGTGGATAGATAATTTTACTATCAGAAGTGGAAGGATGCCTTAATCGATTAACCCACTAAAAATAAACAACCCATCAAAAGTGGATAACCTACTAAAAGTGAATGAATACTTTTAACCCACAAGAAGTTAATGAATAATGAAAAGACAAAAATGGACAGAATAAAATGAATATAGAACATGTCTTGTCATCAATGTGGCATGAAAGATTATTGGTTACATACCTACACGTCTTGTATTTTATCAAGCATCGTTTAAAGCTAAAATATATTGTGATGATTTTAACCATGGCCAAGTTGATATGTTGATTTTCTTGTCTACCCTGAAAAAGAATTGATCATATGATTGATAATGGAAATATCAATTGCTGATTTTCTTGTCCACCCTGAAAGAAGAATTGATCATTTGATTAGTAATAGAAATATCCAAGAATAAAATTTCTTAATAGTTCGGTTGGTATATTTTAGTGTAACTCTATTATAAAAAAGTTTTTAAATGTTCTCATTATATTTAAATAATATGTTCTTATTATGTGTTTTAATTCTATATTTAATGTTCTTTTATGTTAACTCGTAAGTTTCTTATTGTATATATATTTTTTTATTGAAGAAAAATATGGATATTCATTTTTTTGTATCCAAGATCTATGATGTAAATATATATCCAGCAAACATTGTTACAACGCACACTATATTTAAAAATAAGAAATATTTTTCTCACTTGATAACAGAAAAAACCAATGTCAATACAGTATCTAATAGTATAAGATTAATTGAAAGCTCCGAAAAAGCTAATATTTTACTATCTTCAGGAATAAAGTTTATAATAAAGGATATATTATTTTCTCTGAAGTCTCAAAGATATTTATTAAGTTTTAAATATATCCATCTGAATAGATATTTTATTGAGACAATGAATGAAAGAGATACTTAATACTTTTATATTACATTTATTATCTCAAGTAAGAGGTGTGTGATGAAAAAAAATTACTCGTTTTGTTCTCTAAATTAAACTACACAAATATTAGACTAATTGAAACTCATGGTAAACCAGGATTTTACTGTTTGGCATGACCGTTGGACCATCCCAGATTAATAAGGATGCTAAAAAAAATTATTGAAAATTAATATGATCATTCATTGAAAAATCAAGAGATTTTTCAATCTAATGAAATACTCATGTGCTGCTTGCTATCAAGGTAAATAAATTATAAGGTTATCACCAATCAAAGTTAGGACTGAATTCTCCACATTTTTGAAATATATTCAAGGTGATATATGTGGACCCATACATCCATTATGTGAATCATTTAGATATTTTATGGTTTTAATCGATACATCAACATGATGGTCACATGTGTGCTTATTATTAACTCGCAATTTGACATTTACAAGATTACTTGCATAAATAATTCGTTTGCGAGTACAATTTTTTGATTATGCAATCAAGACAATTTGTCTTGACAATGCTGGTATATTTACGTATCAAGCTTTTAATAAATATTGCATGTCAATTAGAATAAATGTTGAACAATCTGTTACTCATGTTCATACACAAAACGATCTAGCAGAATCATTTCCAACTGATTGCAAGGCTATTATTTATGAAATTTAAACTCTCAATTTCTATTTGGGGGCATGCCATTTTGAATACAGCAACATTTATATGCATCAGGCCAAACGAGTTATTATAAATTCTCCCTTATACAATTGATTTATGGTCAGAAACCAAATATTTCCCATCTAAGAATTTTTGGGTGTGTGCATATGTTTCAATTGCTCCACCACAATGCACAAAGATGAATCCTCAATGGAGGTTAGGAATATATGTTGGATACAAATCTCCATTTGTAATTAAATATTTAGAATTATCAATAAGAGATTTATTCATGGTAAAGTTTGTTGATTGTCATTTGGATGAATAAATTTTTCCAACATTAAAGGGAGAAAATAAGTAATTGGAAAAAGAAATATCTTGGGATACATTATCATTATCTAATTTTGATCATCGTACAAACCAATGTCAGCAAGAAGTTCAAAAGATAATTCTTTTATAAAATATAGTAAATTAATTGTCAGACTTCTTTATAGACCTAAAGAGAACAACCAAATCTTATATACTAACTGCAAATGCTCCTATTAGCATTGATGTCCATATAGGACAAGGCACACTAGAAGCATGGAGATCAATCGGTTCCAAAAATAAAATACTCAAAAAGAAAAGGAGAAAATATTCAAGATGGTCAGAAAGAAGATATAGAAACTCTAGAAGAGACCCCTGACATAATTGATTAAAAATTTGAGAAGAAATTCAGATATCTAAAATCATTGAAAATGAAGAGATTTCAATAAATTATGTGATGATGGGAAAAGATGGAATTGAAATGAAATAAACATCGATGATATTTTTGTATATAATATATAGCGTAACATTATGAAAGAAAATAAGGATCTTGAACCTACATCTATGAAGAATGTAGATATAGATATGATTGGTCAATGTGGAAAGACGCAATTAAAGTGGAATTGAATTCACTTGCAAAACATGAAGTTTTTGGACTTGTAGTCTGTACATCAAATTGCGTAAAACCAATGAGACATAAATGGATATTTGTGCGAATACTAAATAAGAAAAATGAGATTATGAGATATAAAGCACGACTTGTCACACAAGATTTTATCCAAAGATCTGGTATTGAATATGAAAAGATATATTCTCTGTAATGGATGCAATTATAATTTTATAATAACTAGTATAGCGATATATGAGAAAATTGAAATACGTCTAATGAATGTAGCTACATCCTATTTATATAGCTCATTTAATATCGATATTTATATAAAAATCTTAGAAGGATTTAAGTTGCCTAAAGCACAAAGTTTGAATTCTCGAAAAATTTATTTGATCAAATTAAATAAATCTTTATATGAATTAAAATAATCTGAACTCATGTGGCATAATCATCTTAGAAAATATTTGTTAAAAAAAAGGCTATAAAAATGATCTTATATGCCCATGTGTTTTTATAAAAAGATTCAGATATGAATTTGCGATAATTACTATTCATGTTGATGACCTAAACATTATTGAAATTTTTAAAGAGTTATTAAAAGCCGTTAATTACTTAAAGAGAGAATTTGAGATGAAAGACCTGAGGAAATCAGAGTTTTGTTTGGGTCTTCATATTGAACACTTGACAAATAAATTTTTTGTCCATCAATCTAATTATATAGCAAAGGTGTTAAAATGATTTTATATGGACAAAACGCATCTATTGAGTTCATCAATGGTTATAAGGTCATTAGAGGTGAAAAAAGACCCTTTTCAACCTAGTGAGGATAATGAAGAACTTCTTGATCCTAAAGTATTATATCTTAATACAATTAGAGCATTAATGTATCTTGCTAGTAATACACGACTTGATATATAATTTGCTGTGAACTTATTAGCAAGATATAGTTCTTCTCCAACTCGAAGATATTAGAATAGAATTAAACATATACTTCGATATCTCTAAAGAATAATTGATATGGGCTTATATTATTTAAATGCATTAAAATCATATTAAACTAGTTATATAGATGCAGGATATTTATCTGATCCACACAAAACTCGATACCAGACAAGTTACTTATTCACATATGGAGGTACAACTATTTCATAGTGTTTTGTAAAACAAACTATAGTTGTTATTTCTTCTAACCATGCAGAAATTTTAGCAACTCATGAGACAAGTCGTAAATGTGTCTAGTTAAGATCTATAACTCAATATATTTGAGAAACATGTGGGCTCGTCAACTAAGAAAGAAATTTCAACAATGTTATATGAAGATAATACTGCGTGCATAGCACAGTTAAAGAAAGGATATATTAAAAGCGATCAAACAAAACATATTTCGTCAAAATTCTTCTTCACTCATGATCTCCAAGAAAATGGTGATATTAGTATTCAACAAATTCGTTTAAGTGATAATCTAACAGATTTTTTACTAAAGCTCTTTCTATTGCAACATTCAAAAAGTTGATACAAAAGATCGGAATGCTCCATTTTAAAGATATTAAATAATGCAATCATTAGGGGAGTAAAATATGCACTATACTCTTTTCCTTCATCAAAGTTTTTCCAATTGGATTTTTCTTGATAAAGTTTTTAATAAAGCAGTATTTTAAAAGCGTATTCTTGAAAAGAATTATGCACTCTTTTTTCTTCACTAAGAATTTTTTCCACGAGGTTTTTTCTTTGTAAGGTTTTAACGAGGCATATTCTTAATACAATGGATATTCAAAGGAGAGTGTTATGAATATTTTTATAAATATCCATTTATACTATGTATATATAAATTTGAATGTAAATTAGATTGGATGAATATTAGGATTTAATCCATCCATCTTCTCCCTTAGTATTATCTTTATCTTGTAAATTCTATCGAGATAAGGGATTATTTGCCTATAAATAAGCCCCTTACTTCATTTGTAAATACACACTTAATAAGATTTTCTTACTCCTTCTAAATACTTTATCTCCCTCTACATACTTTCTTTTATATTTCTCTTATAGTTGTTCTTTCTAGTTATATTTTCATAACAAAAAACACATTATTATTGGTTGAAAGTAAACTATATTAATTATGAAGTTAATTTTAAAAAAAAAGATAAGTATATCTTTTCGATTATCCATTTTTTTCTAAACTTTTTTTTCAAACCAATGGTAATTAAATTATTATAATTAAAGATAATTTAACACATTCATCTCAAAATTAATATATATTTGAAGTAAAGATAAATTAAATAGATTTAATATCTACATCTACATACATTAAAAGTTGTCCCAATAGACAATTGAGAGACTAATTGTTGCCCAGATGGCCAATTGAGCCATTGGGACGTGCTTGCTCTTTTTGAAAGAGTCAAGGTTTTTTTATGGTTGTTCATTAGAAGCCATGGCATTTCTGTCTTTTCTTAATGCCATGGTTCCAGAGTTTTCTTCTCTTCATTGGACTATTCTCTTGCTTTCTCTCTTAGTTGAAGGACGAGTATAGAGAAAGAATGAGAGAATCGGATGAGGAAAGAGGCGAGAGGAGAAATCAAGCATGAGAAAGAGTTGAGGAAATGAACAAAGAGAAGAAAAATAAATATAAATATAAATTTGTGATTTTTTAATTGATTGAACCTCTTACATAGAGATAAACTGTCTTGCCTCTTTTTTTTTTTTCTTTTTTCTCCATCTTATTGCCTTACTCATTGTTTTACCTTTAAATTAATTATTTTATTTATTAAATTTTAATTTATGTATTAATTCAAATTTATGAAATTAGTTTAAAAATGATAAGAATAAAAAAATAATTAATTGAAAATTAATTCCATAATTTTCTGTTTATCCAATTTTTTTGTTTGTGTCTTTATTATTTTCTTTATAATGTTATTGCTTACATAGAGAAAGCAGAAACTTTGATGTAAGTTTCTGTTTCCTTTCTTTATATCTCATTTGATTTGTTTATTCAAGTTTTTCTTATTTGAATTTTTTATTATTTTTACTTTTATAATGTTATTGCTTCAATGCAGAAATCCAAAACTTTTCAGATAAGTTTCTAAATTTTTCTTTCTTTTTATTTCATTTGATTAAGTTTGTGGTTATACTCTTCCATTGTAGACAACAATCTACTTGAATCTTTACGAGATTGAGTTTAGTTTTTTTTTTTTTTTTATTCTTTCACGGTTTTATAGAAGATGGAATGCTTATTATCATTATTAAAAAAGAAGTTCCACAAAGACCAAATGTTAAAGTCGTTGAAATATTAATCATTTATCATGTATTTTATATGTTTCTAAGTTGTATACTGCAGCTTATATTCACACCTCTTAAAATAGATTACCACTTAAATAATTATGTAGCTTTTAACCTTTTTTATACACATTTCAGTTAACAAATAACTTCATGATTGTTTATGTAAAGTGAACACCATATGATTATTGAAATATAGATACATTTGAACAAATATTGTTTTACCTATATCACATGAGGTATCGCATGAGCATATTCTAATGGAATTAAAGGTAATCTTAAAAATAATTAAATAAAAAAAATTAACAGAAGTTGCGATTGTTTTATTTGAAATTATATTAATAATTAACAGCATTACATTTTCAAGGGGAAATTATATTTTCCTAAGAGGGTAAAAGGGTATTTTTCAAATTAATGAGGCTAAGAAGTGTACTTTCTGTCAAATTTAGGAGGGTAAAAGAATTTTTTTTTTTTTAAACTAAGATGTTTAGTATATTTTCAACCAAATTTCAAGGAGATTTTTGTATTTTTCCGTATTTGAGAAGAAAATGCATTGCCTAATGGATTGGTTGCCAATGTAAAGGAAAAGAACGAGGTGGTAGGCTCAAACCCAAAAAAGAAAACGGAGGAAAAAAGAAAGATGTGGTTGGCCCAAACCCAACAAAGGAAACGGGGAAAATTAAAATTAGAATGTTGAGAGTGGGATTTGAACCCACGCCCTTTCGGACCAGAACCTTAATCTGGCGCCTTAGACCAACTCGGCCATCTCAACATTCAATTCTTACGTGGCGACGTAAAACCTTTTATAGAAATAAAAGGTGATTATTCGAATGATTAAAATACTTGATTTTTGACTATTTTAACATATATTTTGTTTTCTAGATTTCAAGCTGAGTGGTTGACTGTGTAAGCCTTGGCAGTTGGCACATGCATGCCAAATGGCTCTCAGCCCAAGCCAACAGCTGCTGCCGTTTACCTTGCACTGAAAAATATTAAATTCCAAACACCCCCCTAACGTTGCGCCGAAGTTTGGTCCCCGGGGTTTACTATAAGTTTATGTCCATTACATTTTAATTTAGACAATTGAAGCTTTACATAATATAACAGTACTCGCAAGAATATAATGATAAAATGATTCTAGTAGGCGTCGTTATTGACGGACGTTGATTTCAAATCCAATTTCCCTTATGCAAAGGTTATATATAGTATCAAAAATCACTGTTCCACATTTCTGAACAACGATGAAATCATAAATGTGATGAACAACATATACATAGTTGATCACCATATCCTGTGCCACCCTTTATATTACTTCTCTATCTGCACTCATTAGTTTTTTTCCCATCACTTACTGCCAATTGGATAGTCACCATCGTTGAATTTGATTCCAAAATCTAAATCCGAGTACATCCAAAAATGTATACAGGCAACAGGTGACCAGAACTATAAATTTATTTATAAACTATAAACTATAGAATAATATAAGATGGTAAACATCTCACAAATACAGTTTCTATAGCAACCAGGAAATAAATAACCCAAAATTACTAGTTACATACAGGAAAGAATCAATCAATAATCAAAAATGCAATATGGTGTCTCTCCCAGAAAGTCTATCTGAATTCTCAACAGCAATCATGGCATTCATTTTTCACTCCAGCCCTACCCCCTGCTTTCCGTGAAACAACAAACAATGCAGCGGAAAGCTTCAAGCCATCCAACCAAATGTCACTTCCATCTCTCTGATAGATTCGTTAAACCAATCCAGAAAAAAAAAGAAAGAAAGAAAAAGAAAATGCAGAAACTCAGATCTCAAACAAGAATACTGCATAGCTAACACTGATCAACGCCTAATCACAGCAACCTATGGACTATGGTTAAGCAGTAGGTGGGGGTGGAGCTGTTGTTGTTGGACTTTGAGATGGACTGCTGTTCCCGCCACCACCACCACCACTGTTTTCCCATGGTCTCACAGTGAATAACACCACAAACAAGATGATCACCAGCAATAGTATGATCGCATAACAAGTCCATTTCCGGGTATTCTTCTGGTAATTCCTTGCTGTTTGCAACCGCTCAGTTCCACCTCGCACAAATGAATTCGCTCTGTTCACCTGGCTCTCAATATCATCCAATTGCTCACCTTGAGCTTGAACCAGGACTGCCATGTCCAAGAAAACTTGGTGCAACTCCTTGAGGTTCTTCTCCATGTCCTTAACAGCATCATGCCTTTCTTGAATCTCATTGATGGTGTCCAAAATTCTTCCCCTCCCTTGTTCTTGAATGGCCTTTTGCAAAAAAGTCTCACTCTCACCTGCAGCATATTAAAACAAGTTCCCAAAATCAGTGGTGGGTCTTTTACATCTTTGTCCCATATGTTTTCATATTTCTCTTGCACAAGAAATGCAATGTAGCTTTATGAAACACACTATACCTCAGTTTTTATTCCATAATAATAAAACCAGCTCTAGAACAAAATTATTACTAGAATAAGAATTTACCAAAAGCTTCATTTGTCCAATGCTTTATAATTACGGTTTGCATGTTTCAATTATTAATTAAACCAAAATTACCTATCTATATGTATACATAGTTTCAGGATTACTTCTCTAAAATACCCCATAAATTTCCGCTAACAACTGATAATACACCCAAATTTGCCATATAACTATTTCACTAATAATCACAACTCGCTAAATTAACCAATTAACTTTTAAGAAATTTCCTAACAGCTAAAAATTTGAAATTTTCCGGCTGGATTCCTGAAAAGAACATAATCAACTATAGGAAATTGAAAAACGAAAAGAGAATGTTACATCCCTTTACAAAGCTCGAATTGAATATTGGACTTTCATATGTACCAAAAAGTTCCATAAACAAAAAGAAGCAAATAAGTAAACTGACCTGTTGAAATCAAAAGATCAATAGTCCTCTCATCTGGGTTCTCTCCAGTAACCGTAAAATACCTTCTCTGAACAGTTTCTCTATACTCAGACGAGATCTTTTCTCTCAACCCATTAAAACTCTCCATGGAATCCTTCAACTTCTTTCTCAACCCGTTCACAACCGACGTCCTGGTCCGGTCCGAAGAAGACCCCGGTCCACACCCAGGCAAGCTCCTGTTCGCCGCGTTGGACCGGTCAAGCGCCTCCAGCCTAACCTTAATAAGCTTGGCCTTTTTCAAAGCCATGGCTACATCAGCATCCATCTTTGCTCTTAATTCTTTCACGGTTTTCGCGTTGTGTAACGTCTTGCTCTGCTCGTGAGACGACGAGAGATTGTCGTTCAGCCTCTCCAGTTCTTTGAGCTCGTCTTTGATTGACTCGACATCCTCGAAGAACTTGTCGAGGTTGACACCGCCGGAGGTGGAGGAGGATTGCGTCATCTGGATGACGTGGTGATCAGGGGAAGCTTCTTCGCTTCGGAAGCGAGAGAAAGAGCCTGAAAATAGATCGTTCATTTTTGTTGTTCTTTGTATTAAAAACTCTTCAGGGCGTTAAAAACGTTGGTTGGATCAGAAGCAAATGGGATTAATATTGGGTGAAGTTGTTTGGGTACCAAGTCATCAAGAACCTATTTCCTGATCCAACAAAATATAAGAAAGAAAGAAAGGCCTTTTTTAGGAGGATTCGAGGACTGGGTATTGGAGATGGAAGGAAGAAGTGGGGCTAAACGGTGGAAAGGAGAGGTTTTTGAGGTGGGTTTGGGGGTGGGAAGGAGGAGGCTGCCAAGGAAGGTGGGATGTGGGTCAAGAAGCTCTCAAGTTTCGACCAAGAGGGATTGGAGAAGTCAAATGGGGAAGGAGGACACGAAAAAGACATGCATTTCTTTGGGGTAATTGTTTAATTGGTTTTAATAGGAAACAAGTAGAGAATTGAAGGAGAGGAAACATCTTGGAAGGTGGGAGGGGGTGAAGAGGAGAAAGGGTCATGGGGCGAGCAACGTTGGTTTCTTTGTTTGAGTAAATTGGATTGTTCTTTCAAAGCGGAAAAATAGTTGTGGGGAAAACGCGTGGGGGGGAAGATTTTCGGATAATTGATTGATTAGTAGTAATATGTCCCATCCTAATCACCACATTTTCATTTGATCTTTCTCGCTTTGGTTTTGGTGTTACTGTTGATGGACCAAAAAAAAACAGGGCAAGGGGGGGGGGGGGGGGCGTCCAAAAGTAGTTTAACAAGCAAAGGAGAGAAGAGAAGACTTGGTCACAACACTGATTTGGAGCTATCTTTCTCTCTCTTTCTCCATTGCAGCTGTTTCCCTTTTACTTAGGTTTTGGGTGGGAATCCAAACTTTGATTGATGATGGATTTACCTGAGCTTTTGAAGAAAAGTGTCATTTTGTTGTCAATAGGTTGGAGTGGTCGGTTAGATGCTAGGAGACATCAACACTCGGCCAAACGTTAGAACCAAGTAATGATATGTGTGTTAAATTGAGAGTCATGAAAAACAGGTTTACACAGTCACTGATCTTTTTTATCAAGCTGTCCACAACAACAATTTTTTTTTTTTTTTGGGTACATGAGTAGATTCATTGAGATTTTATGTATATATTGAAAGATTAAAGATATTCTTTCTTTATCTTATAAATTTTACAAAAAGATTTTAAATTCAAATTTTGATATCAAATAAGTTAAATAAAATTTATCTTTGTGTGCATATGAGATACTAGAAGAAAAAAAAATCTCTCATAAAAGAAATAGATATAATATTTTTAAAAAAAAATTTAAGATCAAATAAGTCGATGTAGATAGTAATGTATCATTCTTATACGACATAATGACGTGATTATATAATATTTCTATCTTTTATCTCAGTGTCATATGAGTATAAAATGATAAATAATATTTTCATTAATGGTAATTAATTGACTATTAGTTATAAGGGTTTATTTAATTCAAAATAAAAATATATGAACTTGGTTGAACGTAATAGAAGAATAAATTTTTGTTTGAAATTTTTTTAAATAGTTTACAGGAGCATTACACTAAAGAAATACTAATTTGCAATTAGTAGTCGGTGAAATATTGTATTGTATTGTATTTTAATGATACTATGTTTGACTGGGATAAATACAAGCATAGAAATGTAATTTTGTTGTTCTAACTGAACAAGGTAACCATGATCATAATAACTAACTCCAATCATTGTTGTAAAAAGAAAAAAAAATGTTTTATTCGGATGTCACAATAATTTCTTATCAAACTATGAAGAGCCCTATGAATTGGAATGCTTCATATCTCTTACTTCTTCCTTATCTCCAGCTCTTACATACACTCGACTAGAGGGTAAAACAGAGAGTGTACGGATAGGCATTAATTATATGTACATCATGTGATGTAATAAATAACACACATGCAGAGAAACATGTGCAAATAAATTACTGCATTGAAGGTGGTAGATAAGAGAGGAGCAACACAGCAGTTTGGTGGCATGGTGCATGCAACTTTGTTTTGGGTCATTCCCGGCCACTCCATATTTCTTATTGTTTCGTCTATGCATGGTCACAGGGCCTTGTGATTATGGTTGCCTTAATGGAAATTTCTGTTAGATAGTTTGTTACTGTTGGGAAAAGTTATGATTAACGAATTATAAATAATTACCTTATTAAAATATAATTTTTTAAAAGTTATTAGATATAATTATTAAATAGTTATATTATGAAAGAAAATAATTATTTGAAAAGTCATATTATAAAAAGAAATAAATCCTTTCATCTTATTTGAAGAGTCATATTACGAAAGGATATAAATTTTTTCATTGAAAGACGTATACGTTAGTTTGTTATATAAACAACGTTCTTACACTATTAATTTTACAATTTTGATAAGTGTGTTAAGAATTTTGTTGTATTTTGAAAAAATACTTTTAAAGAAAGTGATAATTCACACCCTCAAAGTCATACTCTTTCTTCTTCTCTAAATATTCTTCTTCTTCTTCTTCTAAATTTCTAACAATTTCTTATGCTAACAAGCAGGGGCCGGAGATAGAATTTCATATTTAAGAGGGTATAATTAAAAAATGTAATATTTAAGAAAGCAAAAATTTATAAATTTTTGAAACTTTGACCAGACGGAGCCCCGACTAGCCTCCTCCCTCCGCCTCTGGTGACAAGGGAACGTACGTTTTTCTTTCCCTTTTGGCTGCTCTCTTCAACTTGTCAATTAGCCTGATGGTGTCATATAATAAATAAATACTATTAAAATAGAAGCTTTAGGACGTGGATTTGTTGATATTAGCATGTTTATAGCTATGGATTTGTTCTGGGCAACCGTATCCTTAGGATGCAACTATATTGGTCTTGTTTGGCTGCCAGCACTGACTTGGACCTTGACTGAATTAAATGTTAAGCAGCATGACATCCCCATCTCCATCAATGCCAGAATGGCCCGCGCTAAGCACCATGACGAATGATTCTTTGAAACGAAAAGATCATCCATAAACTATTTCAAATGGGCAAAACAGTTAACATCTCAAATTCAAAAGCCAGAAAAATATATGCAAAAATCATTCAGATCAACATTTTGAACTGTGACTCTATAAAATGTAATTGATTTTCTTCATTCAAAAACTCTGATGAGTCCATTTACATCAAGTAATAACAAAATAAATTCCTTTGTTTTTTTTTCTTTTTTGCTTCCCTTATTATTTCTGGCAACCAAAAAGAATGTTTCATCTCCTCCCTTCGCTGAGCTTTTCTCAATTCCTATTTTACCAAGAATTATACATTTTAGGCACCATAATTTACATGTGAAAAGTTACAATAATAACTACAACCAACCAAGATCTCATCGCTAACAGTGCAGAAAACCGGTGAACATGAGCCAATATTTCAAGTAGATTGGACCACAGTAAGATAATAGGGATATCCTTGGCACACTCCTGACGACTTGCTCGCTTCTCCTTGCTTTTCTTCCTCACTACTGGGCATAAGATTCCAATTCAAAACATAGTTTGACAAATCATATATTCCAGGAGCAAAAACACTAATCTGAAGAGGAATTTCAGCTGTCGACCGAGGTTGAAGTCTGAGTTTAGTAGAGCTTGACCCTGACCAAATGAACTGAGAGACACTTTCCAGGGACACAGACTTAGTAAAACGTGTTGCAAGAGCATCAGATGTGATGACTTTCATATCATTCACTACTGGAATATCACACCACCCTGCTTGGATTTCCGGGGGTAGACCTGGCTGAGGTGCAGAAGCATCACTTGATTGGATGCTGCTACTAGGGGAATCAAAGGTGCTGATACGGACAGATGCAACAGCATCAGATGAGTTGGTTATCATCATCCTCAAATTTACTTCACATAGAGAACCAGAGAAGTTATGTTGTACAGTCTGAGGCCCATCCACTAGCCATGATATTGAACTCATGCTCGAAAGACTAACATAAAAAACAAGTACATCAAAACAAAGAGAATCATCAGAAGAAAGTTGTATCTACTAAGTCATCATTAAAAATTATTGCTGTTGCATGAATCTCACCTGCAATGACAAGCATGATGGGAAATGAGAAGTGGTGTATTAGGAGCACCAGAATCAATATTACCCTTTAGCAGTTGAGAGATGAAAACAAAATCAACTTTATATTCATTACCCTGGTCCATGAAAAATATAAAAGCCGAAAGTATCAGCAGGCTAGTAAAGATCCAAAGAATCAACAAAAAGTTGCTCCAATTTTTTCTAGTTATCCTAAAAAAGGGCAACATCATTACCATCATCAATTAAAAAAGCAAAAGGGTCGAGAATGAAATGGTGATATAGATACGAGACAACATAACCTGATGAAATTTGGACTACAATGGTACTGGTGATGTATAATAATCAACATAAGGATAGACATTCCAATTGATTGTTATACGAATGGCATGATAAGACCAAGATAATTAACAACCTGAAGTGGCATTCCCTGGTGCAATCTTTCACTATTGTGGAAATCAGCCAAAGGTGAACTATACACATCAAAGAGGGCTTCACTGTTACCCTGAGGGCCCAATCTTACATCACTTTGAAGGAGCAGGGAAGGAGAAGGAATGCTATCTTCGGAAGTTGATGACTTCCTGCGATCCTGGAGTGAAAATTGAATTAGATCAAAATTTACAGTCAACTGGTGAAGCTGAAAGAAACAAAAAAAAAAAAAGTTATCTGGCAATAGAAGAATTCGTCATGACAAACAAACCTTTAACATGTGGCCAATAGCATACTACTAACACTAAAAGGAAATAAGGTTGATAGCTAATACAAGGTAGAATTGCAGCTTATGTGCAATCTACAATCTCAAGGTTAGAGCACGTTACTCCAGTCTGAATCACAACCCAGCCCCAGGTTTAACCGTTGCATGATCTTTTCAACATATGTTATGTTTTATCAATGTGAACTAAATTTTGCTCAGGTCCAAAGGTACAGCACCACAATTTAAAGTTATTATCGTGTCTCGTAGATTGCAGTCCATTTGATCAAACACCCCCACCCCCCACTCCTAGGCCAAAGCCCAAGAAAACAAACAGACAAAAGTCACTTAACATTAGCTAGCACATGTAATGATCCCAGTAGTAATATAATTTTAATGATCAAAGTAATGAAGGCACAAAACAGTTCTCCTTCCACTTGAAAAGTACACCGAAAATATTTTACCACTTAATTAATCCAAGGTTCAGGTTCTTGTATGGTTGTACCAACCTTAAGCTTGAAGAAACATGACAGTGCTTGACCAGCAAATAAAGATTGTGAAGGTAAGATGCTATCAACAGGTTGAAGCAATGAGATTTCCCACTGCTTCCCAACAGATGACAGCTGATGAACCTGGAAACATTCAGAACTGGTCTTGTTGACAACATCCATGCGCAAGAGGAACTCTTGCAATCTTGATGGACAAGGACTAAGTTCAAATGATACATCCAACGATGGTGAAACCTAACAAAGATGAAGAGAACATATTAGGATTGGCTACACAGCCAATTAATACATATAGAGGCAAAACAACATATGATAACAAAGTATCACCCATATGACCACTGAAATAACAGTTAAAAGGCGGAAAGGGGGGCAAAGAATCCACTAAGAACCAACCTAGAAAAAAGATACTTGGATAAAATAAAATGGATTAATTGCTTTAAACATAATTGGTAAATGCAAATACTTTTCTAAGGAAATTTTGCCTTACTTCCATCAGCTGATATACATGCCATTTCAATATGCTACTTTAAATTTAAAATTTAAGAATTTGAATATATGTTAATAACAAGTCATGGGTGGTTATTAGCTCACTATCAGGTAAATATCTGATGAGAAAATTTAAATGCATGAAATTAGCACTCAATTTCCATATAATTTCCACTCAACTAAACTTCAAAGGATATTTTCTAGTAATTTGCCACAACCAATATCTCCCCCATCCCATTTTCCTTATTGATCTTCAATTCTTTGTATCAACATCACAAGAGAAGGCTCAATAAATACTCATAGAAAAACAATCCTTATTTTAAGCTACCAATGGGAGTATATATAGCAACAGGCAAGGACAAAGAATCAAACCATGAACCCTCAACCTTTTCCTATTCAAGAACATACCTGCAAATTATAATGCATGCGTAGTGTGCGATATTTCATGATGCTTGATACATCTTCCATTTCGTAATATATTGTAACATACAAAGAAATATTTCCAGGAACAGCAGCACGAAACCAAAGAGGCCAGGATAATGATGTTTCCTCCTGCACTGATATGTTCTGAAGCATAGACAAATGTAAAGTTTATAAAAGAAAAAGGATGGGGTGACACCAACTTGATAAAAATTGTCAATAAAGCATGCACACAGAAACATTCCAGACTGACCTCAGGAAAGAGAAACACATTCTGCAGCACTTTATTAATGTTACTATGCCCACCACTTTGCACAACATTTGTCTTCTTTCCTAAGCAAGCAGGAAATTCAACATTCAACTCCCTCTGATTCCCAGCATTTAGAAATCTTGGATTGCTAATCTTCATCTTCAGGTTCTGTCAAAACATTGTCATAACCCGCATTATAGAGCCAATAACCATTTCTTATTCCATTATATAAAAATGTCACACAGCCCAAGCACGAAAGTACGTATATGAGGGGGGGGGGAAGACCATAGATATCAATCCCTGCCAAGCTCAAGTTTCGCTTGATGCAGGACCGACCAAAGCCCAGCCAATCTGATTAAGCCCACATGTTTTTGACAAAACCTGGTAAAGACCCTGACAGTCAAACCAGTTTTCACCTATGTGTAAAATTATTTGTAACGTTGCAGCAACATAGATGAGACTGGGACATTGGTCTTTACAAACTAAGCCAAGCATTAGGGACTGTTACAAACAAAAACATTTCATAGATTAACATATATTCCCGTGTTTTATATATGAAAGCAGTAGATAACCAAATAATTTAACTGTGGTTCAACCATTGACCAATGGTGAGACCAATGACTTGTCTTCAACAACTTGATGTCCAGGCTGGATTTCATTACCATACTAAAACACAACCCATGTTGGATACCAGATCAAGATGCTGTATTCATCAATATGACCAGTCTTTTAGCTCATGCAGCAGCACCAAACATAATAAGAGCTCTAAAGTTCTAAAGAAGGGGCTCTACGGGCAACCTAGAATAAGCTTCAGTGGAATCAAAAGGTGAATTACTTTAGCTTAAATGGGAGCAGCCCATACAGTGTTGTATTAGCCACTAATGAGATAACTATGCAAACAAATTGTTATTCACAAGCCCTGCGCAGACCCACTATGTGGGTGGATATGGTCAAAAACAAATAATTTAATTAGGTTAATTCTAAAAAGTTGTGAGAGAAAATAAAGGGGTGATAGCTTCTTGATAATATACAACACACTATGTTATTTGAAAATATAGGGAGAGAAGAAGAAGGTTTTGGGTTAAGTATAACAACACAGATTTCCCCCTTTAATGAGACAGATTTGGTTGACACTAACTAAAGTCAGCTAGCAACATAGTAAAAGATTATAACTAAAATGGGTAAAGAAAACCATACCTTAACAGGAAATTTTGATCGGTTACTTAATTCCAACACAAGATGCCGTAAGTCTCCCACATATGTTTTTTCTGGTAAAGAATGAATTATACCCTCAAGCTTCGGTAGACTCTAGACATTCATGAAAAAACAGTGTAAAATAGATGCAGGTTAAATTCCACAAGGGCGAGAGAAAGAGATCACAATAAAAGCAGGTTCAGAGGAAACAGGAAGCACCTTGATCACTATAAACTTCAAATAGTTGTCAGGAGAATACTTAGCTTTCCTTCTTCCCTTTGCAACATTTTTGTTCAGCGAGTTAGATTCAAAATTATGAAAACCTACTACTGAACTTGATAATTTCCATTTAACACCAACAATTTTCAGAATGCCTTCTACTCTTGGAGTTACTGTTAGTTGCACCTGAAAAATAAGGTAAATCAGATAAAAAATTCAGAAAATTATAGTAACTGAAAAATTGCACTACATCACAGATAAGAACATCAATTAGATGATATAACTGTTCTTGCTTGTATTGTTTCTGTATCAAGACTACCAAATTGAACTTTTAGAAATCTTCAGAAGTATAATTCTAATAGTACATGACAATTCAGACCAGCACTCCATCTATAATTTATTTAACAATTCCTGTAAAATACGCACCAAGGTTGTTTCACCCCCTTCTAATGACAAGTCAACCTCAGACAAAATCGAAGATGAGTCAATATCCCTGCAGTCATCATGCAAACACCTATATCAGCAATTGTATATGGTAAGGCAATAACATATTGGAACCTCATGACGTGAAGAAGGTTGTAAAGACATACATGCATACATAACATTCACAATATAATATATATATATTATATATATATATATATTATATATATATATATATGTTTTACACAACAGACGTACCTAGTGGAAGTTGATGTTTTATTTTCATCATTCTGGAGCTCAATATTTGAACCATTTCCATCTGCGTCACAATTGTTGATTGATAAACCAATTTTAACCCACATTATACATAAGGTCAAGAAAGGAACAAAGACCGAAGGAAAAAGGTAAAAGACTTTGATAACTTGCCAGAGTTCATTTCTTCAAGATTTGCAGAAAGCTCACATATCAAAGAAACACTTAAGATGGAGATAGAGATTTGCAGAGGGTTTTTAAATTCAACATCCACTTTTATTGCTTCTGCAAATAGATGGAGAAGAATATATTAAAAATGATCAATCAATGTAACAATGAAGTACAAATTTTGTATCTTCTCTTTGTTATCTACTAAATGACCATTTTAGATTTCTAACACTTAAATTTTCAGATTTCAATTAAGTAGAAGTTGAATCTAAAATTCCTTCCCAGCAATGTGAAAGCCTTGATGCTATGCTAGGAAAGCATTAGCATAGGACATCTAATTGGATTATAAATCCTTAAAAATTCTCATTCACTGACTGTAGCATTATTGCCAACACAAAGTGTGGATGTTTGTGAAGAATATATGAATCAATTTCATGCATTCTACTTTAAATACACAATATCATGTCATACTCCAAAGATTGAAAAGATTTCTAAGGATCCCTGTCATCAAATCTCATATAAAAGAATCCCTTTTCATGGCCATAAGAAAGTGTAGGACATGGCAGATGATTCTCCTCACGTAAAATGAGCACAAAAACATAGTAAACATTACAAAGTAACCCACCTTATGTAACTGACACCCATATTACCACAAAAAATAAGCCATGCATACATATTTTGTATCATAATGGTTGGCTATATGCAAGTTAAAAAACAACCATAACCAGACAACAAAGCAAGAGATCAACAATGCAGCTAAGTATGGCAGCAGGAAATCAAAAATTGGTTGTTATTCTCCCTCCCCAATCACAGTAAACTACTAACCGATCAGTTCCCCAAGCTGTGGCTACCAGGGCCCCACCCAGTTAAGAAAGTAACATAACCATTTCCACGAATTCATAGAATAAGAGAAAACAAAATTCAGCAGAAACTATATTTCCGTAAGTTGACAACCTTCACCAATTATGTTCCTCCCAAAATCACACAAAGCATGTATGCTTATCCCCTTTCATTTTGAAAACCTCTCACCCATTTGTCACCACCATGTCTTAGAGCTTTAGCTTGCTTATTAATTACTTCAGTACACCTTTTCTATCTATTTTATGCCAAAGGCACCAGGGACCCTTTGAAGGTTGACTTCAAAATTTGTGTCCTATTTGAAATTGATAAAAACAATACACATCCAATAGACCTCGTTCACCTTTTGTATTACTGGAAAGTTTTGACATTTATTTTGGAAAATAAGTCACTGTAGAGTGAAACAAAAAAAATGTTTTCACAGTATACGTTGAAGAATAATGTACAAAGTAATGGGTAAAATTGTCCTCTACTTCAATGATTTAAATAGAGTCAGCAAATTAGTGTCTTGCATAATATAATTTCTAGATCTGCTAGAAAGAAATTTGAGGTTTTGAGTTTAATTCTAGTCATTGGAGTGAACTTAGGGTTAGGGGGTGCCTCATGCCGTGGAAAGTATCCAATTGGGAAAAAATAAAAAATGAAACGAATGAGATCTGCCCAAAGAAACTCCCTCTAGATGTTTGACATAGCACAACAAAGATCAAATTAGGGAAGCAAGTACACTGAAACTCTGCTAGCTGCAAAGTAGGTGATCTAGATATGTTGCAGTTGACCGATAAATAAAGAAATACTGTAACTGACAGGATAGAGATGTAGTATAGAATTTGCATAAGGCAATAAGGAATTTGGGCAGAAGTTTTCGCAGTACATGGTACCAGGCCTTAACTTGGTTCAAGTTTTGGTCTATCCAGTTAAATTAGGAACAATAAACAATGAAGCTGACCTCACTGCTAATATCTATAGAATGCTCTGTTGCTGAAGAAAAAATAGCCAAATGTGAACCAGTCACCAGCTAAAAAACCTTCTAAGTATTTGTCTTGACAGAATTCAAAGTCAGAATGTGAACATTTATTTGTCCTAGGAAACAAAATTAACATTATGTATATACAAACACCTTCATACCTCCCGCCACACAAATATTTGATTCTTTATATTTTTTCGGCATAAGCTTTGATTGTAACTCCAGCCAGTTGGACTTGGCAGTAGACAGTGATGGGATCATGTCCTCCTCCAGTGAATGCCATACACTTTCTTTGACACTAGCCTGGAAGAAAACAACTATGATGACATCCACAAATCATCTAAATTCATTAAGCATATCAATAAATCACAGCAAAACATATCTGGTTAATGTTTAAAATTAACTTCAGCAATTCCATGCACAAATATCACAATCATGAATAATAACTAAACTAAAAATTATACAAGTCCCAACAAGAAATGCTTCAGAAATCACATGTTGGTAATTTTTAGTATTTTACCATATACATCCATAAATCCAATTTACTCTGTTTATATGAGAACATAGCTCAAAACATGATCCATAATCCAAAATCAACCTTATCACCTACTAAAAGAAAAGCACGCATGCACAAAATATGCAATCAATCAATTAACAGTGACATAAGAACAAAGGGGGAAAATCAAGAGCCAGAAAGAGGCATCTTCAAGAACATTAAACAAAAAAATTATAATTCCAGATAACAAGCAACAATAATTCAACTTACAGCTGCAGCAGATGCATAAGTTCGATGATCTTCAAAAATGACCTTAAGTGATGAGATGTTGATAGCAGGCAACTGAAGTTTCAATACCTCAAATGTCTTACCAGTTTTCTATATCATCCAAAAAAAAAGTAATTAGACAACCCTGTTAAACTTGCACATGACAAACTAATTAGACAACTCACTTTTCAAAACATAAATAAACTTTGTGTGATCTAAGAAGCTCCAATTTTATTTCGCTTTCCTTTGTCTACCAAGCACGAAGGAAATTACATTAGTACTTGTGATCAACCTGAACAATTTGAAGAAAATCTCTCAGAAACAGCTCCTGTGTGGTCTTTGACTGATGACTGCAGGCCAAGAGCTCCAACATATGAGTGACAGCAACATCATACATGCCAAGAAAAGCGTACCACCTATATCAAGCAAGTTTGATCAGCAACATTCCACATTAAAAGTTCTGAAATTGTAAAATTCATATAGGATCCAGCTGCACTGTATATGTAACTTACTGTCCAATGTGGAAATGAACATGATCTTTGATAAGGCTCCATGTGGTTCCTTTATAAACAGAAACAGCACTTCTATATGTGCGAATTGCGTGTTTAATCTGAAGATGAAAACATTGTAAAATATTAGAAGAGCGAGAATTTGGTACATTATCACAATACTTAAGGGATTGAGATACCTGATCACATTTTTTATAATGATCACCAGAGAGAACAAGATGAAAGCCATATTTATGCAGCATTGGTGGTTTTGACAACAAGTAGCAAAAAGATGCTTGCTCAAGCATCACAGCCGAATGTAAAGGATCCTAAGGGTGAAAAACCAGAAAGGGTGTGAGTGACAGATAATATGCACTCATCCAAAGCAATTACCAGCATATAGAAAATTACCTCACTACAAATGCGGAAATAAACAGTGGCAGCTTCTTTAATCTGATCTCTTGTCTTCAGCATCTCTACCCACCAAAGACCACATCTGGTAGCATTTTGTTGACCAGCTGACCCAAGTTTCTTCATGAATTGAATAAAGAAAGGAAAAAGAAAAATGACAACAGAAGACATTAAAACTCAACCGGAATTTGCTATATATAATAAATCACTTCATATCAGCCATTCCTAGTCACCAAAACCAACCCTAATTACTTACACAAACCAAAATAAGAATTACAGCTACATTCTAGCAAAAAAATCACCAACACATCGCCAAGGCCATAAGTCATTTACATGTTTAACTACTGGAATAGTATATAAGATAACATATAAGATAACAACAATGAAGGATGCTTTTCGTAGGACCAAAGGGATTCCTTTACTGTTGAAGAACCCATTAACTTTATCCTTGGCTTGTGAAGAAAACAACCTTAATTTGACCAAAATGTTGCAAGCCATCAATTTTCATGCACCACAAAATCACATGTAGAAGACTTTGCCATATTTGTCCTACATCATTCACATTCAATCTCAGCAGACACAGATCTTTCAACATTTATCTGACCAAGATATTGCGAGCCATCAATCTTCATCCACCACAAAATCACATGTAGAAGACTTTACCCAATTTGTCCTATGTCATTAACATGATAACTTCTTCATATTCAGCAGACACAGATCATGCATTCAAGGTTCAAGCCTAATTGTTCATCTTAAAAGCATCTTTTGCCCATCTTAACTATAACAATTATTGATGTTAAAAATATCTGGGTAATTTGAGGCAGAATTGGATATCTAGAATTAATTCATTTATATTTAGCAGTTCCTACTTTTCAAATAGATATAAATTAATCTATTTTGTTCTTCAGCTTAAAAATCAATGGATTCCATGATATGGATCATGTTGTAAAAAATAAAGTTTACTTGAAGGAAGCTACCCATAAATTCCAGTAAACCATATAAAATAATTACAAGAAAATAAGAAAGGAGCCAAGAACTATACATACTAAATAAGTATTAAATGCATTTTCCATGCAGTACTCAGCTTCTTTTCTTGATTGATCAAGCAAGAAATACGTAAGCCCCATCATCTCCTGAAGAAATGAACAAGAAATAATAAGATTGCAAACAGATAGGCTAAACAATAACCTACAAGCAAGCCCGACCATATAGAAAGTTTTTATAAGATCTAAGTCTATGAAATGAACAGAATTTTGTACTTTCTTTAATTTGAAGACACAAACCATTCACATGAAACACAAACCAAGCCAAGGAAAAGGAAAATCAACTTAGAGTGGAGAATGAACATAAAGAGCAGAAGAAAATGACATATTTTACTTAAAAATAGGAATATATGAATCAACCTGCACACCAGCATAGCGCTTCCAGGCTTTGTCTAGCTTATAATCAGTGGAAATTAGGCGATAGTTCGACAGTGCAAGTTCATAGTCCCGTAACATGAATGCATAGTCACCCAAAATTCTAATCTGAGATTCAACTGAACTAAAGGTGTACCTATGAACAGTGAAAATAAAACTAAATTAGGATAACTCAAGATGAAATGCGAAACGGACTTGAAATTTGATGAATGAACATCTACACTTACACAGGACCATTTGGGGAATCTGATGCATCTTCTTTCCCTTTCCTCCACCATAAGTTTTTAATTTGATTCCTAAAACCTTTCCTTGTGGCAGAAACCTATTTGCAATGAAACATGACAAGAGGAATAAGGACACATAAGTGTAATTAAGAAATAAAACATAATAAAAGAAAAACAACAAAAGCAATACATGGGCATTTGGATATCTACAGAAGGAACAAATGTTGGATTTAAATACCTGTTGGTTCAATACACGTATCTTTTGTTCCATGTAAGGAATGATGTGTTTAGATGATAATTCTTGCATGAGATCTTTTATCTGCTCCCAAGTTATGCAAACATAAGTAGAATTACAAGCAACATCGGCCAAGAATATCAGACCAAGTTATTGAAAAAGTTACCTCATTAAAGTCATCAAAATTGAGGAAACAACCAAGATTTTCAGTAGGTAAAGCATCAGATTTCTGTCAAAAAAGTACACGAATTAAAGCATTAGAATAACTTTATTCAATACTTTTCTGGGTACCTTAAACCAACAGAAGATTCACCTAATATTTTCCTATGAACAAGTAAATAACTAAAAGATAATTATCCTTCAAAGTAGATTAACTTACAAAAGGAGCCCAAGGGTTCTCCTGATGATGGATCTGCCTATCTTGAGAAGAATTAATACAAAGTAATTGACAGTCATTTGGGCCAAATGTACTTTTCATCTCAGTCAAAAGTTTAGTAGCCCTGCAAACATAAAAGAAGTCAAAACAACTTTTAAGTTTCAACTGCTGCAGATCTTAGCATGTCTTCACTGTCCTAACATAGCATCTGCTTTAATTAACTGAAATATAATATTATTATTGAATCTATATCAGGTCTTTCGCTTCCTTTTAGTAATCATATTATCAAAATCCAACCACAATCAAGTAGAACTTAAAACAAAAACTCCTGCTTCGCATGAGATGAACGGAAATTTGGTCAGAAATTTGGCTTCCCCAACCTACGCAAAAGCTCAATCTGTTTCATTTTTCATATGATGATGATTTATTTTCCTACAGCTTCTTTGAGGATATTTTCCAGCAAAAAACATCTATCTTATTCCATGTACCATAGGATTCTTTTATAAACTAGATTCTCCATACATGATGGGGCATCTCTTTCCAGATTTTGCTATTCAAACTAAGGTTCTTACTTGTTATCCACTTGGTGTCCTTTCTTAATACATACATCTGGTTTGCAATCTAATATATTCAATTAGGTGCTGCTTAAATATTCTTGCAAGCCTTACATGCAGCCCTTTACATGTCCTAGTAAGAAAGTAAGGAAAAACAAATATCTGCACATTGCTCCACTAACTTAAAAGATAAAATGAAAAGTTAAACCTAATCAGGCAAGCATGTCCCTCTGAAATTGTAGAGCAGTGTTTAACAGCATGCTGTCATGCTTATTGCATTTAACAATTTCAAACATAGTGAGATAAGATAGGGCGGCATACTTCTCTGAAGCACCATCTTGATTATCATGCACCAGTAAGTAATGCTTCAAAATCTTTGGGTCCATTGCACCGTCATTAAGAAGAGAGGGTAATTTGTTGGTATTAAAAAGGTCTACAAATCTGTTTATGGGTTCCTCATCCCTAGAAGAAACAACCAAAAGGCCTGCAAACCGTTTTGGACATGAAACAATCAACAACTGAATGCAATTTGATGTCTAAAATGAACATTTTAAAAATCCCATAAGCAGAATGAACAAGATTAGCAAAGCTTAATAGCAAAGGGGAAAAAAGAAAGAAAGGTATCTAATTAATTTCAATAGCTTACATGCCACAGGATGATCAAAAGCTTCATGGTCTGAAAAAGACAACGTACGTACAAGCTCTTCGTTAAAAAACTGAAACCATGATGGTAAAATTTCAGATTCAGGCCCTGCATAAAACATTCACGTATATAAATCAAAGCAGCTATGTACAGTTAAAAAAAGTAAAAGAAAAAGGGCATGCTAAGAGACCAGAGATCAGATAGCATGTGAAAAATGAAAAACTAGCCGCAATGAAACAAAATGCTAATAAAAATGACAACAATAAACTGAGCAAAATGATACCCACCAAAAAATAAATATAACGAATGTACTTACTAGAGAGAAGATCATTAACTTGAGGTGGGTCTGACCACATTTCAGAAAAATCTTTCTCTCCTGCCTGGGTAATAACCTGCTTTAGCCTCTCCTTCGCTACCTAGTTGATCAACATTTATTTTCAAAAAGAAACCAACAAGAAGACAAAGAAGAAAATTTATCACATCATTGATATTTCACACGCACAATGGAGCTCGAATCAACCAACTTTTATTCCAACTGAACGAAAACCCACCAACTTCCTTCATCTGTTAATTTTGAAATGCATAGTAAATCTCTCTCAATCAGTTCAATTAAATCGCAGATTCCAATACTAAATACTTTATCAAAGCTTACGAATTAATGTCAGGTATATTTAAACTGAAATAGCTCACAGTAGCTTCCAACTCAACTAGAAGCCTATCAGCGCTGTTGATTCCTAATTACCAAATTTTCATTATTCTCCAATTCCAATTCAATAAAGATTGAATTCAAGTAATCTTCACCTACTCAAAAATTTTAAAAAAAAATTAAGAAAAATTAAAGAATGCGGCTGTATTATACAGCTACTATACCAGTAATCCCAAGAAAAATTACCTCAAGATTGGGTTGTCGAATATCCGAGGCATAAAACAACCGCAACTTAAACTTCTGCAGCCTGTAGGGTTGATCACTCGCCGTCCGTACAGGCACTACCACCGCAATTTAGATAAGTAATTAATAAAAAAAGTAATCACGTCACAATTCAACGTAAATATACAGAAAGCTGCGTATAAATGTATGTATAAAAATTCATTGACAGAGTCTGAAATTATCACCGTCGATATTGGTGAAATTGCAGAAAGGGGAGAGCATTTGGATGAAGGAGAGGCCGTTCTTGAGGCAAGATTCTTCCACTAGCGGAGTGCAGAGTACCATAACCACCGGAGTGATCTCCTCCAATAGCATTTTGCCAAGTGGCGTGTTCGCCGGATCCACCATCACTCTCTTTCTCTCTTTCCCTCTCCTCCGATTGTCGGTTGCCCTAATTGGCGACGGGCCGAGAGCCGTTTTTCTACAGCTCCGAGTCGATTGAACAGGTGAGTTGGCGAGTCCACTCGATTTTTGAGAGGCAATAAGATAGGGCGGAGTAGCTGCCTCTTTAGCTTCTTCGATCGGATCTTTTGATTGGTGTTAATGGAGGTTTAAAGTTTTGGAGAGAGAATTCGGTGACGTTGGGGAAAGATGTTGTGGGCTTGTGGACCGATTTGTCATTGATAGGTTACGAACCTTTCCATGGACCGTGTTAGAGTTAGAAGCACCGGCTAAAGTGTCGATCCGTATGAATATGGGCTCTTTTCTCCATCTACAAAACCCCACGGAAAAAAAAAAAAAACAACACAAGGAACAAAACTTGGGTTTCGTTGGGTAAATTTGAAAAAATATTTCAAAATAAATTTTTAATCTTTTCTCTAGTTTAAAAGAAATAAAAATTTTACGAATGTAAAATATTTCACAAGTGAACCAAAAAAACTTTATTAATTAATGTTAAATGTTTTTTATCTGGAAAAATACGTAAAACGTTTTCATTTACTTTCTCTCTCTAAGATGATTACACTTCAAAAATATTACATTTCTCTTTTTATGATATTGATCCCACAAAGTAATCAAGTATCATTATTTATTTTTTCATTTCATCTCTTTATTTATTATTCTTTTTCTTGATAAAGTATCATTAATTATTTTTATTTAATTTCATAAAATTCATATCAGTATAATTATTTTTACTAAACTACTAAAATTTTAATATAATACAAAATAATTAAGGTCAATAAAAGAAAAAAATTATATAAATAGGAAATAAGTTTTTCACACATAAAGATTTCTCATTTCTTTTAATTTCTAATTTGTGATTTATTAACTTCACAAACTAACTACTATATCAATATGATGAGAAATAAATAAAAAAATAAAGTTAACTATTATTTATATATAATAGTTTAATATTAAAAAAATATATATTTTGGATGTATTGCATAATTGAGGAGTGTTAATATCTTTATGGCGTTATAGAAAAAATTTTTAAAGATAAGTCATGATAAAAAATATTTTTATAAGATAAATCAAGTAATAAAAAATGTTTTAAGCAATTTATACAAAACATAAAAATATTTTGTACTAAAAAGATATTCCTTTAATAAGTTATTTTACAATTATACAGAGCCTCTGTTACTTACTCCTTACCATAAATCATTTTAAAAATAATTGTCCCAAATTTTCGAGCCATTCAAGTCCTCTAAAAAAAATTACCTTAATTAATAAAAAAGGATAAAAGATCAAACTTATATGAAAAACTTTTTTTCTTTTACTTTAATTAATGTTGGTTCAAAATCTAATCGGTGGTATCGAATTGGTCTACCTTATGTTGGTCGGTTTAAATTTGCATTTTAAAACCTACATGAGCAGTTGATTATTAGATTGTGTCATAGTATTAACTAAGTTGTTACTATATTTAATAAAATTTTAAAAAATTTATTTTAATTATTTAATATTTTAAATATACATGAACACCATCTTATCAATCCATTTCATAGACTAAAATAATTATAACGGTTGAATTATACATCTTCTGCGATGTACATATATGTGGATCTAACTTAAATTAATGGACTTTTGGAAAATGACTCAAATTAAAAACTTTATCTCCTAAATTATTGAAAAACTTTATATATTTAATTTTTTTAAAAAAATTAATGGTATTTTGGTAACAGTGCCGTTGTTCACTGTGTTTGCACACGGAAGCAATAACCCAGCCCACCGCCCGCTTCCCACAGTGCGATCTATATGGAATAAAACTCCATTATTTCTCTACCTCGTATAAATGTCATGTCCCTGCGCTTGCTTAGTGCTCATAATAGCCTCACTCTGCTCTTTTCCAAACGCCTCTTTCTCTTGCCTACGCCGCTGATCTCTTCATTTCCCCCACCTCAGATTTCCTCCTTCGCCATGTCTCATCGACCTAACTACCAAGGCGGCCGTCGAGGAGGCGGCGGTCCCAACTCCGGACGCGGAGGGGGACGCCGAGGAGGCGGTGGTGGAGGTGGAAGCGGAGGACCTGGCGGTGAGCAGCGCTGGTGGGACCCCGTTTGGCGTGCTGAGCGCCTCCGTCAAAAAGCAGCTGAGGTATTCGAAAACTGTCATTTTTGTTTTCTGTTTGAGATTATGTACTGAATACCTCTTTTAGTTTCTCTTTGGCTGTTCTTATTGTTGGCGCTTTTGATTACAAAGGTAAATACTAGTAACGATTTTGAATACTTTAAAGTTATAAAAACTAGCTTTTCTTAAATATCAAATATGATTTTACCGTGTTTGAATGAGTGCCAGTGTGTCACGTTTTACTTATTTGCTCATTTTTAATCAAATATTATTGAATCTTTCATCGTTTGCTTTTGCTTTATGACAACTTTTTAAGAAGAGTGATAAAAGCAAGAACCAATCAGACCTTTATTTTTGCTTTTAATGCACTTGTGTTTGTGTTTAGATGGAAGTTCTTGATGAGGGCGAGTGGTGGGATAAGATAAATCAAATGAAAAAAGGAGAGGAGCAAGAGATGATAATTAGGCGAAATTTCAGCCGTTCGGACCAGCAAATTCTCTCTGATATGGCTTACCAATTAGGTCTTTACTTGTAAGTGTACCATAACTACTTAGCAATTAGCCTCGTATTTAGTTTGGAAGTGGTTTTGCCCAATCATTTTGGTTGAAGTAAATATGGTCGTGATTCCATTTTTATTACTTATATATATATATATATTTTATTTTTCTTAGTCTTTACAAATTCTTTTTTTTTCCCTTGATTTTGTACTTGTGGAAAGAAAGCCATGCATATAACAAAGGGAAGGCTCTTGTGGTTAGTAAAGTTCCTTTGCCAAATTATCGGGCAGATCTTGATGAACGTCATGGATCCACACAGAAAGAGGTAAACTTAATGCAACCTATATCCTTAATGTCATTATCTTTTACTGAGTGTTCATATAAGTTCTCCTTTTCCAAATTTTTGTACAGATTCGAATGTCTACAGAAACTGAGAGGCGAGTTGGAAATCTTTTGGCTAGCTCAAGGGACGCACGGTCTGCTGATGATTCTGGTGTAGCATCCAGTAGGGGAGCTACAAAACCATTGCCTGATGTGAAAAGAACTGATTCAGTTTCTACAATTGGAACAGATTCTGCCAAGGAAAAATTCAGTGCTGAACTCAAGCAAAAGCAGGAAAATTTGAAGGTGTGCATGCTTATCTTAACATGTTATAATATTATCTTTGTTAACATCCATATATCCCAATGGTCCAGGTTGCTATGGTTCAATACTTCTCATGTTATTTAATCTCTTGCAGGCAAGTGATAGGGTGAAGGTGATGCGGTCTTTCCGAGAAAAGCTACCTGCATTCAAAGTGAAAGCTGAGTTTTTGAAAGCTGTTACTGAAAATCAGGTCCAATACTTTGTTAAAACCCAGTTTCTCATGAATTAGGAGAGCATTATTTTTTCTTAGGTGTTACTAGCTTTTTGATGATGTGCTTGATTCTGCCAAACAAGGAGAAAAGAGATTGACGACTAGATGCTAGTGTAAAATTATAGTTGCTTTCTTATAAACATGAAGCTTAAATAACTAGTCACAGTGGATTCTGTACTCAATACGTTTTTGCAGTAATTTTGCATTTGTTTTACAATGGAAAGAAAAGAAGAGTCTTCCTTTTGCTGGATACTCCAAATTGATCAGTGCATATATGATTTTTTAGACATTTTATAAATTTTATTATAGGGTATTATGAAGTTATCCATGAGTTGTTTTGTTATGTTTTATTGTAACTTGGAGGTCATGAAAATTTTGCTCATATGCTCAAAAGCATATGCTTTCTGTACACATGGTTGTATATTTGTTATATTGATCCTTGATACCTGGATCATGAGTGACATAATTATCATATAAATTTCAAAAACAGAGTTGAATACTTGATTTTATCATTAGAAGAGTAGAGGCACTTGCTGTGTGATCAAGCTGAGCTAAAGCTTAAACTCAGCTGAAAACTTCATGCTCAAACTCAACAAAGCTTCTTTTCCATGCTGAAGCATGACTCAAAAAATAGTTGATACCACAACATGTGACTCTATAATGCTTTGCTATTGTATAATTACTGTAAAATTGCAATTATAAGATAAAATTTTATGCTCTATCTTTATCTGCATATTATATATAAAATTAATTACAAATATTTAAAGCAAAAAAAGGTTGTTAATTATGCTCATGAGTTCGTTAAGTCAAGTATTAAAGTGCGCAAACTCAAACTTGATCCACTACTTGAACTATTCAAGCTCAAGTTTGACTCAATAGTGAACTAGTTGAGGTCTAGTATTCAACAAGTCAAGTATGGCTAGCTCACAAGTATCTTTACCTGCATAGTCCAGAGGAACGACAAGAAGATGCCATCTAGAGCATAGTTAACGATGGAACTGAGAACTTGACATTTTGTAGATTTTGGATACTTTCATGGTCAATATTGCTATCTCTCCCTGTCCCCTCCTCCTCATCCTTTATCTTTCTTAATATTCTTGCTTTGTTAAATCACGCTAAGATAGCTTATTTACCACTTTTAGATTTCAGGTACTGACTTACATACACAGATCAATCAAATAGTTCTGTTTATTTCTTTGGCTTAATTTGCAGTGCATAAGATGCTATTATTATTATTATTATTATAATTATTATAATTTTATTCAATGATACAGGTTCTAGTGATTTCAGGAGGAACGGGCTGTGGTAAAACAACACAGCTTTCTCAATTTATTTTAGAAGAGGAGATATCATGTCTGCGAGGTGCTGATTGTAACATAATATGTACTCAGCCGCGTCGTATATCTGCCATATCAGTTGCATCTAGAATATCCTTGGAAAGGGGAGAGAGTCTTGGTGAAACAGTTGGTTATCAGATTCGCCTAGAATCAAAGCGCTCTGCTCAAACACGACTCTTGTTTTGCACAGCTGGAGTGTTACTCAGACAGTTGGTACTATTATGTCCTGTTTTGTTGTTTAAATTAAGTTTGAATCTCTAAGTTGGTATTTTCTTTGTAGTTTATTCTTTTCAAGATTTCTAGTGATGCTTTGAAATTTTTAAACTCTTTTTGGCTAGCAATCTGATACTTGTAGCTTGGCTGCGACATAACTTTTATGTTGGTTTTTTTTTTTTTGAACTTTTATGGTGTTTACCTGTCACTGACAAATCATACAGTTTTCTCCTTTTGTTACTTAAAGTTTTTCTTGGTTACTTAAGTGAAATGCGTTCTGCTAGTAAAGTTTTTTTTGGGATACTTAAAGTAAACTAGAGCTATTGTTTGTTTTATGCTTGTCTTGATGTGATCAAACCACACGGTTTTTTCTCTCCATTACAAAAATTTTTCTTGGTTGCTTCAGTGAAATGCATCCTGCTAGTAAATTTTTGGAATGCTTAAAAAGCATTGGAGCATTTGTTTGCCTTGTGTTCATCGTGATGTGATTATTCCTCCAGTCAGCTAGTTGTACTTAACTCTTGTATTTCCTGCTATGACTTCTTTTTCTTTCATTTCTATATTCATACTGAAACTGCAGGTTCAGGACCCTGATTTAAATGGTGTGAGCCATTTGCTAGTGGATGAAATTCATGAAAGAGGCATGAATGAGGACTTTCTGTTAATAATTTTGCGTGACCTTCTTCCTCGGCGTCCAGACTTGCGTCTTGTTTTGATGAGTGCTACCATCAATGCTGATTTGTTCTCCAAATACTTTGGAAATGCTCCAACTATTCACATACCGGTATAGTCAGTAGTGAAGTTTCTTAGAAGTAGGACTGTGTTTTCTTCTGTTCATTGCATAAACTGTATTTGCTTATCTTTTAGCATCATCATTTACTTTCTATATGCAGTGGTTGACTTTTCCTGTGGCAGAGTTATTTCTGGAGGATGTGCTGCAGCAAACTCGTTATAATATCAAATCAGAGTTTGACAACTTTCAGGGCAATTCACAAAGAAGAAGGAAAGAGCTGGATTTGAAGCAAGATAATTTAACTGCACTGTTTGAGGCACGTATTGAAAGATAAATTCAATTATTGTCAGTCTCTTTGCAACTATTAAATTTTGCAAAGAATTAACAAATACAATCAAAGGGTCATGACCTAGTTATGCTGTCACTAAATTGGGACCATATATACATATATAAATGTTACCATTCTGCCAAAATTTTTTCCTTGACATTTTTAATTGATAGAAAATTTTGGAAGTAAATTAATAATTTTTATAGTCCATAAATTTACCATACAGGGTCGTTAATTAGGGGTCCAACAAAAGCAGGATGCTAAACCCTTTGGTTTTTTGCCAAACTAACTGGTTTCAAATCTAGTACTTGCACTCTTGTGCTGTTTAGCTTAATGCTTTTTCACACCGTACTATGGCACCAATAAGTAAGTTTTACAAGACATTATTTTTCCACTTTCTTTTATTTATACTTACTAATATATGTGCTTCTTGTGAGTGCACATCTTAGCTTCATTTCAGATATGTTGCTTGCTCTTACTCTCTCTCTCTTTCCATTTTCTCTTTGTGATAATTCACATTCCTTTTATTAGCAGTTTAGCATATATTAACCAGGGATGTAATGCTTTCATCTGGACAATGTAAATAGGTACCTTTTATCAATAAATAGATGAATAAGCCACTTACCGTTTAGGAAATTTCTTCTTCAATTCTGTTAAATACTTATTACATTGTGGCATTTTCTTGTGTAGGATGTTGACATTGATTCTCACTATAAGAATTACAGCGTATCTACTAGACATTCACTTGAAGCATGGTCAGGTTCACAGATTGATTTGGGTCTGGTATGTAACTTACGAAGTCAGCTAAATACTATAACTTGCTTTTTTTGCCAGCTTGAAAGGGAAATTTATGTAGTGTGGCATTCTAATTATCATTGATGGCTGTTTTTTTGCTTATTGTTTTTTTTTTGGGCCCTGCCATTTTCATGGTTATAGTGAAACAGAGTATCTTTTTAAAAAGATTTTTTTTTAAAAGAAAGAAAATATATATTGTTGCTTTTACCATATCTTTTCTTCTTCTTTCTCATTTCTTTTTTGCAATAACCTTTTCAACTATATATACTGTTGCTCCATGTCTAATTATGTTGCTGTCACTGGAAATTTGTAGGTGGAGGCTGCAATTGAATATATTTGCCGCCATGAAGGTGATGGAGCGATTCTTGTATTCCTCACAGGCTGGGATGACATTTCTAAGCTCCTTGACAAGATTAAAGTAAACAGCTTTCTTGGGGATCTTAGCAAGTTTCTGGTTCTTCCTCTGCATGGTTCAATGCCTACCATTAATCAGCGTGAAATATTTGACCGTCCTCCCCCTAACAAGCGGTACTGTTTCTGTCTTATTAGTTTGTTGTTTCTTGAAGGTGGATGGTGTCCATTTTCATTGGCCGCTGGCGTTATAGCTTTTTCCTTTCTTCTCGAGTGTATATTTTATAGTACTAGACTCTATATTGATTAATAACAGGAAAAATAACTTTTTACTGTTAAACTTGACTGCCTTACAATGATGATATCTCCTGTCGCTGATTTTTTGGTAATTAGAACTTGTACCATACGATGACCAAACGGTCCTGTAAAGAACTAAGCATGAATCTGCTTATTCTGATCATATTACCCTGAAGCAACGATTCATATTACGAGGAAGTGGAGGAGATATTGGAATGATACTTAAACAGAGATTGGCATCTAAGATTCTTCTGCTCTTTAGTTGAATAATGACAACTAATTTTTATGGACCCTTTGACTTGTAAACCCTTTTATTTTCCCTATGTTTAGTTATATGTCAGGTTTGAAACATCATTTTTAAATAGGTTAAACCCTTGCGGTAGATTGAATTGAATAGCAAGAATGATGCATTCTATTTTTTATTTAGATTCTTATTAATTGATATAATTTTTTTTTAAGATGAAATCTTATAAAACAATGTTTATATTATCTTGCTTTTTACTATAAGAACACAAATTCTGGAACTTGTCTGTGACAGTAAAGATGGATTTTGTTTGTCAAGTCGAAAGGAGTAATTTCTCAGCCAAAGTGCTGTTTTTGGTAAGCTACTTGTCATTCATGGCCCCATAATTTTTGCAACATATGGGTTCGTAGAATTTTCTTTTCTGTAGATTTCCATTAACTGGTTAATGTGATCAGTGCAGTTTTACTTTTTTTTTTTTTTATCATTTTGTTTTGGTTTCTCTTTTGTCTCTTTTATTGAATTCTGAATCTGCACCTCTATCTTTCAGAAAAATTGTCCTGGCAACAAATATTGCTGAAAGTAGCATCACCATAGATGATGTTGTCTATGTTATAGACTGTGGAAAGGCGAAGGAAACAAGTTATGATGCTCTTAACAAGCTGGCATGTCTGTTACCATCGTGGATTTCAAAGGCTTCAGCACATCAGGTATTCATTTAGTTTCAAGAAAGTCTAGATTTAATGGGTAACTCTCTGTATTTATTCGATGTTTTGGGTAGTTTAACTCATTACAAAGATTCTCTTTCTGACATGGTGGGACCATACCAGAGACGGGGCCGTGCTGGCCGTGTGCAACCTGGAGTTTGCTATAGACTGTACCCAAAATTAATCCATGATGCAATGCTTGACTATCAATTACCTGAAATTCTCCGAACACCATTGCAAGAGCTATGCCTTCATATCAAAAGCTTGCAGCTTGGAACTGTGGGATCATTTTTGGCAAAGGCACTTCAGCCACCAGATCCTCTTTCTGTTCAGAATGCAATTGAGCTTCTTAAAACAATTGGAGCTTTGGATGATGCAGAGGAGCTTACTCCTCTGGGTATCTATTTTTTTTTTTTAAATATCTCCAAGTCTCTAACATATGTCAGCCCTACGATGCTAACTGCTTCCTGAACTGGTTTTTTTGCAGGTCGCCATCTTTGCACTCTACCTTTGGACCCAAACATAGGAAAGATGCTTCTAATGGGGGCTATTTTTCAATGCCTGAATCCAGCTTTGACAATTGCATCTGCTCTTGCACATCGTGACCCGTTTGTCCTTCCAATACATAGGAAAGAGGAAGCTGATGCGGCAAAAAGATCCTTTGCTGGTGATTCTTGCAGGTTAGGCCCCTATGCTAAGTCATCCTTTCCCTTTTGAATTGCAAATTAAAATTAATTTTGATCCTGTTACTAACTGAAAAGTATACACTCTTTTAAATGTAGTGACCACATAGCACTTCTTAAAGCTTTTGGGGGATATAAAGATGCAAAAAGTAATGGAAGAGAAAGAGCATTTTGTTGGGAATATTATTTATCCCCGGTGACCTTGCAGATGATGGAGGATATGAGAAATCAGTTTATTGATCTGTTATCAGACATAGGCTTTGTGGACAAATCACGGGGTGCTAGTGTAAGCTCTTTGTCTTATCTAATTTTCTTGCCTTACTGAAACCTTTTCTGTGTCCCCCTTTCCTTTCCTTTCTTTTCTAAAGATATGCCTTTGTATCCCTTTTCAAGCATCCCTGGCCATGTTTGATTTATTAGGTTTTCATTTCCACATTGTACATATGCCGGCAGTCTTCATCATGGTCTTTGGTTGTTAGTTTTTATCTTCAGAATGGTAGCTGTGTGGTTGTACTTATAGCTAAAAGTCCATGTCTACTTTTATACAGGCTTACAACAAATACAGCCATGATTCGGAGATGGTATGCGCAATCCTTTGTGCTGGGCTTTACCCAAATGTTGTTCAATGCAAAAGAAGGGGAAAGCGTACAGCATTCTACACTAAAGAAGTTGGGAAAGTTGATATCCATCCTGCATCTGTTAATGCAGGCGTTCATCACTTCCCTCTGCCTTACATGGTTTACAGTGAAAAGGTCAAAACAACCAGCATTTTTATCCGTGACTCAACAAACATATCAGATTATGCTTTGCTTCTGTTTGGTGGTAATCTTATTCCTAGCAAAACTGGAGAGGGTATTGAGATGCTCGGAGGGTACCTTCATTTTTCTGCATCAAAGAGTGTATTAGACTTGATACAGGTAATGCCTCTTACGCCTTTCTTTGGGAAAAAAAAAAGAAAAAGAAAAAGGTTACTATCCTCCAGGTCCAGTCTAAGCAATGGATGAAGATTATAAAAGATTTTTCTAATATATTTACGTGTGTTTATTTATTTACTTTTTATTATCATTTCCAGAAACTGCGTGGGGAACTTGGCAAGCTTTTGAATAGAAAGGTTGAAGAACCAGGATTTGATATTTCTGTGGAAGGAAAAGGAGTGGTGTCTGCTGTGGTTGAGTTATTGCACAGTCAAAATGTACGGTACTAAAATGTATGGTACTGAAATCTTACTTTTTCGCTGGCTCTAACATTCTTCATAGTAGGACTTCTGCCATTTTTTTTACACCATGATATAGCAACCTGTAATTTTTTAGGGCCGGTGCGGTAATCTAATGCATTTTATATTCTTGTACACAAAGTTGAAAGATTATTTAATAGCAATCAGCATGTTAAGTTTCTCTCTTGCTTTCTCTTGTGCGGTTTTGGCAGGTGTGGTACTTTCTTTTTTGCACTATGGCTTTATTTCATTCCCCCTTCCCCCTTTGTGTGTTTGATTTTGTGGTGGTGTGTGTTGGGGGTTGTGTGTTTGATTTTGAGCTCCACTATCATGTGGTGTGTGTTGGTGGTCGTGTGTTTGATTTTGTGCTCCACTATCATGTGTTACGATTTATACCAACTTACAAGATATTGGCTGTTTTGACTCATTGGTCGATTTTGTCCAACAAAAGGTGCCTCACATGTTGAAGATAGTGTCAACTCGTAAAAACTCAATTTCACTTTAGTATATAATCGATGTAAGATTCAAGACTCTTTAAAATCATGACATATTTTCTTGATGCGGGATTCATGGCTTCCCATTAGGACTAGGACATCTTTTGTGATATGGGAATAATAGCTTCCCGTTAGGACTGTGACATCTTCCTCCACTTCAATAAGAGATTATTGTCTTCAGTGACACATAGCTAGTACTCTCAAAGTCAGCTTTGGTACCACGTGTCATGAAGTAAGCCTTTTTTTTCAAGTTCGTTATAGCTCACGTGACACTGGGGACGATGCTTCTACGCAAGCTAGAGTTCCACTCTATCTGAGCAAGCAGATAATATAGTCACAACTTAGTTCAGGAAAATAACAAAATTACAAAGCATAGCGAACATTATATACACAGCCACTATTTCCACAAAAAAAGAAAAATGTTTCGTTAAAAGTAGAATGATTTGGATTAAAGATACCACCATGCCATCATTAAGCCATAGGGTTGACCTTAGATGGCTAGCTTAACACATATCTTAACCAGTAAAGTAAACTAACATTCCGTTAATTGCTCACTCCCTCTAAAGATTTAATGAACTTTTATAAGTGTACTATTAAGAACTATTACATTATTTGAGATGGAGATGCTATTTCCCTTAAAGGACACTCCTTAAAAGAGCTAATAAATTTTTACAAGTATACTATCAAGGATTATTACATTGTTTGAAATGGAACACTTTTTTCGCAAGACACAAAATGACTACACTCTTAGACACATCTACCTAATCACGATCTTATACAAAGTTGGCTCATAACATTGTAGCAATCTTATCACTATTGGCCTCGGTCCTTTTGCCCTTTTTGGCTTGTCAAGGCGTCTTCCCATACCTCTAGCTCTAGTTATGGCACACTTTGCTATTAGTCCGCCCCTCTTAGGCTCAATTCCCTACACCTTTGGTTATGGTTGTAACTCTTTTGCATCTTTTGCCTCATGGCTCCACTACGAACACCACATGGCCACCACTCTCCTTGTTCTTGGTTTTGATACCAGTTGACATGTGTCAAAGATTTTAACTAGGCCTCCATGCGGCTTTAGGCACTCCTTACATGTCACCGGAACACCTAAGTTAATCTAGAAACTTTCATTCCCTTCTAAGCAAGAATGAACCAAGAAATATGCATCAAAAGCAAAGTAAGAAAGGGGAGTGAGGAAAAAAGTATTATATTCACAAACATGTAAAACATTTACACAAGAGAGACCCTCATACAACTTGCCTATGGTTTGGGGAAGTGAGCCCATGCACCCCTCACACTCACACTATTCAGCTTTTTTTTTTTGGTTAAGGGTGCCTTTTATAGGTTTAGGAACCCTCTTACAAAGCCCCTTTCTCTCTAACAGCTTTGTAGGAGCCTCTGCCATGATTTCAAACCTCCAACTTGTTGGAACATTTTTCCCATCCATTAAAATAGTGATTAGTCTATCGGAGCGATGTAGGGTGGGTTGCTTGCCTGCTGGTGCGGCTGGCTGGTTCTTTAGGTGCAAGTTGTGCAAGTGTAATGTTGTTGTTGGCCCCTTCAACACCATTGGGGGTTTCCATTTGAACCAAGCCTCCTAAAGGTGGTTTACTTAAGCCCCAAGGCTTGTGCTCACCCGATAGCCACTTGGTGCAGATTGAACTTGTGAGTCGTGACCTCTAAAGGGTTGCTTTGTGGTGGTGAACATGGGGGTTGGATGAGAATGCACATGAGTTGGAAGCTCCACGATTGATGTGTTGTTAAGACGTTTGCTTGTGACACCATCCAATAATATTCACAAGGTTGCAATGTTCTCAAACGTTTTAAAATCCTCTGTTCATTGTTGAAGGAATTCATAAACTTGGCAAATATTTTCTTTACAGCAACTAATTCTCCATCCATGATTCCTTTGTAAACATATGTTTACCGACTTTAACCCAATCTTCCTTCAACTGCGAAGTAGTTGGTAGCAGTCTTTAGTTCTTTGATTGAAAACCGTTTTAGGTAATTTTTCTTCTTGAAGATCTCTAACTGCGGAAGCGCCACCATGTTCTTTATTTGCATGATTATTTCCTGGTGCATTCTTGACTTTCCTTTCCAGCAGTTACTGGGCTCTAATTTGGCCAGCCACTAAAAAGACCAAACAATTGTAACAATAACAATCATGTCTTCAGCCTTTTACCATGGCTTACCTCATTATCCATATTTGAAGTGAGTTCTCATGATTTGATGGCGTTATACTCCGTGTACTGGCCTCTACTTGCTGAAAACCCCATTGTAACCCTCCATGGGACAGTTTTCATCGGATCCATTGTTACCTATGAAAACAAGGTTTTCATCGTATGTCTCGAACACACTCAGGTTTCTGGTAGTGACATCATAAGTAATCCAAATATGAGCTAGTTCTCCGTTACGTGTCCCATGAGACAGACAGTTGACAATGTTGAGTTGTTATTGATCCTAACATGTTGTATTGGTGGATCCCAATCCTCATTAACATAGCTATTAAACTCCACCATAAAGATTTAATTTTAAGACTTGGTAGCGGTGGTAGGGCTATTCAATAATACCAGAAATCCTCCTGTTGAGTTGGGTGGTATTGGATGGCCAACAGGAGCAAGAAAAAAAGTAAGGCCATGACCATAGGTAGTGGCATTTCTAGTGTTGATGATGAATGGGAAATGGATCGTTAAGTCTGCATGTATCTTGGTCAAGGAGTCCCATTGGCAAATAGGCTCTGAAAACACAACCCAACCAACAGGCTACTGATAATCTACGGTATTGAATTCAATCGCTCCAACTGAAGGTTTGGCAAGAGGCATTAACATGACATCACATGGTTTTGCTTTGAGTGCTGTTGAGACTAGGAGTGTTGGTTCATATATACATTTTTCCTTGTCGCTCTTATATAGACTGGAATCTTGTTTTCTATTTTCATTATTTTTTGAATTATGGGTAATACAATTAATCATAAGAAGCTGCAATGTAAAAAATAAAAAAAAAATTCCTAGTTGACCTTTCTCAGATGAATACTATTGAAAACAAATAACGAAGTACTAAGAGCCAATTTCATCTTGGAATCGAGGAGAAACAAATTCCACGTTAGCAATTAGAATATTTGTCCTTAATGATAAATGATATGTATATATATGCATCCAAAAATCCAAATCTTATTAATTACTTCCAAAGTTTGAATGATATTACCTAAAAATTAAGAGAAAACAAAGAGATAAAGGGCTTCTATACAGTAGTAAATACACTAATAATCCATATTTGAATACCAAGTTCAACCAAACTAGTTGACTCATGGTTTGAATCACTAAGCAACTACTTCTTTGCTACTTCTAATTTGCTTTTTTATCTTTCAAAAAGGAAGAATTTGTTCAAGTAAAAAATCCATGAATAATGAATAGAAAAGTTTTTATTTGTTCCAAGTAAATATATATATCACATTTTTAATTTTATATAAAATTGTGTTATATCTAAATTAATTGGTAGTATTATGTTTTCATCGCTTAACTACTTTTACCTAAATTAATATTTATTGTAAGTGTGATACATTTGCATATTTATTTTTTAATAATAATTAACTTATAAAATATAAATATTTTTAAAATGTAAATAAATTGTTTATAAATAAAAAAAATTATAATCGAAAGACAATCTAATATAAATACATGAAAGATCAAATCTTTGGCCGATAAGAGGTGATTATCTTATGTAAATAGGATAGGTAAATGTCATTTGTTTAATTTGATTTGATTTTTTAATTTAAAAGTAATTTAAAAGTAACACTTCAAGAACTATTTCAATTTTAATTTCTGTGGTCTTTAACATACCTCTCTCTATTTGTTGCAACACTACTTCTTAGAACAATCCTCTACATTATCAAAGCAACTCCCTTAACCATACTGATGTATCATTGCCACTTCAATTTTATAAATTGTACCCTACACATATTCAGTAATTAAAATTGACATCCTCGTTTGAAATGGTGTTCCATTTCCACAGTATCAAGCAGTAGAACAATATTTGGCTTAATAAGGAAAAATTAAAAAAAAAAGACAATATATATGAACAAAAAGGTCAGTAACAAAATAATACAAGCAAAAAACTAGTGTATTATGTTATGATTTGATTTCATGACGTTATTAAGGGAGGGTCAACATAAAGTCTTGAGGCTTCAACTTGTAACGGGAGATGATCTCCGTTGTCTGATGTGTCAATTTGTAGTGAGAAATAATCCGAAGGGTCGCTTTGTGATGAGGATAAGGGGGCTGGATGATCATGCATATATGCTTTGATAATGGTGCTTCAAGTTGAAGAAGTTTGATTACTTCACCTACATTTGGCCTTTCCCTGTTGGAAAGACAAGTACACCATAATCCCACAATCAACAACTACTTCATTTTATCTTTATCAAAATTTCCTTGCAATTTGCCATATGCTACATCAGTTATATTGCTAGCAAGGTGAAGTTGCCAGATCCAATTATGAGTTGTACTAAGTTCATTAGGATCGGTTTTTCTCCCAAATGCAATTTCTAAGGTAATGATTCCAAAGCTATACATGTCTCCTTTTTTGCTAGCCCTGGGTTGCTCCAAATATGCCGATGGTTGGTAGCCAAAAGTTCATGGCCCTAGAGATGTCTGACTCGTCCTTAAGCCCTTGAGCTTTGCAATTCCAAAATCACCAAGCTTGGCAATGAAATATTTGTCTAGCAATATGTTTTCCGACTTGATATCTCTATGGATGGCACACTTCTCTGCACCTTCATGAAGATACTGAATGGCCAAGACCAAGTTCTTAGCTACCTTATACCAAATATACCAAGGAAGTGTGGTTTCATTTCCATGGAGATGACTTTCAAGGTTATTGTTAGGAATGTATTCATAAACAAGAAAGAATTCATTTTCCCTAAGACACCAACCAATGAACTTCCCCATGTTTCTACGCATTAAACGCTTTATAACCCTCAATTCATAGTTGAACTCACACTAGGACTCAACAGATTTTTTTTTTTATAACGACTAATTTTTTACCCAAGGTTCCTTTATAAACATGTGCGGACTCGCCTTCACCCAACCTTCTATTTTATTGGTATATGCTTTCGAGCCAAATGGATTGGTCAACGAATATATATTGTCACTAAACACATACTTAATCACATAACTATATGAGATAAAGGTTTTCCTTCATGTTAGTGCAATAATAAGGAGTTATTAAGTACTAATTGGATGAAGCTCATGAAACATAAAGATCTTGTAAGAGAATTGTAAAGTTGTTACAATTATGAGATTACTATGCATCAAAGTCATGTTCCTAAAATCGTTCCTGGACATTGTATTCTCAAGACAGGGTATTCACAATGCTGAAAGATTAATACACATTAAGGCTATTTACTTGGAAAGTAAGCAATTGATCACATAAATTGAAGTATATGGGATACTTGATGATAACATGTGGGTGCTTGTTAAAGAACAAGTTCATTGAACATGACTTACTATGAGAAATCCATTTGGTAGTTCACTAAAGTGTCTATGGAATATGTTCTCATGTGATAGCCGTGCAACTAGTCCTTGGACTTGAGACACCAAGTCATCTTTTATGGAGAATGACATATTTTGATTTCACCTCTACGGGTCTAAAGGCGACTAGATGCCTAAATAGGGTGTTTTTAGGTATGTCATAAAGCATTCGAAGATGATTGAGTGGTCAAAGGAGGATTCATCACCCCAAATGATATAAAGGGATGTATCTCACTTGTTCTCAATTCTTGATTAACTCGTATAAAGTGTTTGGCCAAAGCATAATGAATTTGAGAAAAGTTAATTTCTTAAATTCATAAAGTTAGTCATGAATTATGAGAACTAATATGGAATGTCATAAGTAGACACTGAGCCATGCTTTATAACATATCCGAGATATTAGTTGAAAGGATCATATTACACTAAGAAGCTTATCACTGAAGGGTTTTGTCAAATTCTTTACTTGACTCTTTAACATTTGGGTGGTCATGATGTATTATTAGATGTCGCTCATGATCTATAAATATAAATCAATTATCAAATTGATATTTGATTAGGATTTATATTTATTGCCAATATATTAGAAGTATAATAGGTCACACACATTAAATGACATGGTTGGGATTAAATAAGGACAATTAATTAAGTTGGACTTAATTCAAACAGACCAAAATAAAGTGAAAAAATTAATTAAGTTCACAAAGACTTAATTGAATAAAAATACAAATGTTGTATCTAGGGTTACAACTTAGTTTAGTTATATAAATATGTCATGTTAGCCAACTAAAACTCTAAGCCTTTAGCCACTTCTTAGCCATTTCGTAAAAATAAGAAAAGAAAAATAGTTTTCTTTGTCTTACAGAAATAAGATTCAACAAGAACTTTTGGTCTTTTTGTTTTATAAATAAAACTTGCTAGCACAAATAAAAATCTTACCTTTGAGAAGGTCTTATTCGATCACTGTGTGGATTACTGTTAGAGGCCAAACACTTGAGTGGTTGAAGATTTAACAAATCATAAAGGTGAAAAAGAAAAAATTTCAACTGTAGAATTTTAGACTGTCTTATTCTCTTTTCAAGTTTATTGCTTCATCACAAGCGTTTTTAGATTTAATTGGCTCTTGATTATGATATCTAAAGTAAGGAATGTAACTCTTAAACTTATGAATGTTCATAATTAATTTGAAAATTACATGAAAAACACAAACATTGATCCTATAGGATTTGACAGTTTCTCTGATTAAATGCTATTTTATTTTCTTGTCGCATTATATTTTTAATTTCTTGATTATTTTTATATTTGAGAATGAGGTCGAATCCCAGCAGTGGTATCAGAGTCCTTGTTTGATGTTTTTCATATAATTTGCATGCTTCATTCTTGGTGATAATCGATAGGATTGATTGTGTGTTGATTTAGTATATATCAATTTTGAAGATTTTCTTTAAAATTTGATTTTCTATTTTAATTTCAAATCTGGACAGCATGTGTTTAATCCATTAAAACATATTGTAAAAGGTTTAATGAATGGATTAAAAGCTTGCAAAGCCAAGTTAAAACCGAATAGTTTTGAGGTGTTTTGGAGACTAATGTGCCAATTATTTTTGCTAACATTGGGCAAGTGTTATGTGCAGTTTTAAATTGTTAAAAATTAGGTTTATCAAATTGAATTACTGCATGTTTCAACTAGACTTGATTTAGTATAAAAAAGGGTTCATAAAAATTATGTTTTCAAGTTTTAAAACAACAAAGATTCAATGTAGAAAATTTTGGGCAGCCATGATCGGTTTTAGTGGCATAATTCTCCATGAATTTAGTGTTTAATTGTTAAACAAACTTGCTGAAAATTTTCAGTTGCTATTTTCATGAGTTTGACTAATGATTTATGGAGTTTTAAGAGCACTTAAATGCCATATATTTTAATTTTGAGTGATTTATAAAAAATATGAAATTATTTTCTACTTTAAAAGAAATTCCTAAAATTAAGAATAGCATTTTAATTTGAGAAATTCATAGGAAATAGTTTCCTATTTTAAAAGAAATTTATAAAGTTATCTGATAGTATTGAACTTTTCTTAAAATTTTGGTTTGACTAGAAGTTTTCAAAATTTGTTAAGTCACTATTTAGGTAACTTGAACAAGATACAATTTAGGAAACTAATCCATATTCTAAATGTTAGAAATTAAAATGTTGTCTTAGATATATTTTAGGAAGTTTACTTAAAATAAAGAGGTTTCAAAAATTAAAAAGAGTTTTAATTATGGAAGAATGAAAATGAAAAGTCTTAAAATGGAAAATTTTATTTCAATGAATTTCTGTTTAGGCAAAAGAAGTAAAATGTTTACTTTAGGTGTTTTGAAAATGAAAATTTCTTAAACACTAAATTGAAATAAAATAATATCAAATAATTTGAGTCTAGCACTTCACGTGAGTTAATTTATGCTTTTATCAAATAACACACAAGATCACCAAGTGATATTGAGCTTACATTTATTTCTATGCATTTGATTGTGATTATAAAGCATGAGGATGATTATGGATTTAGACCTCAGAAGATTAGGTCATGGATGATTAAATTTATTTCTCATGGTCTTTATTTTAAAATGGGGTATGCGTACGCTGCCTTATCTATATTTTTTCTGGAGTTGTAAAATTCTTTTTTCACCTAACTCCCTTCGAATGTAACTCAAGGTTTATTGATTATGGAATCTAATTAGTTACGTCAAAGTGTAAAACTAGGGTTAGATAGAAAATTTTTTATAACTTGAAGATGGAGATCCAAATGCGCCATGGAGATACAAGGAGACTACAAGCGAAGCTTGAAGCCAATGTTTGTAAAATCTCACAGGAAATTAGAATTAGTAAAATTTTCTTAATGGCTCGAGGAAATTAGAATTAGTAAAGTCCATAATTATCCTAGTAGTTGGCATGTGATAGATTTATTTTTCAATATATATATATATATATATATATATATATGTATGAAATGCGGTAGATGCTATGCATACGAACAACGTCAAATCAATGAGATCTTAATTAATGAATTTATAAACAAAATCCCTCATTAATACATTGAGTCAAAAAGTTATCTTCCACCATATAACAAGATAACCAAGCTGCTTTTTTAATTGGAGGCTTGTTGAGTCATTCAAGGCCAAACTTTTACATGAGTACGTTTGAATTATTGGTGGGTCTTTGTCATGACCCGGTACTCTCTTCCAGCCCGTGACAACTGTCTCGATGTCTCAATAGACATTCATTACCCGGTATGTCAACCGAAACCTTGCAAGGCTCTTGTATCAATTTTACATGTCCCCTATGAGCAACAATTACTAAATATCATATTTTAAGGGAATATAAGCTATTTTTAAATCAAAACAAACAAAAAGTAATTTTTGCCACACAGGGGTATTTTGGTAATTTTTACTCAAAAATTTTGAAACCTAGTGAAAATACAACATGCGATTGAAAAATATACATTTCTTATCTAAAAATAATTTTAGTAATCTAAATCATCCATTTAAAATAAAATTTTGGCTAATCTAACTAAATAAAAATATTAAATAAAATATTCTATTTTCTTATAAAACAATATTTATAGAACTCTGCGTAAATAATTTCTGTAGCGTAAAAGCAAGATAAATTCATACATATAGTGGCACACGTAGCCAGATATACAAAATATTCTACAATGACATGTGGACCCCACAATAACCGCAAATATACTAGACTGTAGAACTTCGATTTCTAAGGATGCAAATCCAAAAGTAACCATCAACAAAATCGGCTGTGTACAGACTGTCCTGAGCCTGAAATGGATAAAAAAAAAGGGTGAGTTTTTACAAACTCAGTGAGTAAGCAAAATTCATCTATAACATCTAAAGCCGAGTAAATGGAGACAGTTAAATCATCCCATCATAATATAGTTCATAACATTCAAAACTCATTTCATCAAAATAATTAACAAGGCTTATGATTCTCTTAAAAACTTGGCTTGTGCCAAAACTCATACTCGGTGACACTTTGGCCTGGGCATCCAACCGAGTCCGTCAAGGATATTAAAACGACATATACCCATAAAACATGTTTTTACTTTTAAAATATAGTCATTCCTTGGCGTTGGCTGAGTGTCATCCTCACGTGATGGTTCGGCGTGAAGTGAACTCTAAACTTACCTTAGGAGATACCCTTCGCGCCTCTATACTAAGGTAAAATATAACGGGGTTTACCGTGCCCTTCTAATAGGCTAGTTCACGGAAACTCGCCCACTGCAATAAACTAAATACATAACCCACCAAATCAATAAAATTTCGGCAGCATAACATGGCTAATATAGTACTATCCAACCTGTCAATGTAAGACAAAACAATTTATATAATTCAAAAAACCACAATTTCAGCCATTCATGCCACCACAATTTCATAAGCCATCAATTCAAATAATGTATATATATATATATATATATAATATGAATGTATAGCCTCCACTTACTCTATTTCGAAAATCAACATTTAGTTTCAGAATAATTTATAAATCTCATTCATTTAACCAACATTTAAAATGTAAAACATAATAATTTGCAAATTAAGTGTCTTATTCTTTAAAATCTTAAAACAAGTATAAACCACTTTAGATAATTAAGATGAACATCTGATTACTCACAATAGCAGGAGTTTGGAGTACTCCTATTCTTGGTCCTCGGGCACAATATCTTTACCCTTATCAGATGGCTCACCACCTATACATAATAAATGACACGTAATTCAATATATTTGTGCCAAACTGTTATAAAACTATTTCAGGCTCTATATGAATGCATGACATTGAATGAGAATTGTCCGAATAATCACTTAAAGACGATGCTCTACTTGGGTTCAATTATGATCGAACTGAATTGGCATTCGACCTAACTCACACTATGCCTTGTTTAATTAGCCAAAACATCCAATTCAACTCCAAATATCTTCATTACACTTCTAATATTCCAAATACACGAAAGTACCTCAATGAGCTTAATTGTGACTTAATTCACCATAATCGAAATTCATTCCGATTTCGATATCCAACATCATAATTCATCAATTCCTAGCTAGATAATATGAATTACAACCAAATCCATCATCAACACGTCACCTAATAAATTCGGTCAAAGAGGGTTATTGAAGAACATGTGATTTTCTTGCTTGTTTTTCCTTCCAAACATCACAAAATGACTAAAAACACTAGGATATTATGAAATCTAGCAGAATATATCACCAAAACTTCTCTCTCTAGATTTAGCCAACAAAGGTTCCCTCTTGAAAACTTGAATTTCAGCCATGGAGAATGAAAAAGAATGCATGGGAAAGGTAGATCACAAGCTAAAATTAAAAAATCTTACCTTGCTTGATTCCTTGAAATCCAACAATTTCTCTTGAATTTTCCTCTCTAGGGTTTGTTCCTATTCTTTTCTCTTTGTTCTTTGCTTTGGCTGGCCAAGAGAGAGTGATTTGGGAGGATTGGGTGCTGGTTTTTGAAGGGAATTATAAAAGGATTAAAATTTGCCACGTGTCACCATGTAATTGGTTCATGCTTAAAAACTTAACAATTAAGTATTTTATTGCCACCACATATAATCTCTCACTTAAAAAAATAATGGGTGAAATTCAGGGATTTGACAAGTGTCATGGTGGTGTAAAATTTCAAAAATTTCAATTACATCCCCGTGGACACGTAAAATGACCATTTTGCCCATATGTTCGAAAAAATGTCGAAATTGAAAATTTTCACTTCTCAAATTCAAATAATGCTCTAATTAATCAAATTTAGTCAAAATATCATCCAACATTCCAACTTTGCCCTTGGGTGGCAAAATGACCATTTTGCTCCTACGTTATGAAAATTCCCGAATTAAGTCCAAATCAATCCTCGAATTTTGAATCATCATATTAAGACATTCTAAGATTCAATAACTCTCAAATACATCCTAAAATCTCTATTCAAACTAGTTTGAGGTTTTAATCGACTTAATTGTACCACTAGGTACAATACTAATTTTTAACGATTTTTTGATATATTTACTTATGCAAACATTCTATCAAGCACATGAATGACATGATAAGTATATAATAGAGTAGGGCTTGATAGTCTTACTCAGCTAGTATCATATTGTTCGGATGTGTCACACATGACTGCACAATATTAGAGGCATGGTTAGGGTAAATGTATATGATACATTTAGATAAAGGGTTGTCACCTAACTGATCTAGGAGTTGTGTAAGATATAATTGGTAAGTTAAGTTATCTACCAAATTAGTTTAATTATGGCTTGTTGAGTCACTCAAGGTCATGTTGCGATGAAAGAGATCCTAGCTCAACAAGAAGTTTAAAGGTTAAATTTCTCAAAATTTTAGAGGAGGGTTGTTATTTTGATAAAATATTGAGAATAATCATATAAGATTCTAAAACATTGTTTTTATGATTACATAATTTGTGTTAATGACTAAGCTTTATGAAATACCCCATACTTTGATATGGTGATAAATAAAGTTGAGCGAATGCAAATTGAAGTCAATTAAAATGTTTAAAAGTGATAAGACACGAAAGGAGTAGTTTAGGATAAAATATTCCGTAAGTGAGAAAATAACAATAAAATAATAATAATTTTATCAGAGGAGAATTTGTGAGATAAAAGGCAATTCAGAAGTCAAGTGAGGCATAATAAGGTATTTCAGGTACCAAGGAGACAAGATAAAATTTTTAAAATATTAATATTTAGCCGGATGTCGAAATCAGTCAAGAAGAAAGATCATATGGTTGATTCAAGTGGGGGAGAAGATGACAAGCCCGACTCTATAAAAATATTTATCATGACATACACGTGATGGATAGCATGTTTGCATGCTAGGAGAGTCCC
>NC_030854.1:9356680-9364986 GCF_000208745.1 Theobroma cacao | reverse complement strand
AGATTTAATAATTGTTGCTCACCAGGGAGATGCGGAAGTTGATGCTAAGCCTTGCGGGGTTTCGATCGGCATTCGGGATGAAGAATGTTTGTCGAGGCCTTGCGGCGATTGTCACGGGCTGATGGGGAGTTCCGGGTCGTGACACTTTATGTATTGATTTATATAGGATATAAATTGATAATGGCGAATAGTTTGTCACTTAAAAGCATACTCGATGTCAACAAGTTGGCATACTCAAATTTTATTGATTGGTTTCGCAATATCAAAATTGTCTTAAAACAAGAGAAAAAAGCTTATGTCCTAGATGGTCCTGTTCCTAAGGAATCTAACGATGATGATACGAAAGAGGAAAATGAGACCTATAGAGTTTATATGGACGATCTTGATCAAGCCACATGTGTGATGTTGGCTAGTGTGGCTCAAGATCTTCAAAAGCAACATAAAGCTATGAATGCCTTGGATATTATCCTAAACCTTAAAGAAATGTTCGATAAGGAAAGTCACATAGAGAGATTCGACATTTCAAGGGAATCATTTCTATTTTAAATGTCTGAGGGAAGCTTAGTAAGGCCTCATGTGCTAAAGATGATAAGATATATCATTCGACTCAAGCTATTGGGTTGGCTTATGGATCATGATTTGAGCATAGACCTTGTACTCTTTTCGTTACTTAAAAACTATTCACAGTTTGTGTTGAATTTCAACATGAACAAGATTGAGGCAACTGTATTAGTTTTACTGAATATGCTCACATAGGCTGAGAACACCATTGCAAAGAAGAAGCCTTTAGTTCATCTTGTCTCTTTTAAGAAAAATAAAAATAAGAAAAGAAAATTTTCTAAGAAAGACAAAGGTCAAAAGGCATCAACTTCGAAAGGTATGAAGCCTACTAAAGGAGTGAAAAATGACAAGTTTAATGACAAATGCCATTTCTGTGGGAAACGAGGGCATTGGAGGCACAATTGTAAGGATTATCTTGAATCCATCAAGGGGAAGAAACGAAAGGAAGTTTCCACTTTAGGTATGAATCACATGGTGATTTATTTTTCACTACTTGGTATATGATACCTTACTCTATATTAATGGTTTTAATATGCATGACATATTGAGAAACTAATGACAAGAAGCAATGAAGAATAGGACCATGAAGGCGACAACCTTAATTGATGGTGATAAAGCTTGTCGGCTGAGATTAGATTGTGGAATAATAAATAATTTTAGAACATTAAATGTTTTCATGACATGATTGTGAAAATGAGATGTTTTGGTTTTGGGCCTATGGCAAAATATTTTATTTTATGTTTAGGAAACATAGATTTATATTTTACTAGTATGAAATGCTTACCTTATATATTTATATTCATATCACTTCACACCCCATTTTATTTTTGAATTGTTCTAAATTATTTATCCTTAAGTATAACCTTGCATATATGATAATCAATACTAAGTCATAATGATAAGATCATTGTGAGATTGTTTTTCTTTTGATTATGAATCGAAAAGAAAATTAATGAGATGACTTAGATCAAATTGAGTCTTAACTCAATGAATTCATAATAGGATTATGAACACATTTAGTTAAGGAGCATTCTTGTTGAGATAAAATATCTAAATTAAGATTGCTTAGAACTAAATAACAATTTATTATCATATTGAATTCATAAGAGATAAATCACAAAGCATTCCAAACCCAGTTAATCGCATGAACTAACCTTTGAAAGGATTTCATCCCATAACTAATGATGAACGACTTATGATATGTAAGTACATATAAAATGTTATGGATATAATGCCCCAAAGGAAAGTAAATAAGTTTACTTGGTAAGATTTCTATACATGATAGAAATAGTGGGAGCTAATGACACTTTAAAGGTCAAGGGTCATGAAATTATAAAATCTAGTAGATAAGATCTATCCACAAAGATTGATATAATGGGACGTATAAAAATGCATAATTCATCCATTAAATACAAACTATTAGTAGGATGCATATTGATGCACTACTCATATAATTCGAGTCTAGTAAATGATCTAACATGAATGATTGGATAATAATCTCTATTCAACGTAATAAATTCAAAATAGTTGAACACATTGAATAAGATAAACATATTTTGTGCAAATCATAAGGTTAGTGGGAGTAAGATATGCTACTCATTAAAAGTGTATAAGATACATTTGCTAGTTTAAGAAAAACAAAATGGAACTAAAGAGTTAGAGCCTAAAAAAGGACTTAACAAAAGAATTTAGGATGACATGTTAAAGGAATTTAACATAGAGAGAATCTTATATGTTAAAAGTGACATAAAGTCATGATTGAGCAATTGTGTTGGAATGGTTCTAAAACAAGAGATAACTGCATGATTATATCTATAATCGGATACAAACCTTTTGTTTAGGCTACAAAAGGAGAAATATTTGGATCATTGGTTTAATAAACTAATAAATGATTCCAAGTTGTTAAAGTAACAACAAGAGCCATGATAATGGAATCAAGGTCTTGTTGTGATCTAAATTAGTATTTCGATTATGACAATAGAGATTGTCAAACATATAAATTAACATAATCCTAAATATTGCAATTTAAGTTATCTTAGTAGGGACATAGTCGCTAAGCGAAGAGTTCGATATTGGATACGTTAGCAAACTCAAGTGCAAGTGAGAGATTGGCATATACCCTCGAGCCAATTGGATTGGTCAAAGAATATATATTGTCATTTAATGCATACTTAATTGCATAACTATATATGATAGAGGTTTTCCTTCATATTAGTGCAATAATAAGGAGTTATTAAGTACTAATTGGATGAAGCCCATGGAACATAAAGGCCTTGCAAGAGAACTGTAAAGTTGTTACAATTATGATATCACTATGCATTAAAGCCATGTTTTTAAAATTTTTCCTGATCATTGTATTATCAAGACAAGGCATTGACCATGCTCAAAGACTAGTACATGTTAAGCATCCTTACTTGAAAGGTAAGTAATCGATCTCATAGATTAAAGTATATGGGATACTTAAGAAAAACATGTGGGTGCTTGTTAAAGAACAAGTTCACCGAACATAACCTGCAATGAGAACTCCATTTGGTATTTTATTCAAGTGTCTATGGAATATGTTCTCATGTGATAGTCATACAATAAGTCCTTAGACTTGAGACACCAAGTCATCTTATATGGAGAATGACATGTTTTGATTTCACCTCTACGGGTTTCGAGGCAACCAAATGCCTAAACTGTAAAGCCTGACTGTATAAAATACTTGTCATGACATACATGTGATGATAGTATGATTGCATGCTAAGAGAGTCTCGAAAAATTTACAAAAATAGGTATTGTACCTAGAGGTACAACAAAGTTGATTTAAGCCTCGAACTAGATCAAATAAGTATTTTAAAGTGAAATTAAGAGCTTCACAGTCTAAGGATGGCTCAAAATGGTAATTCGGAGTTTGAGGATCAATTTGGAGTCAAACCGAAATTTTCATTATCCAGGGGCAAAATGGTCATTTGCCACTTGTGGACAAAATAAAAATTTTTAGAAAAGATTTTTTGGCCCCATTTGACTTATTGGAGTATGATTTGAGGTTTAGAAGTGAAAATTTTAATTTCGGTATAAATTAAAGTACATGGGGGAAATGGTAATTTTGCCACCCTAAGGGCAAATCAGTAATTTTGTACCCATAGAGCATTTTTCCAGCACAAGATCTTCACCCATCATCCTTTTTGTCCCTTGAATAATGTGTGGAGGAGAGAGAAAGCCTAATAGTTAAGAAATTACAAATGGACCAATAATGTGATGACAAGTGTTAAACTTAGAATATTTTATTATTTAGCTTAAAAATCAGCATAAATCAGCCTATTATCTCTCCAAATATTTGGCCAAGCAAGGAAAAGAGGGAAACAAAGGAAGAACAAACCCTAGGTGGAGAATTTCAAGCGAAAAAGTGTGAAAAATCAAGGAAAACAAGTGAAAAAGGTAGGAATTTTCAATTTAAACTTGAAATCTATTTTCCTTAAGCATTTTTCCTTATTTTTCATGGTTAAATTACATGTTTTCATGATGAATTCATGGTTGGTCAAAATGGGTATGGAGAGAGAAAGATGTTGGATTGATTTGATTTTTAGATATGTTAGTGTTTTTAGTTAGTTTAGCATATTTAGAAGCAAAACAACAAGAAAAGAATCTATTTTCCCCATGAATCTTCATTGGCCGAATCTTCCTTGATGTGCGTGGGTGATGGATTGTTATTATTTCAAGAGAAATGGCTTAGAAAATGATGAATAATGGTGAGAAAAATTAAGTAGGAAAAATCACGGTGTTAGTGCACTGTAATTGCCGAATTTTTCCATGAAGAAATGGGAGGGTTTTGACGCTGAAATTAGTGTTATTTGAATAATTTTTGGTGAATTGAGGTATTAAGAAAGAAATGGAGCAATTTGGAGCTAAATTGGATGCGTTGGCCAATTAATCGAGTGATAAGTTGAACTAGGCCAATATCGGGGATTAGATAGTTATCAGTGCATTTTGCATTCCATATCATGCATTAGTAGTCTAAATTAGTTTAAATTCAATTTAGTACCAATGAAGTAAGTTTCTCGATTTGTTACTATGTTAAGGTGGTGAGTCCTCCGATAAAGGCAAGAGAATTGCACCCGAGGACCAGTAATCTGAGTACTTCGAAAATCCCCATTCTAGACATTGTGAGTAACCTTATCATCATTTTAATTATCTAAAGTATGTTTTAACTTGGTTTTGGTGAAATTTTATGAAAAATGAGTTGAATGGCTAATTTTAGGTTTTATAAACAAAAATGTGTTTAAATGAAAAGATTTTATAAATTGTCTTGAAACGAAATAACGATTTTGAAAATAGAGTAATTGGAGACCACTTGTATGTTGTAAATTTATGATTGGAAATTGATGGCTTATGTTATAATGTTATTGTGTTGGCATGACTGGCTAGGCTGTGTCTTATGAATTGTATGAATTGTTTTATTTTACCCTTGCGGGCTGGGTAGTAAAATATTAGCCCTGTCATGTTGTCAAAATTTTATTATATGGTGGGTTTAGCTTGCTGCAGTAGGTGGATTCTGTGGACCAGCCTATTAGAGGGGCATGAAATCCGGATTTATATATATGTATCTCGGTTAGAGAGGCGTGTAGGGTATCTCCTGAGGTATGGTTAGAGTTCACGTCACGCCGAACCATCTCGTGATGATGAACTCTGCTAACGCCAAGGAACGGCTGTGTTTTTCAAACTAATAATTTGTTTACATGTATACAAAATTTTTAACAACCTTGGTGGACTCGGTTAGATGCCTCGACCAAGGTATCCCTGAGAATGATTTTGGCAGGAGTCAATCTTTTAAAATACTCATAAGCCATGTTGACTATTTAAATGAAATGAATAATTATGTTATGAAAAACATATTTAGATGAAATGTTTTAATAGTCTCCATTTACTCGACTTTAGATCTTTTGAATGATGTTTGTTTACTCACTAGGATTATAAAATCTCACCACTCTCCTTTCCACCCATTTCAAGTTCAGATTAGGCTGTAGATAACTGAGTTAAATCGAGGACTACCCTTGGATTTGCATTCCTTCAAACTGTAGGTTCACAGTCATCTTTACTTTTGTTTATTCGGGGAGGGTTACTTGTTATTGTAAATTAAATTAAATACTCTGACTTACTGTATTACAATATGTATGAATTTATTTAGCTTTTACACTATAAAAATTATTTACGTATAACTCTATAAATATTATTTTATAAGAAAATAGAATATTTTACTTAATATTTTTTTATTTTCTTATTATATCCAAATAATCGCAATTTCATTTTAAATGAAGATTTTAGACTTTAAAACTCATTTTTGATTATGAATTATGTGTTTTGTACTCGCTTACTACATTTTTAGCGGATTTTGAGATTTTTGAGGATAAATGACCAAATGTCCCTTGTCAGGAAAAATTTATTTTTTTCTATTGTTTTGAATTGGAAATAGTTTATAATCTCTCAAAACATGATTTTAGCAACTAATACTCACAGGGAAAGCGAGAAAAACTGATGTTAAGCCTTGCGAGATTTCGATTGACATTTCACGTAATGAATGTCTATCGGGATGTCACGGTGGTTGTCACGGACTCGATGGGAGTTCCAGGTCATGACATAAACAAAGTCTTTTTAGGTATGTCATGAAGCATGCAAAGGTGAATGAGTGGTTAATAAAGGACTCATCACCCCAAGTGATATGAGGGGATGTATCTCACTTTTTCTTAATTCTTGATTAACTTGTATAAAGTGTTTAGCCAAAGCATGATACATTTGAGGAAAGTTAGTTTTCTAAATTCATAAAGTTAGTCATGAATTATGAGAACTAATACGGAATGTCATAAGTAGATGCTGAGCTATGCTTTATGGCATATGTGGGATATTTGATGAAATGATCGTATTGCACTGAAAGGCTTATCACTGAAGCTCTTTGTCAAATTCTTTAATTGAATTTCTAACGTTTAAGTGGTCATGATTTATTACTAGATGCCTTTCCTAATTTGTAAATATAAATCAATTATCAAATTGATATTTGATTAGAATTTATATTTATTACCAACATGTTAGAAGCCTAATTGGTCACACACATTAAGTGACATGATTGGAATTAAATAAGGATAATTAATTAAGTTGGACTTAATTGAAACAAATCAAAATAAAGTGAAAAAATTAATTAAGTTCACAAAGACTTAATTGAATAAAAATACAACTGTTGTATCTAAGGTTACAACTTTGTTTGGTTACATAAATATGTTATGTTAGCCAATTAAAACTCTAAGCCTTTAGCCACTTATTAGCCGTTTCATAAAAATAAGAAAAGCGAAATAGTTTTCTTTGTCTTACAAAAATAAGACTCGGCAAGAACTTTTGGTCTTTTTGTTTTAGAAACAAAACTTGCTACCACAAGTAAAAATCCTATCTTTGATAAGTTCTTATTCGATTACTGTGTGGATTACTGTTGAGGCTAAACCCTTGGGTGGTTGAAGATTTAACAAATGCCATGGGTGAAGAAGCAAAGATTTCAACTGCAAGATTTTAGAGTTTCTTGCTTCATCACAAGTGTTTTTGGATTTAATTGGCTCTTGATTATGATATCTAGAGTAAGGTATATAACTTTTAAACTGATGAATATTCATAATTAATTTGAAAATTATATGAAAAACACAAACATTGATCTTGTAGGATTTGACTATTTCTCTGATTAAATGTTATTTTATTTTTTCGTTGCTTTATATTTTTAATTTCTTGATTATTTTCATGTTTGAGCATGAGCTCAAATCCCAACATTATCATCTGCAAAGCCATTGGTAATTGTATATAGTTCTTCAAGTGAAAATTGTCTTGGTAAGTTTCCTCCTTCAAGACTTATGCCCTCAGAAGTGTTACCTTACTCTCTATTTGCATGGCCATCATGGGCTGCATTCTTGGGTTTTCTCTTTTTTAGTAGTAACCAGACTACAACAAGGACAAGTGCTAATGTGGCCAAACAAATGGCCAACTTTAAGGTGAATTCCCAAGATTTAATGATGTTATAGTCCGTGTACTAGCTTGTAGTTGACGAAATACTATTTGCTATCATATATGGGAGAGTTTTCATATGTTTCATCATATCAATCCGATAACCAATACCGAAGTTATTCATACAAATAAGGTTTCACAGATTGTCTAAAACATACTTAGGATTTTGGTAGTGGCATTGTGTCACGACCCGGAACCTCCCTCAGGCCCATGACAATCGCCGCGACGTCCCGATTGACACTCATTATCCGGAATGCCAATCCCGGAACCCGCAAGGCTTACATAACAGTTTCTTTCCTTTCCTGTGAGCAATCATTGTTAAATATCGAGTTTTTTAGAGAATATATACAATTTTAGATCAAAAACAATCAAATAAAATTTTCGCCACACAGAGTTATTTTGGTCATTTTTTTCTCAAAAATTTCGAAACTGGCTAAAACGTAATAATACAAGTACAAACACATAATTCATATTCAAAATGAGTTTAAAAGTCTAAAAACTTCATTTAAAACGAAATTATACGGTTATTTGAATATAATAAGAAAATAAAAGAAATATTAAGGAAAATATTATATTTTCTTATAAAACAATATTATAGAGTTATACGTGAATAATTTTTTATAGCTAAAGCTAAATAAATTTATACATACTGAAATACAGTAACCCAAAATATTTAATTTAATTTACAATAACAAAAGGGCCCCCCGAATAAACAAAAGTAAAGAGAT
>NC_030854.1:9350974-9354900 GCF_000208745.1 Theobroma cacao | reverse complement strand
TGAAAAATTGCCCATAGACATATTTTTCATCCCTTATACTCATACCATTCTCCAATTTGTCAAATTTGATCTAAATTCTCTCAAAATCTCAAATTTTGTCCGTGGATGGCAAAATTACGATTTTGCCCCTACACTCCAGAAATCACCAGAATTAAACTTTTTCACTTCCTATCATTAAATTATACTCCAAATAGTTAAGCTTGGTCAAAAATTTCACTCCATGATCAAATTATTATCTTAGGTGGCAAAATGACGATTTTACCCTTGAATATCAAAATTTCCAATTTTACCCCAAATAAACCCTCGAACTCCGAACAATCATTTTTAGTCATTCTTGGACTATAAAATATTAAATTTCATCCTACAATTCCTATTTGAACTAGTTTGAGGTTAAATCAATTTAAGTGTACCGTTAGGTACAATATCGGGTTTCGTCTATTCTTAGGTGCTTTTCTAGCGTAATAACATGCTACTCAGTGCATGTATGTTATGACATGTATTTATAGGGTCAGGTTTTACACATTGTGAGTAATCGAGACATTAGTCCGTGTACCACTCTATGAGCCAACTTCTCCTAAGACAAAGCCAACTGATGGCAATAAGTTATTATTGATCCCAACATGTTGCGTTGGTGGATCCTAACCTCCATTGAAATTAACATCGAATTCAACCGTTATGATGTGATAATGGGATGCGACGATGATGGTGGAGTTATCTAAAAAAAGTCTCAAAATTCCACCAACTAAGTCTAGCTGTATTTGATAACCAACAAGAGCAAGCGAAAGGGCAAGACTTTTGTTAGTGTTGTTAGGGAATGAGAAATGGGTACCGAAGTGTACAACAACAAATGTCATGGTAGAAGAGTCCTATAGATGGATAAGCTTCGGGTACATAGGTCGGGCTATATGGCATATACTAACGTGGTCAAATGTCGAATGTACAAATGGAAGAAAAAACTTGGATGAAGATGAGAAGAAAAACACAATGAGCATTCAAATGGTGAAGACAACATCTGAAATATTTATTCACAGACATTTTGCATTAAGTGCTGTTAAGATTGCTGGTTCATGGTTGATATATCAGATATTGAATGATTGACATATTTGCAGACATCACATGGTTTTGCTTTGGGTACTGTTGTTAAGACCAGGAGTGTTGGTTCATATATGATAAATCATAAGAAGTTGCTATGACAAAAAAAAAATAAAAAAAAATCTAAATGTCCTTCATCGGATGAATCTTGTTGAAAACATGAGAAAACAATGTGCCAAAAGACAATTTATTCTTGGAAATTCAGCCTAAAAAGAAACAAACTCCAGGTTCACAATCAAAATATGTTGTGCTTAGTGATATATGCATCCAAGAATGCAGCTAAAAGAGCTTATAAAGATCCAAATATTGTTAACCTTTTCCAAAGTTTGGCATGATATTGCTTAAAACTTAAGAGAAAATAGACAAAGGGCTTCTGGCGAAAGCCATATAACTGCAGTAGCATTTCATGAATTATGTTCTTGTAATTTCTTGCAGTAAATACAGTAGTAATCGATATTTAAATACCAAGTTCAACCAAACTAGATGACTCATGGCTTAAATCACTATGCATGTGTTAACTACTACTACTACTATTTGCTACTTATGATTTGCATTTTATCTTTTTGAAAGAAAAAACTTGTTTAAGCAAAAAATTCATGAATAATAAATAGCAAACTTTTATTTGTTCCAAGGAAATATATATCACACTTTTACTTTTATATAAAATTGTGTTATATCTAAATTAATTGCTAGTATTATACTATCATAGTTTAATGCATTACATGTGAATATTTATTTTTATTTATTTTAAAATAATAATAAATATATAAAAAATATATATATTTTAAGTGTAAAGTTAATTGTCTATAAATTAAACAAATATATAATTGAAAGACAATCTAATATAAATACATAAAAGACCAAACCTTTTGGCCAAAAAAGGTAATTGTCTTGTGTAAATAGCATGTTTAATTTGATTTGATATTTTTTACTTAAAATTAATTTAATCTAAATAAATTAATTATATTTACTCCTTTTTAAATTTTCAATATTCTTGCTTTCTATATGAATAAGTTACAATTCAATTTGCTTAAATTGATCTCATTTAAATATACAATAAAACTCTAACTTTTAAAATTTAATTTTTAATTTTTAAGGTCAAATTATGCAATTAATCCATGTACTCTATTGAAATAATGTATTTAGTCCTGCTACAATAATTTGTAAAAATTAATTCCCTGTACTTTCCAAAATTAATAATGACAATTCAATGTGTTAAAAATTTTCTATTATCTATATTAATATGGCATTTGGTTAAGTTGACATGACATTTTCTTATTGATGTGACATTGAATTTGATGAAATAATAATTATGAAGTGACATTTCATGAATAGTGTAATAATAGTGTAAATATGATGTGACCAAGTTCTAACAGTTTTTGTAAATGTGGATATGGAATTATCCAATATGAATTAATGGTTTTAAACAAGATTGGAAAAGAAACAAACAAAAAATACAAATAGTGTCACGACATAAATCTAGGGAGTCCGTGACCGACGCACAAGCCAACAGGCAAGCCCATTAGACTCGAGCAAGTTTCAGAGTCCAAAATCATATAACATAAGTAAAGGGGTTTGATAATAAAAAATCCACAATAAATTCAAACATAAATACATTATCTGAAATACCCCATACTTTGATATGGTGATAAATAAAGTTGATCGAATGCAAATTGAGGTCAATTAAAATGTTTAGAAGTGATAAAAGACGAAAGGAGTAGTTTAGGATAAAATATTTTGCAAGTGAGAAACTAACAATAAAATAATAATAATTTTATCGGAGGAGAATTTGTGAGATAAAAGGCGATTTGGAAGTCAAGTGAGGCATAATAAGGTATTTTGGGAACCAAGGAGACAAGATAAAATTTTGAGAATAAAATAATATTAAAATATTAATATTTAGCCGGATATTGAAATCAGTCATGAAGAAGGATCATATGGTTGATCCAAGTGGGGGAGAAGATGACAAGCCCGACTCTATAAAAATATTTGTTATGACATACATGTGATGGATAGCATGTTTGCATGCTAGGAGAGTCCCAAAAAAATTTACAAAAGTTGGTATTGTACCTAGAGGTAAAATAAAGTTGATTTAAGCCTCGAACTAGATCAAATGGAGAATTTATGATGAAATTAAGAATTTTAAATTTCCAGAATGGTTTAATATGGTGATTCGGAGTTCGAGGATCGATTTGGAGTCAAATTGGAATTTTCGCTATCTAGGGGCAAAATGGTCATTTGCCACCTAGGGACAAAATGAGAATTTTAGAAAAGATTTGTTTTTACCCCATTTGACTTATTGGAGTATAATTTGACTCATTGGAGTAAGATTTGAGGTTTAGAAGTGAAAAATTTTAATTTCGGTATAATTTGGAGTAAAAGGGTAAAATGGTAATTTTGCCACCCCAGGGGCAAAATTGTAATTTTCCACCACCAGGACATTTTTCCAGCACATGGTCTTTTTTTATCCTCATTTTGAGCATTGACTAATTGTGTGGTGGAGATAAAAAGGATTAAAATTTTTAAAGTTTTAAAAACGGGCCAATGACATGATGCCACGTGTCATGCCTTTATTAATTTATTATTTTCCTTTTTAAAAGGCACAAAAATCAGCTCATCTTCCACCCCATGGCCGGCCAAACCAGCAAGAAGAGAGAGAAAATCAAAGAAAAAGTGTGAATTTTCAAGGAAATTAAGTGAAAAAGGTGAGATTTTTTCTATTAAGCTTGAGTTTTCTTATTCCCAAGCATTTCTCTTTATTTTCCATGATTAAATTACATGTTTTCATGATGAATTCAATTCTGAAAAAATGGGTTAGGAGAGAGAAAGTTGTT
>NC_030854.1:9316797-9349225 GCF_000208745.1 Theobroma cacao | reverse complement strand
AAAAAAAAAATGTTATGTTATGATTTGGAAATAATTTGTAATCCTTCGTATTTTGATTATTTGATAACTATTGCTCACCGGGGAAGTGCGAAAGCTGATACGAGAGCCTTGCGAGGTTTCGATCGACATTCGGGGTGAATAATGTTTGTCGAGGCTTCGCGGCGGTTGTCACGGGCTCGATGGGGAGTTCCGGGTCGTGACATTATCCTTGGCACATAGTTTATACAAATGGTCAAAGGCCATCCATTGGCCAATCAAGGTGGGTTTGTACATAACAACCCTTACACACAATATAACATGGCACCTAGTGCCTACAAAGAGTATCCACAACGGAAGGTTGTAACTTACTCAGCGGAGTGACCAAAACGGAGAACTTACTGGATGCCAAAATTGGTTTATCGCTGGACAGCTTTTACCACATAGCTCTGTGGCCTATTTATCTGCATATGGTATACAAATGGGTGAGCACTATAATACTCAATGAGTGGTGCAGATAAACAAAATCATATGTGTTTATGTAAGATATGCACCTTCCATGCAACTAGATGTTTGCAAAGTCTAGGGCATATCATTATCCCTAAATCTCCAATATGAGGGTATATCATCATCCTCAATGTCTCCGAAGATCCCCACCCTTATCATTAGGCTTACTCTCGAAGCTGATCAAAGTTATTCAAATCATTCTCCACAGCACACTTAGTCATCGGAGTATCACATCTGTCATAACCCGGAACTCCCATCGAGCCCGTGACAACAGCTGCGACGTCTCGATCGACATTCATTACCCGGAATGTCAACCGGAACCCCGCAAGGCTTTAATATCAGCTTCTCATTTTCCCTGTGGGTAACTGTTTCCAAATACCATATTCTAAAAGATTTTAAACTGTTTCCAACTTAAACAAATAAAATAATAATTTTCGTCTCACAGGAGTATTTTAGTCATTTATCCCAAAAATCTCAAAATATCTAAAAGTATAGTATGTAAGTGGAAAACACATATTTCATAATCAAAAATAATTTTGGATGTCTAAAACATTCGTTTAAAATGAAATTATGACTGTTATAATAAAATAAAAATATTTAATTTTCACATAAAACGATATTTTAAGAACACTGCATAAATAATTTTTATAGCGTAAAAGCAAAATAAATTCTTACATACCGTAATACAGATAACCAAAGTATAGAATTTAATTTACAATTACAAGTGGGCCCACGAATGATCAAAAGTATCAAAAGAAATGAACCTACAGTCTTTGGATGTGGCAAGTTCAACTGTAATCCTCGTCGATATCAGTTATCTACAATCTATTCTGAGCCTGAAATGGGTGAAAATGAGGGTGGTGAGATTATAAAATCCCAATGAGTAAACAAACATCACTCAAAATATCTAAAGTCGAGTAAAATGAGACTATTAAAACATTTTATCAAATTGTAATTTATCATCTTTCAACTTATTTCAACCAAATGAAATCAATTTATTTAAAGCAAGTAATCAGTATGACTTATGAATTTCTTAAAAAGCTTGGCTCATGCCAAAAATTATTATCATACTCAGTTATCTGGGATACCTTGGCTGAGGGCTATCCCAACTGAGTCCGCCAAGGCTATTAGAAAGTCATGTTTTTTTTTGAAAACATAGTCGTTCCTTGGCGTTGGCCGAGTTTCCCTTCACGTGGTGGTTTGGCGTGAAGTGAACTTTAAAGTTATACCTCGGGAGTTACCCTACTCGCCTCTCCAACCGAGGTAAAAATATAACAGGATTCTGTGCCCCTCTAATAGGCTAATCCACAGAACCCAGCCCACTGCAGTAGGTCAAACCCACCATACAATAAAATTTTGACAGCATGACAGGGCTAATATATTACTACCCAACCTGCAAGGGTAAAATAAAGCAATTCATACAATTCATAAAAAAAAAACACAGCCCAACCAGTCATGCCAATACAATAACATAAGCCATTAATTCAATTTTAAATTTACAACATATCAGTGGTCTCCAATTACTCTATTTTCAAAATCGTTATTTCGTTTCTAGACAATTTATAAAATATTTTCATTTAAACTCATTTTGTTTACAAAATGTAAAAATTTACCATTTGAACTCATTTTCATAAAATTCACCAAAACCGAATAAAAACATATTTTAGATAATTAAAATGATGGTAAGGTTACTCACCGTATCTAGAGTGGGGATTTTTGAAATACTCAGACTACTGGTCCTCGGGTGCAATTCCCTTGCCTTTATCGGAGGACTCACCACCTTGACACAATACAAAATCGAGAAATTCACCACATTGGTACTAAATTGAAATTAAACTAATTTAGACTACTAATGCTTGATATGGAATGCAAAAATGTCTAAATTTTTGCCTAAATGCGGTGTTAGCCTATTTCGGTATTTTACCCGATAAATCGATATACGCGTCCGTTTAAACTCCAAATTAATTTTTTTTAGTTTCTATACCTCAATTGCACCCAAATTGACTTAATGTCCCTCAGTGTGGTGGAAATTATTAGTCTCGATAGCAAATTACAAAAATACCCCTAGTGGGTAAAAATTTATATTTTTGCTCCGAAAATTCCTATTATTTTTCTAGGCTCATAATTCATCATTATTCATTATAATTCCTCAAATAAACATCAAGATCAGCAGCCAATATTCTCCTAGAAAATTCGGCATAATGGGTTTCAATGGGAGAAAATTATATCTCTAGCTTATTTTTGCTATATTTCAATATAACTTAACAAAAATCACTTAATTTAATTAAAATCAACCAAAAATCAAGCTCAAAACTCATCCATGGAGGTTTGGCCAGCATGGGTGTCCATACCCACTTTCTAATTTTGCATGGAAATGAGAAAAAATTGCATGGATAGTGAAAATCACAAGGAAAATCAATGAAATTCACCTTTTCAATGCTTGATTTCTTGATTTCTCTTGATTTTCCCCAAATTTTCAAGTAGGGTTCTTATTTGTTCTTTTCCCCCTTTTCTCCCCTGGTTTGGACAGCTGAAGAAGATGATAATTCTGGAATTTTTACCTTTTTAAAGGCTAAAATAATATAATATTATTTTATTCATTTTTTTAATGTTTTATTAATTCCTTAAACTCTAGCCATCCATTTGTTTCCAAATTTTCACCATACACTTGTCCCACATATCCATAGCTTAGATAAAATTCTCAGATTTATCCAAAGTCTTGGTGGAGTAATTTTTAAAATTTACACTTTTGCCCCTATAAAAGTCAAAAATTACATTTTTGCCCCAAAAACTGAAAAATTGCCCATAGACATATTTTTCATCCCTTATACTCATACCATTCTCCAATTTGTCAAATTTGATCTAAATTCTCTCAAAATCTCAAATTTTGTTCGCGAGTGGTAAAATTACGATTTTACCCCTACACTCTAAAAATCACCGAAATTAAACTTTTTCACTGCCAAACCCTCAAATTATACTCCAATAAGTCAAATGGGGCAAAAAAAATTTTTTTTCTAAAAATTCCCATTGTCTCCCTAGATGGCAAATGACCATTTTGCCCTTAGACAGTAAAAATTTCGGTTTGACTCCAAATTGATCATCGAACTCCAAATCACCATATTAAACCATTCTGGGACTTTAATATTCTTAATTTCATTTTAAATTCTCTATTTGATCTAGTTCGAGGCTTAAATTAACTTATTTGTACCATTTGGTACATTGTTGTCTTTTAACGATTTTTCTTTCGGGGCTTTCCAAGTATGCAAGCATATTGTCAATCATATGAATGATATGGAAAGTATTTTATAAGGTCGGGCTTGACAACATCAGAATCATATCACATTCATTTAAGGCTCTCCATGGCTATCTCACGTCATATGGAAATCAAATCAACGAGTGGTCCTCCCTTGGATATAGTCAGATCACGCTCGTTGGCTAACTAGCGGAGAAATAAATCACGCTCAAAGCATTGCCGCTAATGGAGAAACAGATCCCGCATGCCGAAGCAACATGAAGAGAACAAATCACGTACAACACCAAAGTAGCTAGAGGAGAACAAATCATCGACAGGAGTAATCTCCCAACGTCGACATCACCTGGAGTAATTTCAACGGATGGCATCAAAGCACTACAGGCAGGAATCACAAGAGGCATTAGTGCCATTATACCTGCTTACCACCATCCTTGCAAGCACACAAATAGTCACAAGGGGGTAGAAATCCACTCAACCACAAATCAAATCAATGTCCCACATTCATTCCTCTGACGGAAACACAAATCCATAAACAAGGCCATTATGTTTTCATCATTCACAATTTCCTTATCAAACCTTAATTTCACATGTATCGAACTTTAATCGTCTTAAGCTCAATTAGGTTCTAAGAGCCTCTAAATCTCCAAGGCATCATTCAATCAAATCATTTCACATATCATTCACCTAGGGTAATCTACTTTTAGGGTTCATCATAGCCTCTAAACATCCTAGTTTAGGCACACACACAACATAGACCACCCATGTTGCTTACGTCACAACACACAATTGCACACAATTCACATATACACATATATGTTTCCTAGCCTAAGTTCATTCATTTAGGCGTAAGTATTTCAATCTATACTAGTGCAACGCATTTTTCATGCATCATGCATTACATGCATATTAAACTAAACCCACTCACAGTGATAGTAGGAGGCACTCCCTGCCAAACTTCGATCCTTAGCCTCTAATCGTCATCTAGCTTGCCAATGAATTGATTTGACTCCATTTCTCCCTTCAAACACATTAGAACATCGAAACGTTAATTGTTCCTGGCTTTTGAAAAGTGCCAGCTTTTTCCAAAAATAGCTAATTTCTAGCAATCCAACCATTTAAGCTCAAATCTTTCATTAATGAGCTAAACCCATACCTTAGGAGTTAGATTGCACGATTCTTAACTCCCAAATTTCTTAATCCAAGCTAAAGAGGAAAATTACCAAATCTGGAGAAAATCAGATTTATTTGCATTTAACTAATTAAATTGGAAAATAATCGGTAAAAACATTAAATCTTACCTCCAAAATGGTTTCCCAAGCTTCAAATAGCTTCAAATGACTTCAAAAATCTGTTTTGGGCCTTAGGGTTTTCTAGAGAGAGAAAGGGAGAGAAAGAGTTAAGGGAAAAAATGGGGCAAAATGGCCCGACACCCCTTTTGTTTTTGCCTTTCCTTGTGATGTATCGATACATTTGCCCTAATTTCGAGTGAATGTATAGATACTTTGAGGCAATGTATTGATACATTTTGGGCAGAATGGCCCTGGGTGCTTTCTGCTTCAAATATATTGATACATTTGGACAATATATCGACACATGTTCATCTTTAGCCAAATCTATCAATAAATTCTCAAATGTATCGGTAGACTATGCTTCATAGGGCCTTTGTTGTTTATTTAGCCATGCATGTATCGATACATTGGGGTATGTATTGACACCTTCAACCTTATAAATAGTTTTAAGCTTCCCAAAAACTCTAAAAATCCAAGTTTAACACTTTAATATTATTCTCGGTTGATATTACACCTTAAATCATTCACTTAAATGAATCCCATACATATAAATTCTCAATCATGACATCAAATTTATATTAAAACCTCAAACTATGGGATTTATCATGTTTTTCCTCAAAATTTGCTTAAGTGTCAATATGTACACTTTTAAACACAAGGCATACATATCATATCATTAAAGTCCTCAAGAGTCCACATATTTTGTAAATCATTCTTAGTTTGCATAAAAAATTGGGGGTGTTACAAATAGGTTTCTAGGATTTAGGAAAAGAGTATTGTAAAACAGAGAATAATTGAAGTTCTATGCTTCATAATTTAAAGTAATGAAAAGAGTGTTGCACAATAGATAAAAAAAATGCTATGTCATTATTAATAGATCATTATATTCAATGTCACATAAGTAAAAAAATGTCATATCAACATAAATAATAGAAATAATATTGATACTGTGAATAATTAGATTGACATTGTTAATTTTAAGAAGTATAGAGATTTAATTTTTGTAAATTATTATATATGGACTAAATTCAGCCTTTACTAGAGTACAAGTGTAAAATCCGACCCTATAAATACATGTCATGACATACATGCACTGAGTAGCATGTTATTATGCTAGGAAAGCACCTAAGAAATGACGAAACCCGATATCGTACCTAACGGTACACTTGAGTTGATTTAACCTCGAACTAGTTCAAATAGGAATTTTAGGATGAAATTTAATATTTTATAGTCCAGGAATGACTAAAAATGATTGTTCAGAGTTCGAGGGTTCATTTGGGGTAAAATTGAAAATTTTGATATTCAAGGGCAAAATCGTCATTTTGCCACCTAAGATAATAATTTGATCATGGAGTGAAATTTTTGACCAAGATTAACTATTTGGAGTATAATTTAATGATAGGAAGTGAAAAAGTTTAATTCTGGTGATTTTTGGAGTGTAGGGGCAAAATCGTAATTTTACCACCCACGGACAAAATTTGAGATTTTGAGAGAATTTAGATCAAATTTGACAAATTGGAGAATGGTATGAGTATAAGGGATGAAAAATATGTCTATGGGCAATTTTTCAATTTTTGGGGCAAAAATGTAATTTTTGACTTTTACGGGGGCAAAAGTGTAAATTTCAAAAATTACTCCACCGAGACTTTGGATGAGTCTGAGAATTTTATCTAAGCTATGAATATATGAGACAAGTGTATGGTGAAAATTTGGAAACAAATGGATGAAATTTTAAAAATGGGCCAATGGGAAAGTGACACGTGGCATTTTTTAAATTGAAATAATATTATTTTAATGAAAAGTCAGCCATTTAAACCCAAATTTTGAGTGCTGGCCGGCCATAAGGAAGAAAAAGAGAGGAAATAGAGAGGAAAGGAAGAAAAAAAGAAAAACCAAAGAGAAACAAGAAAATTCAAAGGGAAATTCGCGGTTTTCGACCGTTTACGCGTCTAACGGTAAGATTTTTCGATTTTAGCTTGATTTCTACCTTTCCTATGCCTTTATTTCCATTTAGCATGCTTGAGGAGAGAGATCAAAAAGTGATATCAAGGGCTGGACGAAATTCTAGGGGAGAGAAATTGAAATTTTTAGGTTTTGATTTTTAGTTAAATTGATAGTTTTAGTTAGTTAAATGTGTTTAGAAATTAAATTGGGCAAGAAATCATTAAATTTTCACAATACCCACTCTTGGCTGGATGCTCAATGCTGTACAATGATGATGAATTGATTTTATTCTAAGGAAAATGAAGAGAAAATGATGAAAAACGATTAAACGTGATAGAAAAACAAAGTAGAAAATTAACCGAGTTAATGTCCCATTTTTGGCCGAATTTTCCAAGGAAGGGAGTGAGCTGATTTTGTTGTTTTTAGAAGGTTATTGGCTGATATTTAATGGTTAGAAATGTTGGAGAGAGAATGGGATGATTTAGAGCTAAAATGGAGCGCGTTAGCAATTTATCGGGCAAAGTGCCAAAAATAGGTTAATACCGCGTTTAAGCCGTTTTAGGCTATTGCATTTCATACCATGCATTAGTATAGGATTTAAGTTAATTATATAGTGATTTAGCATCAATGTGATGAATTGTGTAAATTTTTGTAATGTGTCTAGGAGGAGAGCCTTCCGGAAAAGGCAAAGAAGTCGTACCCGACGAGTAGTGATCGGGGCGCTTAGAAAGCTTTTAGTTTGTACAAACGGTGAGTAAACTTATTATTATTGTAAATTATCTAGAGTTTATTTTTAAATGCCCTTTATGTATTTTATGAAATGAAAACGAGATTAAAACGGGATTTTTGATGTTTTAGGAATAAATGTGACAAATAAAAATATATTGTATTGATTATGAAATTGAGTAATTGGAGGCTGCAAATTGACTTGAAAAATATATATTTTCCTAGGAATGGCTTATGAGAAATGAGTATATGTGGCTATATTTTGTGAGTGCATTGGGAAATTTATGTAAGTTGTTTTTACTATGCAGGCTGGATAAATAAATAAAAGCCACGTTATACTGTCGAAATTTTATTAAAATTGGTGGGTTAGTCACTGCAGTGACGGGTTTCCGTGGACTGCCTATTAGAGGGGCACGGTAAACCCAGTTATATAGTTACTCCGGTTGTAGAGGCGAGGAGGGTAACTCCCGGGGTAGTATTAGAGCTCACTTCACGTCGAACCCCCACGTGAATGTGTAACTCGGCCAACGCCAAGGAACGGCTGGTTTTAAAAATAAAAATGTGTTTCACGTGTGAATATTTTAACACCCTTGGCGGACTCGGTTAGATGCCTCGGCCAAGGTATCCCCGAGGATTAGTTTTGGCTTGAGCCTTGTTTTAATAAAAGACATAAGCCTTAACAACTGTTTTGGTAAATTACAAATATTTTATGGTTTAAGAAATAAATTGAAAACATTATGAAATGGGTTGAAATTTGTTGTTTAAACTTGCCTCCATTTTACTCGCCTTTAGATATTTATGATAATGTCTGTTTACTCATTGGGATTGCAAAATCTCACCCAACTCCTTTCCACCCATTTCAGGTTCAGTATAGACTGTAGATAGCTGATCTCATCGAGGACTACCATTGGATCTGCATTTTCCAAACCGTAGGTTCACAGTCCTCTTTACTTTTGTTTATTCGGGGGCCCTCTTGTTATTGTAAATTAAATTAAATATTTTGGCTTACTGTATTTCAGTATGTATAAATTTATTTAGCTTTTACGCTATAAAAATTATTCACGTATAACTCTATAAATATTGTTTTATAAGAAAATAGAATATTTTCCTTAATATTTCTTTTATTTTCTTATTATATTCAAATAACCGTAATTTCGTTTTAAATGAAGATTTTAGACTTTTAAACTCATTTTGAATATGAATTATGTGTTTTGTACTTGTATATTACGTTGTAGCCAGTTTTGAAATTTTTTTAAAAAAAATGACCAAAATACCCCTGTGTGGCGAAAATTTTATTTTGATTGTTTTTGATCTAAAATAGTATATATTCTCTAAAAACTCGATATTTAACAATGATTGCTCACAGGAAAGGAAAGAAACTGATATGTAAGCCTTGCGGGGTTCCGGTTGGTATTTCGGATAATGAGTGTCAATCGGGATATCGCGGCGATTGTCATGGGCCTGAGAGAGGTTCCGGGTCGTGACAACAAGAACTAATTGCATAATTTAACCTAATCCGTATGAAAACAATACAACTATAAAGAATCGTGTTGGTTGCAAGTTGCAATTAGTAGGATATGTAAATTAGCTATCAATTTTCAAATATTTTCTTAACTATTCTCCAAGTGAGGTTTTAAAAATAAAATTGACATAATACCTAAAAAAGTCCCTAAACTATTTAGAAATTTCAAATAAGTTTTTTTTTATATTCATCAAACCCTTATACTTTTATTTTGAGTCAAATAAATTTTTATGACTAATGGTTGACTAATTATTATTAGTCAAAATGCCACTTGTCATTTTATACCATGTGGTGTTAACATGGTATGCTGACACATCATAATGGATGATGACATGGCATGCTAATGTAACATGATGACGTGAGATCTAACATTTTTACTCTCCACGTCAACATTACGTTAGTATAAAATGATAAATGATATTTTAACTAATGACAATTAGTTAACCGTTAGTTATAAGTGCTTATTTGATCGAAAATAAAAATATAGAGATTTAATTGAATGTAATAGAAGAATAATTATTTATTTAAATTTTCTTAAATAATTTAGGGACTTTTCAAGTATTATGTGAATAAAATTCAAACATGCATCATTGCTCATATCTTTTTAATTTTAAAAAATAAAATAAAGTGAATGGATTTGTTTTTGTAATGTAAGAACAAAATATCCTTATACAAGCTTAGAGTTAGTTGAATGTATAAATATGAAGTTAATTTATATAGTTGCATGAGGTTGTATAGAATTACTGTTTTTGTTTCGTATATCTTATTTTACTTGTTAAGCTATTTGATATGCTTAAATTATAATGTTATGACAATTTATTTTTTGGTTTGGAAGAGCTAATGTGTGAAGAGATTCCCTCTAGTATAATTTTTTTTTGTTGCTAAGAAAAGGTATGATTCTTGAATCTCTATTGCTTTATTTTTTTATTTGTTAAGGTTGGCTACTACATACTATTTATTTCTAGTTTGTTGTTATGAATATTTTGTAAATATCCATTTATATTATATATATCTAAATTTAGATTTAGATGTAGATTAGATTGGATTAAGATTAAGATTTAATACATCCATTTAATCTCTTAACATTATCTTTATCTTATAAATTCTATCTAAATAAAGAGTTATTAGCCTATAAATAAGCCCCTCACTTCATTTGTAAATACATACTTGAATAAAATCTTCTTATTCCCTCTAAATACATTGTCTTATATTTTTCTTATAGTTGTTCTTTTAACTTATATTTCATAACTCGTTATCAACACGATTTTTTAATCTCTTAAGTTTTGGTATTATTTTTTTTATTATCTTCAAGCTTCAAAAGGATTTCAATGATTGGGTTTTGATTTCTAGTTTTAACAAATCAGGAAAGTGTTGGTATTATTTTGTTTTCATCATCTTCAAACTTTAAAAGGATTTTAAGAGTTGGTCTTTAATTTTTGGTTGTAGCAAATTAGGCAAGTGACTTTGATACCTCTGTAGTGTTTTTATATCCTAAAAATTAACCTTAATATGAGTTTTGCTATCATGTATTATATATTATATTTTGTCCCTTGATTGAAAAGTGAATTTGTTATTATATAGCTATTAATGAAGAATTCGTCCATTCCTTAAAGTGAATGCGACATCATTTAATAATTATAGTCATGGACATGAAAGAAGTTGTCATAATAATTTACATTAATCACTATTCTAATTCTAAGAATAACTTTACCCACTATAAGTGAATGGATAACTTTATGTACTAGAAGTGGATGAATAACTTTACCCACCAAAAGTGGATAGATAACTTAACCTGTCAAGCCCAGCTTTATAATATACTTGCCATGTTGTTCATGTACTTGATAGCATGTCTGCATACTTGGATGCCTCGAAAAGTTTTTAAAAGTCGGTATCATACCTAGTGGTACAATTAAGCTGATTAAAGCTTCGAACTAGTCCCAATAGAGATTTAGGATGTATTTGAGAGTTATTGAACCTTAGAATGTCATAATATAGTGATTTGGAGTTCGAGGATTGATTTGGAGTCCAATCGAAAATTTTTATAACATAGGGGCAAAATGGTCGTTTTGCCACCCGAGGGCAAAATTAGAATGTTGGAAGAGATTTTTGACCAAGTTTGACTAGTTGGAACATAATTTGAATTTGAGAAGTGAAAATTTTTAATTCCGAGCATAAGGGCAAAACGATCATTTCACGTGCCACAAGGACATAATTGGAATTTTTGAAATATACACCACCGTGACACTTGTCAAGCCCATGAATTTCACCTATTATCAATTTTATATCTTGGATAATTAAGATATTATATGTGGTGGTAAGAGAATGCTTAATTATTAAGTTTTAACCATGGGCCAATCAAGTGGCGACACGTGTCAAGTTTTAATTTTTTTTATAATTTCCTTAATAAACCAGCATAAACCTTTCCTAATTCACTCTTCATTGCTGTGGAGGCCAAAGAACAAAGAGGGAAAGAATAGAAAAACCCAAAGGAGGAAAAATTCAAGAGAAATTCATTGGATTTTCAAAAAACGAAGCGATCGGAGGTAAGATTTCGCGATTTAGCTTAAGATCTACCTTACCCATGCTTTCTTTTTCATTTTCTATGGTTGAAACTCAAGTTTTCATGATGGAAGCATGCTGGCCGAATCATGGGGGGAAGGTTTTGATGATGGTTTTTGATAGATTTCAGGCTATCTATGTGTTTTTAGTGTTTTGTGATATTCGGTATGAAAAACAAGCAAGAAAAGAACATGTTCTTCATCAAACCCTAATTGGCCGAATTCTATAGGGAATATTTTGAATATGAATTTTATCATATTTCATGTTATCTAGCTCGTATTTGATGATTCGTGATATCGGATATCAAAAACGGTTATCGAAAAGTATAGTTCCTTTAGTAAACGACTTGAACGATAATGAGAAAATTATAGTAAATGGACTTAGAATTGATTTCTAATGAGGTATACGGACTTATTGGAGTACCGAAAGTGCAATGAATTTATTTGGTGTTGAATTGGATGTTTTGGCTAATTAAACAGTGTATAGTGCGAGTTAGGTCGAATACCATATCAGTCCAACAACAATTGAACCTACGTAGAACACCATCTTGAAGTGATTATTCGAACACTTCTCATTCAATTTCATACATTCATAAAGAGCCTGAAATAGTTTTATAACAGTTTGGCACAAATATATTGAATTACTTGTTATGTATTATGTATAGGTGGTGAGCCCTCTAATAAGGGGAAGGATATCGTACTTGAGGACCAAGAGTAGGAGTACTCCCGTTATAGTGAGTAAACAGACGATCATCTTAACTATCTAAAGTAGTGTACACTCGTTTTTATTATTTTAAAAAATAATAAATTTAAATTGTAAACTATTATGTTTAATAACTGAAGTGTTAGTTAAATGAAATGAGATTTATAATTTGGTTTGAAATTGAATCCTGGTTTTGGAAATTGAGTAAGTGGAGACTATATACTTGTGTTATATTTATGTTTTGACATATGGTTTGAATTGATTAGCTTACTGCAGTGGGCGGGTTTTCGTGGACCAGCCTATTAGAGGGGCACGGTAAACCCCGTTATATTTTACCTTAGTATGAGAGGCGCGGAGGGTATCTCCTAAGGTAGTTTAGAGTTCACTTCACGCCGAACCACCATGTGAAGGTGAAACTCAGCCAACGCCAAAGAACGACTATGTTTTTAAACGTAAAAATATGTTTTATGTGTATATGTTAATTTAACAGCCTTGGCGGACTCAATTGGATGCCCGACGTAAGGTGTCACCGAGTACGAGTTTTGGCACAAGCTAAGTTTTAAGACAGTCATAAACCTTACTGATTATTTTTGATGAAATGTAATTGTTTTATATAGTTGAAATGAGTTTTAATGTTATGAATCATATTATGAAGACATGTTTTAATTGTCTCTATTTACTCGGCTTTAGATGTTATAGATGAACATTGCTTACTCACTAGGTTTATAAAAACTTACCACCCTTCTTTTCACTCATTTCAGGTTCAGAGCAGTCTGTAGATAATCGATTTTGTCGAAGGTTTGCTTTTAGATTTGCACCTTTAGAAATCGTAAGTCTACAATCCGGTTTATTTTTGTTATTTTGGGGCTCACATGTCATTGTAAAATATTTTTGTATACCCTGGCGCTGTGTGCTATTATGTATATGAGTTTATTTTGTTACTATGCTATAGTAATTGTTTACGTAGAATTTTATAAATATTGTTTTATATGAAAATGAAATATTTTATCCAATATTTTTATTTAGTTCTATTAGTTATAAGTTCACTTTAAATAGATGATTTAGACACCTAGATTTATTTTTTTATATGAAATGTATATTTTTCATTTCTATATTATATTTTTAGCAAGTTTCAAAAAATTTGGGTAAAATGACCAAAATAACCCTGTGCGGTAGAAATTACTTTTGATTGACTTTGATTTGAAAATAGTCTATATTCCTTTAAAATATAATATTTAGTAACTGCTTCTCACAGGGGAGGCGGAGAATTGATGCTAGAACCTTACGAGGTTTCGGTTGACATTCCGAGTAAGGTATGTCTATCGGGACATCGTGGGGGTTATCACGGGCTCGAAGAGAGTACCGGGTCGTGATAGTGTCAATTCTTCTTGTCCCACTTCAAAGTCAGTAGCTTTCTATTACTTAAGAATCAACGCTTACTTCTTCAACTGTTGATTCTACTTCTGCATCAAATGCCAAAGTTGAATATCAAACTTGCTTTTAGACACTCCAATCTTATCCATTTCACCCATTTCTTCCTTGTTCTTCTAAGTCTTTAATTTTTCTCATCGCAACTTTAGGGATCAATACTTAATGCTTAAGTAGTCAATCTAAAATCTTTAGAGTTGTCCTTTTTGGGTTCTTTTCTCTTTAGAATCAAGCTCGCATCTATGGGGGTTCAATTTTCACATTCAAAGTATGCTTCTATCTACCCTTTGTCTTCCTTGGATTGACACTTGCTTCACCCGATGTCGATTCTTGTTCTTCTAATGGCTTTCCAAATTGCTTCTTCTTACTCAAGAATTGACATTTCTTTCTTAATGGGTTAATTTTTTTTTTGTTTGAGAGAAGAAATTTTGCTTTCTGTTTTACTCAGAATCGATCCTTCCTTTTCAGAAGGTTAATTGTATGAGCTGGAACTTAAGGTTTGAATGTTTTGAAGCTATTTTCTTTGCATAACCAACTTCAAAACTCTTAAAGGATTATTCTTTAAGTTTAAAAACATTTTCATTTAGATTCAAAGTATTTTTGCATAATTTAATTTTGTTATTTCAAAACTAGAGTCAATTTTAAAGCTAACACTCTTATAGATTGAGCTTATAAACTGTTTCATATCATATCTTATCTCATATTCACCTTCCTCAACTCATACCCATTTTCTTTGTAATTTAGGGTCTCTCTTTGAAAACCATTTCCATTTACAACTTGCAAAATAAAGAAAATATGTCCATCATCTAAACATTCTCTTCCTTTCCCATCCTTAAATCTAGGTTCTCCCTTGATATTTTCATTCATCTCTCTATACCCATACATATAGTCAAACTTTGGAGACAACCCTTACCCCAATGTACTAAACAAGCTTGATCTAACAAGTAGATCTCTCAACATTTCTAAGTTAAACTCAATCTAAAAATAACTAAAGTATCTTGAAATCTAAAAATAATAGTAAAATAACAATATCACAAAAATTTCTACGATATCCTAATGTTGGAATGGCATGAAACTTAGAGATAACAATTATCATATGTAGTGGAAAATAAAAATTTAAACATACCATGCCATGGCACCACCCATGGATCACCTTGGTGGTTTTAATACAAACAAAACTAGAAGAGAAGTAATCAGAAAAATAACATTACCTTTACCAAGTGATGTAGCTATCACGATGGTACCTCTTATTTGTCCAACCCATGAACACCACAAAGAGAGCAAAGAACCTGAGCCCTTTAAATGCTTGGCCTCTAACGATTGCACTTGAACTTTCATAAGGAGGGAGCTTTCTCAACTATGCCTTTGTGCTAGCAAGGTGGACAATAACTTATCTTTCACATAATCACACTCCTCTTAGTCGAATCACAAAATTGGAAAACTATTTTTCAAATCACTCAAGAAAGTGTGTAGTGAGGCTTTCTTTTTAGTTTTCTGATGACTCAAAAACCTAACTTGTGTGTCTCACTTGTATTATGAGGAGTAGCTCAAAAGTGATATTTATATCTAGGTTAATTAACTTCTTAAATTGCAAATAAGGCCTCAATATTATGACCCCTTATAATATTGGCCTAACACTTAATTAAACCTTTTAATTAAGTCATTGTAAATTAAAATTTAATTTAATTTACTTTATTTGTTCGAAATTAAGGCTTTAATATTTAACTAATTATAATATTGGCCTTACACTTAATTAAACTATTTTAATTAAGTCTTTAGTAGTTAAAAACCTAGTGTCTGATTTAAGTCCAACTTAAATCATCACACTCCCAATGTAACTTATTGTGTGTGACCCATTAGGTTCCTAACATGTTGGTAATGAAATTGAATTATAATTTTTATGAAATTAATTAATTCAATTCCATAGACTAAGATTGGCATCTAGCAATGTATCATGGTCACCCAATTGTTATGAGAGTCAAAGGTTCTTTGACAACCTTTTAGTGTACATTCTATTAGTGTAATTCATTCCCTCATTATATATCCCGGAGATAATAAAAGCATGGTGCAGTGTCTACTCTTATTGACCTCCTTGTTCATTCCTGCAATTAGATCATTAGCTTTATGGAGACTTATGAAACNAATTGTCTCCATTTACTCGCCTTTAGATAGTTTAGATGGTGTATGTTTACTCATTGGGATTTTATAATCTCACCACCCTCAATTCCACACATTTCAGGTTCGGGATAGCCGGTAGATAGCCGATTGCATCAAGGACTTCAGTTAACCTTGCATTGTCAAAATTATAAGTTCACAGACTCGCATCTTATTGGTTAGTTGGGGGCCCACGTGTCATTGTAAAAGTAATTTTATATTTTCGTTATCTGATTTAAAATATGTATGAACATATTTAGCTTTTACACCATGTTTTGGCGAGTTTCGATATTATCAAAGAAAAATGACCAAAATACCCCTGTGAGCCAGAAAATAAAATTTAGTTATTTTGATTTGGAAACGACTTATGATTTCTTGAAATGCAAGATTTAATAACTGTCACTCACTAGGGAGATGCGGAAGCTGATGCTAAGCCTTGCAAGGTTCCGATCGGCATTCGGGGTAATGAGTGTCTATCGGGACGTAGCGACGGTTGTCACGGGCCCGATGGGAGTTCCGGGTCGTGACAATTTGATTGATAATGGAAATATCCCAGAATGAAATTTCTTAATAGTTAGTTGGTATATTCTAGTATAATTCTATTATAAAGATGCTTTTATATGTTCTCATTATATTTAAATGATATATTCTTATTATATGTTTTAATTCTATATTTAATGTTCTTTTATGTTATCTTGTAAGTTTCTTATTATATATTTTTTTTTATTAAAGAAAAATATGGATATTCATCTGGTTGAATATAAGATCAATGATGTAAATATGTCTAATAGACAATACTACAATGCACATTATAGACAAGAAATATTTTTTTCCACTTGACAATGGAAGAAACTAATGTCAATATAATATCTGGTAGTACAAAATTAATTAAAAGCTTCAAAAGAGATAGTATTTTACTACCTTAAGGAATAAAGTTTATAATAGAAGATGTATTACTTTCAACATCTCAAAGAAATTTATTAAGCTTTAAAGATATTTGTCTGAATGGATATCATATTGAGATAACAAATGAAAAAGACACTTAATACCGTTATATTATATTCATTATCTCGGGTAAGATGTATATAAAAATTAAAAAAATTACTTGTTTTAAATATTAGAATGATTAAAACTCATGCTATAGTAAACCAAAGGTTTACTAATGATTTTAATATTTGTTATGACCAATTAGGCTATCCCGAATCAATAATGATGTAAAAAATTATTGAAAATACATGTAGTCATCCATTGAAAAACCAAAAGATTTTTCGATCTAATAAATTCTCATGTGCTACTTGCTCTGAAAGCAAATTAATTATAAGGCCATTATTAGCTAAAGTTGAGACTGAATCCTCTACATTTTTTAAACATATTCTAGGTGATATATATAGATTCATACATCCACTATGTGGACCATTTAGATATTTTACAGTTTTAATCAATGCATCGACTAGATGGTCACATGTATGCTTATTATTAGCTTGCAATTTGGCATTTGCAATCATTTGTTTGCAAGCACATTTTCCTAATTATGTAATCAAGACTATTCGTCTTTACAATGTTAGTGAATTACATATGAAGTCTTTAATGAATATTGCATATTTGTTGAAATAACTATTAAACAACTTGTTGCTCATGTTCATACACAAAATGATCCAATAGAATTGTTTATTAAATACTTCTAATTGATTGCAAGGCCATTGCTTATGAAATCTAAACTCTCAATTTCTGTTTGGGGCATGCCATTTTGGATGGAGTAGTATTTGTACGCATCAAGCTAATGAGTTATTATAAATTCTCTCTTATACAATTGTTTTATGATCAGAAACCAAATATTTTTCATTTAAGAATTTTTGGATATGTAATATATGTTCCAATTGCTCCATCATAACACACAAAGATAGGTCCTCAAAAGAGGTTAGAAATATATGTTGGATATGAATCTTCATCTATAATTAAATATCTAGAACTGTCTGCAAGATTTGTCGATTATCATTTTGATGAAATAAATTTTCCAACATTAGGGGGAGAAAATAAATAACTAGAAAAAGAAATATCTTGGAATGTATTATTATTATTTAGTTTTGATACTCACATAAATCAATATAAACTAGAAGTTCAAAAGATAATTCATTTGTTAAATATAGCAAATTAGTTGTCAAATATATTTACTAACTTAAAGAGAATAACTAAATCTCATATAACAATTGTAAAAACTCCTATTAGAGTTGATGTCCTTATTAGACAAGGCATGCCAAAAGCGTGAAAAACCAATGTTTAAGCTTTATTACTTGATGATATAGGATTAATTTTAAATTATTTTAGCATAATGTTCTAAAAATTTCTAGATGATATTCTTAAGGTTAAGAAATTAATACAAACAGAATAATACAAAAGAAAATAATGATTCCGTGAAGCTAATGTCCTTATAATCATTTAAACGATGAAATAATTAACATAATCTTGGACTATGGAATCAACATGTGAAGCTGATTTTGAAACGCAAAGATTTCACGCCTTCTTTCTTAACATCAAGGTGATGCCTCTTCTTCTGTTTAACGTAATATCGTTTTTTTTTTAAAAAAAGCACATAATATTATTTTTTAAAAAAAAATTAATTAATTTTATTTATCTACAACAATCCCAAATTAGTTATATGTATTTCCAACCAAATAAAGCACAAATTTTGTTGCCATGAGTATTGGTGCTTGATTTGGCCTTTATGAAAAAGATATGACATTCTGACTAATTACAACCGTCCCAAAAATTTTTGTCTTATAAGTAATTATTGTTATTTGTTGATTTGGTCTTAAAAATATATTTTAAGAAATGTCTAGCTACAAAAAGAGCTTAAACTTAAGAGAATATTTATTAAAAATATATAAACTTAGAAAAATGAAACCTATATGTAAAACATAAAAATAAATGTCTAAATGATATATGTTTATAGTAATAGATCAAGGTAGATAAAGAAAAAGATAAAAAAATAAAAATAAAAAGAAAAGATAAATGAATAAAGCAAATAGATGATTGGCATAAAAGAAAATATGAATTAAATTAAGTAAAAGTTGAAAATTATTGAGTAGTTGTTGGGGCATACTTGGATATAAAAAATATAGGATAAAGATATGTATGTTTACATTAGGGTATAAAGAATAGGTTAATGAATGAGCGTAATAAAAAGGGGCTAAATATTTAATATCATAAATTACAAACTGGTAAGGTAAGTCAAGATAATAATTATAAAAAAATAAGAATTAGTAACAACTTTAATAGTAAAAAAAATATGGAAAATTGAGTCTTAAAGTACATTAATATTAACCACAAGGATAATGTACCGATGATGGGATGTTCATCCGGAACGCGAGGAATCATAATTTCAAAAGAATTTTCCTTAGACTCGGGATTTAAATTAAGACTCCACCAGTACAATGGGAGGGTCTTAATTTAAAATTTTCGAGGTTTCAAATTTTAAATAAACAAAAATTATTATATAATAAATTAGTCAAAAATATAAATATAATAAGTATAATAGTAAATGTAAGAGAATAAATGATATATATTCACTTAAGGTGTTAAAAGATAAATATAAAATTATGAAAAATAATAATACTCATGGCCATAAAATAAATAAAAGGTAATAAAATATTCAATGATGGTAAATTCATAATAACGAATACCTTTAAAGTATAAATATTTAATTATAAAATATATATATATTAAATATGATTTTGGTAAAAAGAAAGCCTAAATAGTAAGATAGATAAACACCTAGATAACATAAAAAAATACATAATTCATAATATACACAATATAAAAAGAAACAATAAAAAAAGAGAAAATCTTAAAGAAATAACAAAGGAAATATAGGAGGATTTGGAAACAAAATAATAAATTTCATAATTACATCACACATCATTATTGCATCGTAAATGTCATGGCATGTAGATATTTATGTACACAAGTATAAGTCCCGATGATGGGAGTTTCCAAAGGATCTTGCGAAGGCGAGTTTTCTTTGAAAAGTTCTCTAGGTAAAAAGATATCCCTAGGTCCCACCAGTACGATGGGAGGGCTTAAAGAATATACTTAATAAAAGGTTTTTGCTCGTAATAGGTCTGCATTCACAAAAATACTATTTTTGCTAAAACGCGTACGATTACCTCAAGGATGGAATTTATTAATCAAATTTGCGAAGGCAAGTTTCTCGGATAATTCTCTAGGTGAGAGAATATCTCTGGATGCCACCAATATGATGGGCAGATATGAGAAATATCCTCAATAAAAGGCTTTTCGTTCGACATTATTTGAATTTTATACCATGCATGCATCATGTACACATCATACCCATAAAGTCAAATAAAATATTTCAATAAAATAGAGGATAAAACAAATGAATAATAATTAAGGAAACATAATAAATTTAAGAATTAGGGCTCCAATAGGATAATCTATAATTAAATGGTATCGTTCGTGGAACGGACGACACAAGGGTGCTAATATTTCCTTGGACGTAATCGTACTCTCGAATCTAGTCCTAAAAATCATAGACTAGTTTAATATTCTCTGGACAAACTTAAAATTAATTTGAGATCTCGTTGATTAGAATCAAGTCAATAGATGACCAATCACACCTAGAAAAAAGATTGGTGGTGACTCCTAGTTTTTCCCGTGTCTAGCGATCGAGTTCTCAGAACAGCACGTTACAACAGTAAGCAATCGATCTCATAGATTGAAGTATATGGGATACTTGAGGATAACATGTAAGTGCTTGTTAAAGAACAAGTTTATTGAACATGACCTGCTATGAGAACTCCATATGGTATTTTACTCAAGTGACTATGGAAAATGTTCTCATGTCATAGTTGTGCAACTAGTCCTTGGACTTAAGACACCAAGTTATTTTGTATGGGGAATGACATACTTTGATTTCACCTTTACGGGTCTAAAGGCGACTAGATGCCTAAGCAGAGTGTTTTTGGGTATGCCATGAAGCATGCGAAGGTGAATGAGTGGTCAAGAGAGATTCATCACACCAAGTAATATGAGGGGATGTATCTCACTTGTTCTCAGTTCTTGATTAACTTGTATAAAGTCTTTGGCCAAAGCATGATGAATTTGAGGAATGTTAGTTTCCTAAATTTATAAGGTTAGTCATGAATTATGAGAACTAATATGGAATGTTATAAGTAGACACCAAGCCATGTTTAATGACATATCTGAGATATTTGATGAAAGGACCGTATTGCACTAAGAGTGTCACGACCCGGAACTCCCCATTGGGCCCGTGACAACCGCCGCGAGGCCTCGACAAACATTCTTTACCCCGAATGCCGATCAAAACCTTACAAAGCTCTCGTATCAGCTTTCGCACTTCCCCGGTGAGTAATAGTTATCAAATATCAAAACTCGAAGGATTACAAATCATTTCCAAATCAGAACATAACATATTATTTTCTGGCTCACATGGGCATTTTCGTCATTTTTGTCAAAAATCTCAAAACTTGCTAAAAATGTAGTAGGTAAGTAGAAAATATATATTTAATGATTTAAAAACAAATTGAGTATCTAAAACGTTCATTTGAAGTGAAAATTTGACCATTTGAATATAATAAAAATATTCAATAAAGTAAACTATTTTTTTGTAAAATAATTTTCATAAAGCTATCGATACATAATTCTTATAGTGTAAAAGTTAATTATATTCATATATACTATAAAGTAAATAACCAAAGCATAAAATTTCTTTACAGTGACAAGTGGGCCCACATCTATTCAAAATGCATCGAAAGCTGGAAACCTACAGCTTTTACTGATTCGAGTCCAAATGAAGATCCTTGTCAAAGTCAGCTAACTATGGAATTCCCCGAGCTTGAAATGTGAGGAAATGAGGGTGGTGAGATTATAAAATCCCAATGAGTAAATAGATACCATCTAAGCTATCTAAAGTCGAGTAAATTGAGACAATTAAAATAAGTCATCATACTATAATTTCATTACCTTTCAACTCATTTCAACCAAATAAAATCAATCCATATAAATCGAGTAATCAACTTGGCTTATGAATTCCTTAAGACTTTGGCTCGTGCCAAAACTCATACTCGGTGATACCTTGCGCAGGGCATCCAACCGAGTCCGCCAAGGCTGTTAAAATTTCGTATACACTTAAAATATATTTTTAGTTTGAGAAAATACAGTCGTTCCTTGGCGTTGGCTGAGTTTCCCTTCACGTGGTGGTTTAGCGTGAAGTGAACCCTAAGCTTTACCCTAGGAGATACCCTACGCGCCTCTCCGTTCGAGGTAAGAATATAATGGAGTTTACCGTGCCCCTCTAATAGGCTGGTCCACGGAACCCCCTCTGCAGTAAATAATTAATATATAATCCACCAATCAATTTATCGCAACCTAGCCTCTCAAGGCTGAATACACAGTATAAATAATTCTAACACCAAAATTAGTTTAGCCATTAATGCTCATTTATTGTCATAAGTCATTCAATTCAAAACCATAAATTTGCAACACAAGCAGGCAGTCTCCAATTACTCTATTTTAAAATCAGTATTCAATTTTTTAGAAAATTTATAAAATCATTTTATAAAATCACAATTTCTCTTAAAACATAGCAATTTACTATTTAAACCCATTTTTCATAAAATCACACAATTGTATAAAACTACTCTAGATAATTAAGACGATAATAAGTTTACTCACTGTTCTAGGAGTCGATGTACTCTTAATCCCAGTCTCCAAGCACAATTTCTGTACTTTTACTAGTGTACTTTGCTCACCACCTAGCCACAATGTGCAATACATAATTCATCACATCAATGCTTGAACATTATAAAATCAATTCAGGCTCGGTATATATGCATGATATGATATACAACTTATCAAACTACCGTTTAAATGCGGTGCTGACCTAATTCAGTCTATTATCTCCAATTTAACTCCAAATCAATTCTTCTCACTTTCTACACTCCAATTGTACCTAAATTACCTTAATGATTGTGAATGAGATTCAATTTATCAGTCTCGATAGCAAATTACGAAAATACCCCTAGTGGGTAAAAATTCATATTTTTGCTCCGAAAATTCTCATTATTTTTCTAGGCACATAATTCATCATTATTCATCATAATTCCTCAAATAAACATCAAGATTATCAGCCAATATTCCCCTAGAAAATTCGGCCAATAATGGTAATGGAGGAAAATAAATTCTTTTCTTGTTGTTTTATTCCTAAATATGCTAAACTAACTAAAAACACTAACATAACTTAAAATCAAATTAATCTAACAACAATTCCTCTTCCATACGCATTTTTCAGAATTGAATTCATCATAATAACTCAATATTCAACATGGAAATCAAGAACAAAAGCATGGGTAAGCTAGGTATCAAAGAGAACTAAAGAAATTCTAACTTACTTAGCTTGTTTTCTTGATTTCTTCACTTTTTCTTTGAATTTCCACCTAGGTTTTCTTGTTTTTCCCTTTGTTCTTCCTCTCTTTCTCTCTCTTCCTTGCTTGGCTGGCCATATGAAGAAAATGGGCTGATTTTATGCCTTTTTATAAAGAAACAATAAAATAATAAAGGTGTGACACATGGCATTTTCTTATTGGTCTATTTTTAAAACTTTTAAAATTTTAATCCTTTTTATCTCCACCACATAATTAGTCAATGGTCAAAATGAGGATAAGGAAGACCATGTGCTAAAAAAATGTCCTGGTGGTGGAAAATTACAATTTTGCCCCTGGGGTGGCAAAATTACCATTTTACCCTTTTACTCCAAATTATACCGAAATTAAAATTTTTCACTTCTAAACCTCAAATCTTACTCCAATAAGTCCAATTATACTCCAATAAGTCAAATGGGGTCAAAAAAATCTTTTCTAAAAATTCTCATTTTGTCCCTAGGTGGCAAATGACCATTTTACCCCTAGATAGCGAAAATTTCAGTTTGAGTTCAAATTGATCATCGAACTCCGAATCACCATATTAAACCATTCTGGGGCTTTAAAATTCTTAATTTCATCGTAAATTCTCTATTTGATCTAGTTCGAGGCTTAAATCAACTTTGTTGTACGTCTAGGTACAATACCGACTTTTGTAAATTTTTCGAGACTCTCCTAGCATGCAAACATGCTATCCATCACATGTATATCATGACAAATATTTTTATAAAGTCAGGCTTGTCATCTTCTCCCCCACTTGGATCAACGGTATGATCTTTCTTCATGATTGATTTCGACGTCAGGTTAAATATTAATATTTTAATATTATTTCATTAATAAAATATTATTTTATTCTAAAAATTTTATCTTGTCTCCTTGGTACCCAAAATATCTTATTATGCCTCACTTGACTTTCAACTCGCCTTTTATCTCACAAATTCTCCTCCGATAAAATTATTATTATTTTATTATTATTTTCTCACTTGCGGAATATTTTATCTGAAACTACTTTTTTCGTCTTTTATCACTTTTAAACATTTTAATTGACCTCAATTTGCATTCTATCAACTTTATTTTTCACCATATCAAAGTATGGGGTATTTCAAAGAGGCTTATCACTAAAGGGCTTCGTCACATTCTTTAATTAACTCTCTAACATTTTGATGGTCATGATGTATTGATAGATGTCACTCATGATTTATAAATATAAATCAATTATCAAATTGATATTTGATTAGGATTTATATTCATTGCCAACATATTAGAAGCCTAATGGGTCACACACATTAAGTAACATGATTAGGATTAAATAAGATAATTAATTAAGTTGGACTTAATTGAAAGAGACCAAAATAAAGTGAGAAATTAATTAATTTTATAAAAACTTAATTAAATTAAAATACAATTGTTGTATTTAGGGTTGCAAATTAGTTTTGCTATATAAACATGTTATGTTAGCAAACTAAAAAAAAAAAGCCTCCAACCAATTCTTAGTTGTTTCATAAAATAAGAAAAGAAAAATAATTTTCTTTATCTGACAAAAATAAGATTCGGCAAGCATTTTGGTCTTTTTGTTTTAGAAACAAAACTTGCTAGCACAAGTAAAAATTCTACCTTTGAGAAGGTCTTATTTAGTTACTGTGTGGATTATTATTAAAGGCCAAACATTTGAATAGCTGAAGAGTTGACAAATCCTAAAGGTGAAAAAACAAATATTTTGGATTTAATTGGCTCTTGATTATGATATCTAGAGCAATGTATGTAACTATTAAACTTATGAGTGTTCATAATTAATTTGAAAGTTACATGAAAAACACAAACATTGATTCTGTAGGATTCGATTATTTCTTTAATTAAATACTAGTTTGTTTTTTCGCTACGTTATTTTTTTAATTTCTTGATTATTTTCATGTTTGAGCATGAAGTCGAATCCCAGCAGTGGTATTAGAGCCTTTGTTTGATGTTTTTCATATAATATACATGCTTGATTCTTAGTGATAATTAATAGGATTGATTTGTGTGTTGATTTGATGTATATCAATTTTAAAGGCTTTCTTTAAAATTTATTTTTCTGTTTTAATTTAAATATGGATAGCATGTAATTAATTCATTAAAACATGTTTTAAAAGGTTTAAAATCATGTTTAGTTGAAGAATTAATGAATGGATTAAAAGGCTTGCAAAGCCAAATTAAAATTGAATAGTTTTGAGGTGTTTTGGAGACTAATGTGTTGATTATTTTTTTACTAACATTGGGTAAGTGATATGAGCAGTTTTCAATTCTTAAAAATTAGTTTTATCACATTAAATTACTGCATGTTTCGGCCAAACTTGATTTAGTATGAAAATGTTCATAAAAATCATGTTTTCAAGTTCCAAAACAATAAAGATTCAATGCAAAAAATTTTGGACAACTATGATCGGTTTTGGTGGCTTAATTCATCATGAATTTTGTGTTTAATTGTTAAATACACTTGCTAGAAATTTTCAGCAGCTTTTTCATGAGTTTGACTAATGATTTATGGAATTTTAAGAGTGCTTAAATATCATTTATTTTAATTTTGGATGATTCATAAAAAAAATAGGAAATTGTTTCTACTTTAAAAGCAATTCATAAAATTAAGAATAGAATTTTAATTTTGGGTGATTTATAAAAATAGGAAATTGTTTCCTACTTTAAAAGAAATTCCTAAAATTAAGGATAGGATTTTAATTTGAGAAATTCATAGGAAATAGTTTCCTACTCTACAAGAAATAGCTAAAGTTATGTGATAGCATTGAACTTTTCTTAAAATTTTGGTTTGACTAGAAGTTTTCAAAATTTGTTAAGTCACCATTTAGGTAACTTAAACAACATACAATTTAGGAAACTAATTTGTGTTCTAAATGTTAGAAATTAAAATATTGTCTTAGATATAGTTTAGGAAGTTTGCCTAAAATTAAAAAGTTTCCAAGATTAAAAGGAATTTTAATTATGGAAAGAATTAAAATGGAAAGTCTTAAAAATGAAAAATTTATTTCAATGAATATCTAATATAATAAGAAATGTGGCGTAAAATGTTTACTTTAAGTGTTTTGAAAATAAGAATTTCTTAAACACTAAATTGAAATAAAACAATACCAAATAATTTGAGTCTAGCACTTTAAGTGAATTAATTAATGCTTTTCTCAAATAACACACAAGATCACCAAGTGATATTGAGCTTGCATTTATTTCCATACTTTTGATTATGATTATAAAGCATGAGAATGATTATGGACTTAGACCTTAGAAGATTAGGTCATTGATGGTTAAATTTATTTCCCATGATATTTATTTTAAAATAAGGTTTGCGCACTCTGCCTTATCTTTATTTTCTCTGGGTTGTAAAATTCTTTTCTCACCTAACTCCCTTCGAATGTAACTCAAGATTACTTGATTATAAAATGTAATTAGTTACATCAGAGTGTAAAACTAGAGTTAGATAGACAAATTTTTATAACTTGAAGATGGAGATCCAAAGGCGCCATGGAGATTCAAGGAGATTACAAGCAAAGCTTGAAGACGATGTTTGTGTAAATCCCTGAGGAATTTGACTAACTAATTTCCTTAATGGCTCAAGGAAATTAGAATTAGTAAAGTCCATAATTATCCTTGTAGTTGGCATGAGATAGATTTATTTTTCAATATATATATATATATATATATGATATATGTGAAATACGATAAATGCTATGCATGTCAATAATGCCAAATCAATGAGACCTTAATTAATGAATTAATAAATAAAAATCCCTCATTAATATATTGAGTCAAAAAGTTACCTTCCACCATATAACAGGATAACCAACTACTCTTTTAATTGGAGGCTTGTTGAGTCACTCAAGGCCAAAATTTTACATGAGTACATTTGAGTTATTGGTGGGTCTTACTCAACTAGTACCATGTTGTTCGGATATGTCACACATGATCGCATAATATTAGAGGCATAGTTAGGCAAAATGTATATGATGCATTTAGACAAAGAGTTGTCACCTAATTGATCTAGGAGTTGTATAAGATACAATCGGTAAGCTAAGTTATCTACCTAATTAGTTTCATTATGGCTTGTTGAGTCATTCAAGATCATGGTGGGATAAAAAGGGTCCTAGCTTAATAAGAAGTTTAAAGGTTAAATTTCTCAAAATAGTAAAAAAGGGCTATTATTTTGATAAAATATTGAGAATAAACATATAAGATTCTAAAACCTTGTCTTTATGATTATATAATTTGCGTTAATGACTAATAATCATATATGTTGTTTTATATAGGATATAAATCTATCATGGCGAATAGTTTATCACTTAGAAGCATACTTGATGCAAAGAAGTTAACAGGCTCAAATTTCATTGACTGGTTTCGTAATATCAAGATTGTCTTGAAACAAGAGAAAAAGGCTTATGTCTTAGGTGGTCCTATTCTCGAGGAACCTAGTGATAATGCTACAAATGAGGAAAAAAAGGCTTATAGAGTTTATATGGATGATTTCAATCAAGCCACATGTGTAATGTTGGCTAGTATGGGTCTAGATCTTCAAAAGCAACATGAAGTTATGAATGCCTTAGATATTATCCTAAACCTTAGAAAAATGTTTGATAAGGAAAGTCACATAGGAAGATTCAACATTTTAAGGGAATTGTTTTGATGTAAGATGCCTAAAGGAAGCCCAGCAAGGCCTCATGTGCTTAAGATGATAAGATATATCACTTGACTTTAGCAGTTGGGTTGGGTTATGGATCATGATTGAGCATAGACCTTATATTTTCTTCGCTATTAGAGAGCTATTCACAGTTTGTGTTGAACTTCAACATGAACAAGATTGAGGTAACCCTTTCAAGCTTATTGAATATGCTCACACAGACTTAGAATACCATTACGAATGAGAAGCCTTCAGTTCATCTTGTCTCTTCTAAGAAAAATAAAAATAAGAAAATAAAATTATCTAAGAAAGACAAGGATGAAAAAACATCAACTTCAAAAGGTATAAAGCTTACTGGATGAGTGAAGAAGGATAAGGACAATGACAAATGTCATTTCTGCGGCAAATTAGGGCATTGAAGGCGCAATTGCAAGGATTATCTTGAATCCATTAAAGGGAAGAAACAAAAGGAAGCTTCCACATCAGGTATGAATCATATGATGATTTATTTTTCACTACGTAGTATATGATACCTTACTCTTTATTAATGGTTTTAATATGTATGACATATTGAAGGAACTAATGACAAGGAGTAGTGAAAAATAGGATCATGAAGGGGACAACCTTAGTTGATGGTGATCAAGCTTGTCGACTTAGATTAGATTATGGAACAATAAATAATTTTAAAACATTGAATGTTTTCATGACATGATTGTCAAGATGAGATGTTTTGGTGTTGGGCCTATGGCTGAATATTTTATTTTATGTTTAAGAAACATAGATTTATATTTTGCTAGCATGAGATGCTTAGCTTATATATATTTATATATTTACATTACGTCTCATTTTATCTTGGAATTGTTCTAAATTATTTATCCTTAAGTATAACCTTGCAAATATGATAATCAATACTAAGTCCTAATGATAAGATTATTTTTCTTTTGATTATGAATCAAAAAGGAAATTAATGTGTTGACTTAGATAAAATTGAGTCATAACTCAATGAATTCATAATAGGATTATGAACATATTTAGTTAATGAGCATTCTTAATGAAATCTTGGATCTAAATTAAGATTGCTTAGAACTAAATAACAATTGATTATCATATTGAATTCATAAGAAATGAATTACAAAGCATTCCAAACCCAATTAATCGCATGAACTAACCTTTGAGAGGATTTCATCCCATAACCAATGATGAATGACTAATGACATGTAAGTATACATAAAAGTTATGGATATAACACCCCAAAGGAAAATACATAAGTTTATTTGGCAAGATTTCTATACATGATTGAAATAGTGGGAGTTAATGACACTTTAAAAGTCAAAGGTTATGAAATTATGAAATCCAATAAATAAGATCTACGCACAAAAACTAATTTAATGGGATGCATCAAGATGCATAATTCATGAGATGAACCCATTAAATACAAACCATTAGTAGGATGCATATTAATGCATTACTCATATAAGATGAGTTTACTAAATAATCCAACATGAATGACTGGATAATAATCTTTATTCAATATAATAAATTCAAAATAGTTGAATACATTGAATAAGATAAACATATTTTGTGCACATCATAAAGTTAGTGGGAATAAGATAAGTTACTCATTAAAAGTGGATAAGATATATTTACCAGCCTAAGAAAAGCAAAATGGGACTAAAGAGTTAGAGCCTAAAAAGGGACTCAACAAAAGAATTTAAGATGATATGTTAAAGGAGTTTAATATAAAAAGAATCCTAAATATTAAAAGTGACATAAAGTCATGATTGAGCAGTTATATTAGAATGGTTCCAAAACAAGAGATAATTGCATGATTATATCTATAATTGGATACAAACCTTTTGTTTAGGCTACAAAAGAGGATATATTTGGATCATTGGTTTAATGAACTAATAAATGATTCCGAGTTGTTAAAGTAACAACAAGAGCCATAATAATGGAATCAAGGTCTCGTTGTGATCTAAATTAGTATTTCGATTATGACAATGGAGATTGTCAAATATATAAATTAACATATTCTCAAATATTGCAATTTAAGTTGTCCTAGTAGAGACACAATTGCTAAGCAAAACAGTTTGATATTGGATACGTTAGCAATTGACTCAAGTGCAAGTGGGAGATTGTTGGTATATACCTTTGAGCCAATTAGATTGGTCAAGAAATATATATATTGTCATTTAATGCATACTTAATCGCATAACTATATGTGATAGAGGTTTTCCTTTATGTTAGTGTAATAATAAAGAGTTATTAAGTACTAATTAGATGAAGCCCATGGAATATAAAGGCCTTGCAAAAGAATTGTAAAGTTGTTACAATTATGAGATCACAATGCATCAAAGCCATGTTCCTAAAATTGTTCTTGATCATTGTATTGTCAACACAGGGCATTGACAATGCTCAAAGACTGGTACATGTTAAGCCTCTTTACTTAGGAATTAAGCAATTGATCTCATAGATTGAAGTATATGGGATACTTGAAGATAATATGTAAGTGCTTGTTAAAGAACAAGTTCACTGAACATGATCCACTATAAGAACTCCATTTGGTATTTCACTCAAGTGTCTATGAAAAATGTTTTCATGTGATAATCGTGCAACTAGTTCTTGGACTTAAGACACCAGGTCATCTTGTATGGGGAATGACATACTTTGATTTCACCCCTACAGGTCTAGAGGCGATCAGATACTTAAGTAGGGTGTTTTTGGGTATGCCATGAAGCATGCGAAGGTGAATGAGTGGTCAAAAGAGGATTCATCATCTGAAGTGACATGAAGGGATGTATCTCACTTGTTCTTAATTCTTGATTAACTTGTATAAAGTCTTTGGGCAAAGCATGATGAATTTAAGGAAAGTTAGTTTTCTAAATTCATAAGGTTAGTCATGAAGTCTGAGAACTAATATGGAATGTCATAAGTAGACACCGAGCCATGTTTAATGACATATCCAGGATATTTGATGAAAGGATCGTATTGCATTGAGAGGCATATCACTGAAGGGTTTTGTCAAATTCTTTAATTGACTCTTTAACATTTGGGTGGTCCTGATGTATTGCTAGATGTCGCTCATGATCTATAAACATAAATCAATTATCAAATTAATGTTTGATTACGATTTATATTTATTGTTAACATATTAGAAGCCTAATGGGTCACACACATTAAGTGACATTATTAGGATTAAATAAAGATAATTAATTATGTCAAGTCCAGCTCTATAATATACTTACCATGTCATTCATGTACTTGATAGCATGTCTGCATACTTGGATGCCTCAGAAAATCGTTAAAAGTTGGTATTGTACTTAGTAGTATAATTAAGTCGATTAAAGCCTCGAACTAGTCCAAATAGAGATTTAAGATGTATTTGAGAGTTATTGAACCTTAGAATATCTTAATATGGTGATTTGGAGTTCAAGGATTGATTTGGAGTTCAATCGAGAATTTTTATAACGTAGGGGCAAAATTGGAATGTTGGAAGAGATTTTTGACCAAGTTTGACTAGTTGGAACATAATTTGAATTTGAGAAGTGAAAAATTCAATTCCGAGCATAAGGGCAAAACGATCATTTCACTTGTCCACGAGGACGTAATTGGAATTTTTGAAATTTTATACCACCATGACCCTTGTCAAGCCCATGAATTTCACCTATTATCATTTTTATATCTTGGATAATTAAGGTATTATATGTGGTGGTAAGAGAATGCTTAATTGTTAAGTTTTAACCATGGACCAATCAAGTGGCGACACGTGTCAAGTTTTAATTTTTTTATAATTTCCTTTATAAACCAGCATAAACCTTTCCCAATTCACTCTTCATTGTCGTGGAAGCCAAAGAACAAAGGGGGAAAGAATAGAAAAACTCTAAGGAGGAAAAATTCAAGAGAAATTCATTAGATTTCCAAAAAACGAAGCGATCGGAGGTAAGATTTCGTGATTTAGCTTAAGATCTACCTTACCCATGCTTTCTTTTTCATTTTCTATGGTTGAAACTCAAGTTTTCATGATGGAAGCATGCTGGCCGAATCAAGGGGAGAAGGTTTTGAGGATGGGTTTTGCTAGATCTCATGTTATCTAGGAGTTTTTAGTGTTTTGTGATATTCAGTATGAAAAACAAGCAAAAAAATAACATGTTCTTTATCAAACCCTAATTGGCCGAATTCTATAGGGAATATTTTGAAGATGAATTTTGTCATATTTCATGTTATCTAGCTCGTATTTGATGATTCGTGATGTCGGAT
>NC_030854.1:9309869-9314074 GCF_000208745.1 Theobroma cacao | reverse complement strand
TATTTTGGAGAAGTCCTTCACAAAGCGACGATAATAGCCAGCCAAACCCACAAAGCTTCTAATCTCCGTAACTGATGTTGGCCTTGGCCATTTTTCCACTGCTTCAATTTTCTTTGAATCAACTTGTATCCCATCCTTAGATACCACATGCCCCAAGAATGCAACACTTTCGAGCCAAAACTCACACTTGGAGAACTTGGCATACAATTGATGTTCTCTCAAAATTTGGAGCACTATCTTAAGATGCTGCTCATGCTCCTTTCGGCTCTTCGAATATATCAAGATGTCATCAATAAACACCACCACGAACTTATCCAAATAAGGCTTGAACACTCAATTCATCAAATCCATAAAGGCTGCAGGAGCAGTCGTGAGCCCAAATGACATCACCAAGAACTCATAGTGCCCATATCTTGTTCGAAATGCCGTCTTGGGTATATCTTCATTTCGAATTCTCAATTGATGGTACCCAGATCGCAGATCTATCTTAGAGAAATATTGTGCTCCTTGTAGTTGATCAAATAAATCATCTATCCTTGGGAGATGATACTTATTCTTCACCGTCACTTTATTAAGCTGTCGATAATCAATGCACAGTCTAAGTGACCCATCTTTCTTCTTCACAAATAACACTGGTGCTCCCCATGGGGATACACTAGGACGGACGAAGTCTTTATCTAACAAATCCTCTAATTGATCCTTAAGCTCTGTCAGTGCCATTCTATATGGGGTATGGATATAGGTCTAGTGTCGGGAATTAAATCTATGTAAAATTCAATCTCTCGCTTGGGAGGTAAACCTGGTAGCTCCTCGGGAAATACATCCACGAACTCTTTCACCACCGACACTTGACTTACATTTCTTACCTTCACCTTAGTATCTCTTACCACGGCCAAGTAACCTATACAACCCTGTTGTAATAATCTTCTGGCAGAAATGACCGATATCAAATTGGTTGGAGCATTACTCCTATTCCCTTGAATACTAAATGATGGTTCACCGGGGAAATCAAATCTAACCAATTTATAATAACAGTCCACACTAGCATGACAAGGTGATAACCAATCCATCCCCAAGATCACATCAAAGTCTAAGGTGTCTAACACCACCAAATTCACCAAAGTGTCATTGTCCTTTACTCGTATTACACATAACTCATATTCCCATTCGGCCACAAATATCTCCTTTAAAGGAGTAGACACCACTAATTGTTCCTCTCTCCTAACACGATCTCTACCCAACCGAGATGCAAAACATGGAGAGATAAAAGAATGGGTAGCACCAGGATCAAATAAGACTCGAGCATTCATATCACAAACTGAAAGAATACCTGAGACCATGACATTAGATGTTTGGGCCTCCTGCTGTGTTAAAGCAAACACCATCACCTGGCCTCTACCAACAGAACTCTGATGTCCGGACCTAGATGGCCTACCCTGAGAGGAAGTACTAGCACCTCTACCTCTCGATCCACTAGCTTCCTAGCCAGATGAGGCAGCAACTGAAGGAGCAGACGAAGCTGGCTGGGTGGAACCACATGTCGAATCTTATGATTGATGAGCCATCGGACAATTCCTCTTAATGTGCCCGGGTTGGCCACACCTATAACAAACTGTTGCAGTACGTAAGCATCGTCCACTATGTCTCCTCCCACAGATATTACAAGGGTGGATAACTTGACTACTTTGTCTCGAATCTTGTTACCTCCTAGCATTGAAAGTTTTTTGTCCCGTCCCAACACTAGCACTAGGCAGGTCACTCATCTGCTGGGATAATCGTGAATCCCTTTGTGGACCCTGACGGCTAGAAGACGAACCACCACTACTGAAATCTCTAAGGCCCTGATAACCCTCTATCTTGGCCCTTTTTGCTCTATCCCTTGTAGCCCTGCTCTCACTGGTCCTCATCTCAATGCGCTGAGCACAATCTACTGCTGCGGAATAGGTAGTGAAATCTCGAGATACCACAGCCCTAAACAATGGCTCTACTAACCCATCCACAAACCTCTGAATCTTCATCTCCTCAGTAGAAACGAGGTAAGGAGCATACCGAGACAATTGTGTGAACTTGATGTCATACTCCGACATCGTCATACTCGAAGTCTGTACCAAAGTCTCAAACTCCCTAGCTCTAGCATTACGTACACTGAGTGGTAGGAACCGATACAAGATGGCTGCACTAAACTCATTCCAAGCCAATGGCGCTGCATCCGTCAGTCTACCTCTACATAAAGGGCTATACCACTCCTGCGCCACATCCTCTAATCGAAAAACGGCTAACTCAACTGACCGAACATTGGAGCATCTCAAAGCTTTACATATCTTCTCCATCTTATCCAAGAAAACCTAGGGTTTCTCTGATACATCAGACCCTGAAAATGATGGAGGCTTAAGCTTTAGGAAATCAGGAAGAGAAATCTCTAAATGACCCCTTTCAACCTCACGATATTAGCGATCGACCTGTCCTTGGGAGCTAGGAGATTCTTATATTGTAGGTCTCCCCTCTACTACCCTCTGTATATCTTCCATACGGGTCGCCATCATCTCTACAACCCGATTAACTCCCTGTAGGCTTGCCTCCAAATCCTCAATAGTAATACCTTCAACTAGGTATCTATCTACATCACTTAATGACTGTCCCTCCTCTTGTCTACTCATAGGCGTATCCGACCTCACCGGCCTAGTGGCTTTGCCACGTCTACCTTGGCCTCTCTGAGTGGATGCCCGTGGCCTATCTGCCATCTCAATAGGAGCATCTTGCTCCCTCATTCGTCTTGAGACGGCTCGTGTCTTAGGCGGCATTCTTACATAGATAAGAGCAAACACCTGATATTAAACACATATTATAATCATACTTAAGGCAAAAAGTGATTTCTAAGATAGGGAATCTATGCGGTCATTTGGTTGTAAAATGTGTCGCGGTTCACACTTTACAACTAAAGTTCCCACATAAAGACCCGACTCTCCGTTGGACCAACATAAGGAAGTTCTAGGACCTAGACAAATCTAGGGCTCTGATACCAACATTGTCACGACCCAAATTTCGGGCCATGATCGGCGCAAGGGTCCAATGGACGTAATCCACTAAACCTAAGCAAGCCTATTATTTATCTTACTTATAATTCCATATAATATCACTAAGTCATATTTCATATAATTATTCTTGGTCAAATGTGATAAAATCTTGGCTAAAAATCTCCACTTTATCATCAAATGGAAAAGTGACCGTTTTGTCCATAATCTGTCAATTTTCCTGATGGACTCCAAACCGGACCTTGAACTCCGAATTACTATTCTAAGTCATTCTGTGGGTTTTAAAATTTTCAAATTCCTCTTAGAATTTCTATTTGAACTAGTTCAAGGCTCGATTTAACTTAGTTGTACCACTCGGTACAATACCGTCTTTTAATCGAGCTTGACAAGGTCTCACACGGATATCGAAAACGGTTATCGAAAAGTATAGTTCCTTTAGTAAATGACTTGAACGATAATGAGAAAATTATAGTAAATGGACTTAGAATTGATTTCTAATGAGGTATACGAACTTATTGGAGTACCGAAAGTGCAATGAATCTATTTGGAGTTGAATTGGATGTTTTGGCTAATTAAATAGTGTATAGTGCCAGCTAGGTCAAATACCATTTCAGTCCAACAACAATTGAACCTACATAGAACACCATCTTGAAGTGATTATTCGAACACTTCTCATTCAATTTCATACATTCATAAAGAGCTTGAAATAGTTTTATAATAGTTTGGCATAAGTGTATTGAATTACTTGTTGTGCATTATGTATAGGTGGTGAGCCCTCTGGTAAGGATAAAGATATCGTACTCGAGGACTAGGAGTAGGAGTACTCTCGTTATTGTGAGTAAACAAACGATCATCTTAACTATCTAAAGTAGTTTATACTCATTTTTATGATTTTAAAGAATAATAAATTTAAATTGTAAACTATTATGTTTTAAAATTGAAGTGTTGGCTAAACGAAATGAGATTTATAACTTGTTTTGAAATTGAATACTGATTTTGGAAATTGAGTAAGTGGAGACTATATATGTCACGACCCGGAACTCCTATCGAGCCCGTGACAACCGTCGCGAAGCCTCGACAGACATTCTTCCCCTGAATGCCCTTCGAGACCTCTCAAGGCTTTCGTACCAGTTTTTCCATTTCTCTCTCTTTTTTTCTTTTCTTTTTTTTTTT
>NC_030854.1:9264948-9307982 GCF_000208745.1 Theobroma cacao | reverse complement strand
AAAATTACCCATAGACATATTTTTCATCCCTTATACTCATACCATTCTCCAATTTGTCAAATGTGATCTAAATTCTCTCAAAATCTCAAAATTTGTTAGTGGGTGGAAAAATTACGATTTTGCCCCTAGATAGTGAAAATTCCGATTTGACTCCGAATTGATCCTCGAACTCCGAATTACCATTTTGAGTCATCCCTGAACTGTGAAACTCTTAATTTCACCTTAAAATTCCTATTTGAACTAGTTCAAGGCTTAATCGACTCAATGGTACCATTAGGGGCAATATCATCTTTTAACGATTTCTCGAACTTCCTAAATATACAAACATTCTATCGAGCATGTGAATGACATTATAATTATTTTACAAAGTAGGGTTTGACAATATATTCGTGTTTGATATATGGTTTGAATTGATGGCTTATGACAATGTGATGACATGAATGACTGGATTTGTGTTTGTGTGGAATATATGAATTGTTTTGTTTTATCTTGACAGGTTGGGTAATATCATATTAGCCATGTCATGTTGTTGAAATTTTTATTGATTTGGTGGGGTAAGTGATTAGCTTACTGCAGTGGGCGGGTTTCCGTGGATTAGCCTATTAGAGGGGCACGGTAAACTCCGTTATATTTTACTTTAATATGAGAGGCGCGAAGGGTATCTCCTAAGGTAGTTTAGAGTTCACTTCACGCCGAACCACCACGTGAGGGTGAAACTCAGCCAACGCCAAGGAACGGCTATGTTTTTAAACGTAAAAACATGTTTTATGTGTATATGTTATTTTAACAGCCTTAGCGGACTTGATTGGATGCCCAGCATAAGGTATCATCGAGTACGAGTTTTGGCACAAGCCAATTTTTAAGAGAGTCATAAGCCTTGTTGATTATTTTAGATGAAATGTAATTGTTTTATATGGTTGAAATTAGTTTTAATATTATGAATCATATTATGAAGAGATGTTTTAATTGTCTCTATTTACTCGGCTTTAGATGTTATAGATGAACTTTGCTTACTCACTGTGTTTATAAAAACTCACCCCTTTCTTTTCACCCATTTCAAGTTCAGAGCAGTCTGTAGACAGTCGATTTTGTCGAGGGTTTGCTTTTAGATTTGCACCCTTAGAAATCGTAGGTCTACAGTCTTATTTATTTTTGTTATTTTGGGGCTCACATGGCATTGTAAAATATTTTTGTATACCCTGGCACTGTGTGGTATTATGTATATGAATTTATTTTATTATTACGCTACAGTAATTGTTTACGTAGAATTTTATAAATATTGTTTTATATGAAAATGAAATATTTTATCTAATATTTTTATTTAGTTCTATTAGTTATAAATTCACTTTAAAAAGATGATTTAGACACTTAGATTTATTTTTTTTATATGAAATGTATATTTTTCATTCATATACTGTATTTTTAGCAAGTTTCAAAATTTTCGGATAAAATGACTAAAATACCCCTGTGCGGTAGAAATTACTTTTTGATTGTCTTTGATTTTAAAATAGTCTATATTCGTTTAAAACATGATATTTAGTAACGGTTGCTCACAAGGGAGGCGGAGAACTGATGCTAAAGCCTTGTAAGGTTTTGATTGACATTCCGGGTAAGGTATGTTTATCGGGACATCGCGACGGTTGTCACGGACTCGAAAAGAGTACCGGGTCGTGACAAATTAAGTTGGATTTAATTGAAAGAGACCAAAATAAAGTGAAAAATTAATTAAGTTCACAAAGACTTAATTAAATTAAAATACAACTGTTATATCTAGGGTTATAAATTAGTTTGGCTATATAAATATGTTATGTTAGCAAACTAAAAAAAAAAAACCTCCAACCACTTCTCAGCTTTTCATAAAATAAAAAAAGAAAAATATTTTTCTTTGTCTGACAAAAATAAGATTCGGCAAGAATTTTTGGTCTTTTTGTTTTAGAAACAAAACTTGCTAGGACAAGTAAAAATGCTACATTTGAGAAGATCTTATTTAGTCACTGTGTGGATTATTGTTAGAGGCTAAACACTTGGGTGGCTGAAGATTTGACAAATCTTAAAGGTGAATAAGCAAATATTTTGGATTTAATTGGCTCTTGATTACGATATCTAGAGCAAGGTATGTAACTATTAAATTTATGAGTATTCATAATTAATTTGAAAGTTATATGAAAAATACAAACATTGATCCTATAAGATTCGACTGTTTCTCTGATTAAATACTAGTTTATTTTTTCACTGCGTTATATTTTTAATTTCTTGATTATTTTCATGTTTGAATATGAGATCGAATTCAAGCAGTGCCATCCTTGGTAGTTGAGTTTAGTAGTCCAAAAAATCCACCAGCTGAATTTGGGGGTATTCGATAGCCGACAGGAGCAAGGAAAAAGGCTAGGCTATTCCCATAAAACTTGTCATTTTGAGTACTAATGATGATTGAGAAATGCGGAGTGAGGTCTGCAAGTGTCAATGTAAAAGAGTACCAAAGGTGGACGCGGTCCAGCATAGACAGCTCCGCCAACACAACATAGATAATCTACTATGTTGAGTGCAATGGCTCCATTTGAAACAGTGGCATCACCTTCAAAAATAATGTTACTAGCATCAGCATCAAAACTGGTTATGTTAAAAGAAAATGAGTGAGCACTGGGAAGGAAAAGATGGGCTAAAATAAGGAGAAAACTTGAATTAGAATTCATATGGTAAAGGCCACAGGTAATAATTTGGTAGCAGAGCAAGACATAGATAATCTGGTATCCCTCAGAATTTGAAACTGGCCACTTATATAAACCGGAAGTTTATGTTATGAATTTGTTAATTATATGAACATTGGATAGCGACATGTGTTGAGATAATAAGAGGGAGCTGCCATGGATGAAATCTACAATAGAGGCAACTCTGGCCTATTTGGATGTCCTTTTATGTTGCTTCATGACCGAGTACTAATCACATGTAGACCCAACCTTCAAAAAAAAGTCAAATGTGGGCACGTGACCAATGTACAAAGCTCAATATTTACTAGTAAAGTACATAAAAAACCAAGAGGCAATTCGTCGCTTGTTCTCATCGTCACAGCTTATTGTGCATGAGGAACTCAGCTAAAAGAGTTAAGAGAGCTGTAGCTGCATTAACAGAGTCAAGAATGGAGCTTCAATTAACGTGCTAATATTCGTCTTCTCCTTCCACAGTCGACAAAGTATTGCTGAAAGTAAAGAAAGATAAAACTACATCTTGCTTCTTGTAATGGGACAAAACCAGTTTGTCCTGACATTCATTTTTGCTCGTCTCCAGCTTCTCGTAGCTCCATTGGTTTTGTATTCACTAGTGCTTGTTTATGTCCGGCACCCTGAATGACCAACCAGTTAACTGACTGAAATTACAATGTCATGTCTGACGAAAGTACCACACACCTAGGATTAACTATAATATCCAACGACCTTTTCGATCTTTATCTGTCTCCATCTTTGCTACATCCAATTAATTTTACCCCTTTTTGTCACTACGTTTTTGATTTGTGCCTTTTCAAAGCTGACCAATTGCAGACTATGACATTGATGCTGCTTTAGTTACGCACCAAGAAAAATTTAGGTAACTGAACTGAGTTCAGGAAGGATACATAAGGATTGACCCATTCCCCATTTGCCATTCTTTCCTCCCATGCCCTTGAAAGAAAATAAAAGCAAAAAATGAAAAAGAAAAAGAAAGTTGGAAAATATTCTTCAGGTCGAATCATTGTTAATTTCAGGCATTTTTAGAGATGCAGGCAGGAGACCATAATGGCAATTTTGTTTTCTAGTTAACAATTTATTTGTTTGAGAGATAATTTATAATGATATGATTATGTGGTATTTTTTATTTTTTATATTAATATATTTTAATATAAATATAAATATAAAATAATAAGTGATGTTTTAAATAATAATAATTAATTTATTATTGAAATGTATTTAATTTAATATAAAATATAAATATTTGATTAAATATTATAAAAAAATAAAAATTTATTTGAATTTTATTAAATAGTTTAAAAACTTTTATACTTTTATTTATTTTATCAAAATTGTAATGTATTTATTTAATAATTATGTTAATTTTTAATTCTTTTAATCATAAGCTACAGGATAGATAACAGTCTTTTAAACTCATTTAGGAGAAATTTTGTTGTCCCCTGATACACGAAGATAATTTTTTTTAAGCATGGCTGAAAGTTCATTTTTTCTTCACTAAGTAGTATAAATGTAAATGAATTGATTCAAAGTTGGAGGACCGAATTAGAAGATTTGATTAAAGGAGGGTATTTAAATTCCAACTGAAGTCTCTTTTAACACTGCCTTCCCTCTCCCTTTCGAGTTCCGCTTCGGCGACAAAACAAAACTGAAAGCGCCAGAACCCAGCACTCTTTAATCGCCGGGGGTTACAGAACAAGTCCAAAACCCTAAAAAACCCTAAAGAATTCCGAATCCATTAAATTTCCACAAAATTTCATGTCCTCCCATTAACCCAACCCGAATCAAAAGATTTACTAATTAAAACCCAAAACCAATATGGGTCGACCCGAGTCCTGCGTTCTGTTTTCCCAGACTTTCGTTCACACTCATTTGGACGAATACGTCGACGAGGTAACTCTATTTTTCGCCGTGGTCTTTTATTTTTTATTTTTTGCTTTTTTAATTCTCAAATATTTACGTATTTCATTTTCCAATATATTTTTTATGAACTGAGGTAGCGATGAAATGTTAAGGAGGCAATCCCTTTTTGTAATTCAGGATTATATTGAAATAGTTGATTGAATGGGGTAATACTTTTTTTTCTTTGAATTTAAGTTATGAATTTTGTTTTTTTTTTTATTGTTTTTCTTCTCCAGGTATTGTTTGCTGAACCAGTTGTTATAACTGCGTGTGAGTTCCTCGAACAGAATGCGTCCTCGGCTTCTCAAGCAGTATCACTTGTTGGGTTTGTTGAGCTATACTGCAGTTTTTATGATTAACCCATGAAAAATGTCCACTTGCATTATAATAGTGGCGTTTTGTTTTGTTTTATTCACGTGATGTGTTTCAGTTATGTTTTTCAAATTTAGAAGTAGGAATAAGATCGGCATATCTGTCTTGTGAAATATACTTGTAGTTGAGCTTTGAATTTGGCACTTACATTATGTTTGGTTGGAGGGAAAGAACAGGAAGGGAAAAGAATGGGGAGGGTAAGGAAAGGTTAATGAGGAAGGCCTTGTTCCCTCTCTGGTTGTGTTGTTAATGAACATAAATTTAAGCAAGGAAAATGAATGTTAAATGATAAATTGATTGACTTGTTTTGATAGGTTGAGATGAGACTGCTCCTCTTTCGTTTCGCCCATTTATTGAAGGATTTTGTTTTGTAGGCATTGAAAGATGTAAATTTTTCATTTTTTCATTGACTGATTTCTCTCATCCGAAGAGTGGCGATATTTCTTCTGCCCTTTTCTCTCTCTTCTTCTTTTCCTGGCAATCTTTCTTCTCCCCTTTTCCTTCCTATCAAAGGACCTTTAGTATTAGAGACTTGCATAGCTTGCATGAATATCCTGTTCCACATGAAAGATATGGAGTTTTTGAATTTTTTAAATGTCAGATTTAGATTCTGATAATTTTGTTGATTAGAAACAGTAATTGGTGCATTACAAATTATATTGTTCTGTATATGGTCTCAGTATTATGAGACATTAATAAAAAATTTCAGCATGTGTTCCAATGTTGGGGTTAATAGTTTTTTGTCAATAACATGCTAGTAGAAGAGGTATACATTATTTTAACTGGTAAAATTTCATCATTTTGGCTATTGTGCTTTGCAATATTTTGGAAGACTGAGGTTTGAATTTATGGAAATCCTGATTTCTATGCTGTAACTTGTACAGGGCCACTTCGCCTCCGTCTTTTGCTTTGGAGGTGTTTGTTCAGTGCGAGGGAGAGACGAGATTTAGGCGCCTTTGTCAGCCTTTTCTGTATACTCATTCTTCATCAAATGTGCTTGAAGTGGAGGTGATTCTAATTTTGCACAATTATGATTTATTTGAATTCTGAATTTCTGTTTTTCAGTTTATGCTGTCTCACTTATTTATTGGTGTATGTACGCACATGTGTATCCATATAAATGTATTTATGTGCACCTATAGCTTGATTGATGCATAATGAAACGTTTTAAAAAGATGGATTAGCATATCTTTTGGGGAATTTGTTAGCATCAGCAATTTGATTGATGCATAATGTAATTTAATAGTTTGTTGAGTCCTTAAAGAACATTTTAACATCTTTAGCATGAGATAGAGATCCTGGAAACATTCCTTGCATATGGTCAATTCTGGATATGTTCAGTTCAGGCTTTCTATCATCTCCGATTTCTGCTAGCCTCTCTTTTTTTTTTTTCCTTAAAAAAAATTATTTTAAGCTTCCTAGCTGTGCATCTCAGTGCAACTTTATATTGTGAAAGCTATATTCTAACATGGGAATATGTTTAAATTGTACTGTTAATTTTCTGCAGGCAGTTGTAACCAATCATCTGGTTGTAAGAGGCAGCTACCGCAGTTTAAGCTTGGTTATTTATGGGAATACAGCAGAGGATTTGGGGCAGTTTAACATTGAATTTGATGATAGCTCTCTACCTGACCTTGTTAGCTCTGCTGATGGGAAGCTTGAAGACCTACCTCTTGCATTACGCACAATTAATAGGACATTTGAGGAATCTTTATGTTCTCTGAATGTTATATCTTTACCAGTAGTTAAACTAGATTTATCTGTAGAGGTTAATCAATTACTACAGCTAATGTTGAAAATTTTGGAATTGGCAAACGTTGGTTATGCGGTACATAAAGTTTTAAGTACTGTAGCATCAGCAGCTTCTTCGCTCATAAGCTTTGACTTAGACTCTAATGCAATCCATCAGAAGTATCTTATGTCGGAGAGAAACAAAGATTTTAAGGAGTTGGACCATGGTATTAGTGAGGCCAGAAAAAACCTCCTTGAGCTCTATGAAGCTCTTCAATATAAATCCATGAATGGATCATCTGAATCATTGACTGAATGCAGCTTTATGGAGTCTGAAGCTGATTTGGCTTCTTCCAAACAGTTGGTGGAGATGTTATTGCCATACTTCAATTTCAATAGGAGCTCCTCTAGTTTTGGACATCACCAGCTCTCAGAGGTAATTGAAAGAGGCAGTTTTACTTGTTATATCATATATTTGCTTTCTTCTTGAATTTGAAGATAGAAAATTACTTCAGGATAAAAAGAATGCTCATTCATGTTTGATATGTTATCTTGATTTACAGAGTAAAAATGTCATCTTGGGGTTGAATGTGGCTCTTTTCTTGTGCTCCAGTAAGGAGAGCTGCTTTCACTTTGTCAACTGTGGGGGAATGGATCAGCTTGCATATCTTTTGGACCATGACATGCAGAAATCTACTGCCATTACATTGTTGCTACTTGGAGTTATTGAGCAGGCTACGCGACATTCTGTTGGATGTGAGGGATTTCTCGGTTGGTGGCCTCGTGAGGATGAAAATATCCCTTCTGGCACTAGTGATGGTTATAGTCACTTGTTGAAGTTGTTACTGCAAAAACCACGACATGATATTGCTTCTCTAGCTACTTATGTCCTTCATCGACTTAGATTTTATGAAGTTGTTTCGAGATATGAGGTATGCTTTTAAAGTTTGTTCATGGTGTGCATTTTTCCTTGTGCAATTGTGTATATCCAAGACAATCTTGATGTTACTTGCTTGTGATTTTATTCTTTACCAGTATGAAGTGTTATCCATACTGGGTGGCCTCTCTGCTGCTGCTAAAGGCACAAGTGTTGCTTCAAACAAGCTCGTAGGTGTTGGATCACTACTCAAAAAGCTCCTGGTCAGTTGTCAATCTTTCAACTGCACTTATTTTTACTGTTACTTTTGAAATGTGTTAGTAGTTACTCTAAATTTAATTATTGTCATTTTTGTTCTTGCCATTAATGCAGCATTTGGTAAAATCACATGGCCGAATTGAGGATCCATCTCCAGTGGCCCATGCAAGCAGTTTTTTGATTCTTGGTCAAACAGATATATTAGTATCATATAAAGCAACCAGTGGGCTGATTGCTTCATCAAATTGTTGCTTTTCAAATTGGGAAATTGACTCACATTTGCTGGCACTACTTAAGGTGGGTTTCTCAGTTATCTCTTTTGCAGTTCAATCGATTTTTAAGTGTTTCATATTCATGCTTTTTGCTTTTGCATATTTCATTTTGCTTATACAAGATGATCTTTTTTCGAGAGAAATGATTTTTTTTTGTTTTATCTATCTTTGCAAATTTTATAATTCGAGGAAGAAATACAGCCTTCATGCTATCTGTGTCTCTGCTCATTATTTCTTTTAGGATACATTTGGTACACAACATGATGAAGTGGATACAGTAAGATTAGAAAGTCAATGAGAGCACCAAAAGTCAATTAAAAACTGATAAATTACTATTCTAACTGCCTAGGACACTTACCTGTGGATTATAAGGACTTCTTTCTTGATGAAGAACCAGTGACCTTAGCCTTTGGTTTGCAGAGGGGATAAAATTTGTCTAACCAAGTTATTGATGTGCCATAAGATTCCCTCTTCATAACTCGACCTTTTTTTTTTCTTTTGCGTTTCTGGTTATTGAGCTGGTATATGTCGTCTGTTATTCTACCTGTTTTTTCTTCAGTAGTTATGGATGGTATACTTCAACTCTACGAGTAATTTATTCTTTTCCTTTTTCTTTTTGGGTTGAGTGGGTGGGTCTGGATCAGATTTTAGTGGTTCTTTTATTTTTTTTGAAAAGCTAGTGGTTCTATTATTAATACTGAAACTGTTTCATTGGAAGCAGGACAGGGGATTTCTTCCTTTATCAGCTGCACTGTTGTCAACAACCATTTTGCATTCTGAAGCTGAAGATGTTGTGAACATTTCTATGGAAATTGTGTCATCCATTGGATCCATAATCGTCTCCTTTCTTTTTTGTCGCTCAGGTTTTGTTAATTACTCTGCATCCAAGATCACGTTGTGTTATCAAGCTCAATAATGGTTGTGATTGATGCTGTGTGACTTCCGTTTCAGGCTTGGTTTTCTTGCTACATCAGCCTGAACTTACTGCTACACTAATTCATGCGCTCAAGGGTGCTGATGCCATGAGTAAGGAAGAATGTGTTCCTCTTCGGTATGCATCTGTTTTAATATCTAAAGGTTTTACATGCAGTCCACAGGAAGTTGGAATCATTGTTGAGACCCATTTGAGGGTGGTTAGTACCTTTTCTTGGTTGACACAGATTCTGATAATCTTTTGCTTTTTTTTTGGTTTAATTTTACTACCAATGTGTGACTAAGTATGACCCTTTTTGGATGTTTTATTGTAGGTTAATGCCATAGATCGTTTGCTTTCATCAACTCCACAGTCTGAAGAATTTTTGTGGGTATTATGGGAGCTGTGTGGTCTTGCTAGGTGAAACTGGTTGATCTATTTCTTTAACTTTGGACTTGAACAACATCATTGATGGTTCTGACTGAAACTTGTTATATATTTGGTAGGTCTGATTGTGGTCGCCAGGCTTTATTGGCCCTGAGTTTTTTTCCAGAGGTATTGGCAAATATTCTATCTGACCCTTGAAGTTTATAGTAGGGATGATGTGCAGAAACTTGGATTTTGTTTAATACTTCTGATTTATTATTAACAGATTAAAATAGGCTAACCAGCATTGATTCTTTTTAATGCCCACTTTTCCTTTTCACCTTTTTTGATAGGTTCTTTCAATTCTAATTGAAGCTTTGCATTCTGTCAAGGAAACAGAACCTGCCATCAAGAATAGTGGTACTGCTTGTATTCTGTAGTTAGGTTAAATTAGTTGAAAAGTTTCTTGTTTACTTGCAAAACACGTGCTTATGTGGGCAACATTCTGGATATTCAGGAGCTGCACCACTTAATCTTGCGATTTTACACTCAGCTGCTGAGATTGTTGAAGTCATTGTAACTGATTCAACTGCAACCTCTCTATCTTCTTGGATTGGGCATGCCATGGAACTTCATAAAGCTTTACATTCTTCCCCTGGGTCAAATAGGAAGGATGCTCCTACACGGCTGTTGGAGTGGATTGATGCTGGTTTAGTTTATCATAAAAATGGGGCTATTGGGCTTCTAAGATATGCTGCTGTGTTGGCTTCCGGAGGAGATGCTCACCTTACCTCAACCAACATTCTAGTTTCTGATTTGACGGATGTTGTTGATAATGTTATTGGAGAATCTTCTAATGCTTCTGACATTAATGTCATGGAGAATCTAGGAGGCATTATCTCTTTAAAGTCCTTTGATGGTGTTAGCCTTCGTGACTCTTCTATAGCACAGCTGACAACTGCATTTCGAATTTTGGCATTCATTTCAGAGAATCCAGTATGCAGTTTTCTACTTCAATGTGTAATTTAAAACCATATTGACTTGACTCATTATGTGTAGTTTTTGTTGTAGACCGTTGCTGCTGCTTTGTATGATGAAGGTGCCATTGCAGTTATCTACGTGGTTCTTGTCAATTGTAGCTTTATGCTTGAGAGGTCCTCAAACAATTATGGTAAGTTGATGAGTATTGCTTGGCGAGTGGTTAGCTTGTCTGATTTAATTATATTATGTAAAATGGAAACTGATATTTTTATACTTAACTAGTTTTTGTGTCAGGTGTGTTGCATGTGATTATTCATGTTAATTAAGAAAATTAACAACTACCAGCTTCCATGTTGATTTATAATTTGAATATTAGTAAGTTTAATTATGAAATTAACATTGCACACTTGCATATCAGAAAGATTTGTCAGAAACTTGAAATTAAAATTTGTAATCGTAAAATCATAAAATTAATTATTATGTATATAAGTATAAATTTTTTGTGAGATAGACGAACCTTTTCATGGATGATAACACCATAAATTTGTAGAGTAAAAAGAATAAAAACATATATATATATATATTATCAAATATACAAAATTATAAATTTTTGATGAGATAGACTAATCTTTTGTTGCATGCTAACACCATTAATCTGTAGAGCACAAAGAATAAAAATTTTAAAGTTGAAAGTAAAATTCCACTTACAGAATAAAAGAAAGGAAAAAAGAAAAGGTAAATTTGCATGATAAGAAATCATAATGTAAAAAAATATTTTATGCTAATAGAGACAATTTTTTAAAGTTTCAGATGAAGCAATATTTGTAATCATTAAATAGTGATTTATAATAGTGATAACATTAAGTAGTAAAAAACTCTTAGGATTCTAATTTCTAAAAATAATTGGAATTGTAGATTATTTAGAATAAATTGAGGTTTCATATGGTTGATGCTTTTGCTTTTAGCTATTTGCTTTTTTTTTTTTTTGCTTTTTTACTTTCTATTCAAAATAGCAAAAAGGAAAAGGAAATAGCAAAAGCATGAACCAAACAGAGCCTAAATTAGATCAGAACTTTGCTAGCATAGCATTATTTTTCTAATATAGGATTTTTAATATATTTTTTAAGCCAAAAACTAAAACTGTTTAAATAGAAATCTAGAAGCATGCAAAGGATTTTATAATTGTTTATACTTATAGTAAGTTATTTGTATGTATGTCTACCATCCATATTTATATGTGCAAATCAATATGGGTTGGTGAATTTTATAGAACAAATTAATACTAATACTAAAAGTGTGGGTTTGGCATTTGGATAAAAGCGGTTGGACTTTGTTCAATTTAGCAATGGTGTTTACTTCTTAATTTGGACGTCAATCCATGTCTCATGCTACCATGTACAATTGTAAATATTATTTGTACTAATTAAAAATATTTAAAATGCAAATGACAATTTAGAAATATAATGAACAAAAATGTTCATTTCATCAGTCAAAAGATTTTCCAACATTTTTGTTTTAATATATATTATAGATATAGTCAAAATTTAATATGAGAAAACTAAGATTGTATTATAAATTCAATCAGCATTAAATTATAAGGGTTTAGCTGATAAAAGTTTTTCTACTAAAGCTTTAACCATTTCCTAATTTTTTTGGGCTTNTAACTACCTCTCTCTCTCTCTCTCTCTCTCAACTGTGCGTGGAGCTCTTAAACAATATTGATATGCTCAAGGTTTTTTGGGCTTTACCGTTGCAAGTTTTCGCCCTTAAGTTAGCTTCATTTGCAGCATGTCTCTATCATATGTGTTGCCCTTAAAATTGTGTTGCTTTATACAAGTTTACATTTCTGTCATGTCTCTATTCTATGCGGTTCAAGACTTGAAAAGTATTCCTTTTTCTTACCATCCTTGCTTTACAAAATCATTGTACTTTTTGCCTTGAACAGATTATCTTGTTGATGAGGGTACAGAATGCAATTCTACATCTGATTTATTATTGGAACGCAATCGTGAACAGAGTTTAGTTGATCTTTTGGTTCCTTCTCTTGTATTGCTGATCACTCTTTTGCAGAAATTACAGGTTTGTTGCTTCTTAGTCAGATTGTGTCCTTAATGATATCTTTTGATTCAATCAGGAAGATATGTTTTCTTTCTGCAAAGAGCATAATGAAAAATTTTGTAGATTTATGGTTAGATTGAAAATGCTATGCTACTCACCTTGTTTAGTCAGGAATATTGAAAGTGAAGGAGGATAGAATTGATGCTGTCAGAAACTTTCATAGAAGATTGCAACCTTTTTGTTGTTTTTAACATTGATTCTTCCTCCTAATTGAGAGGACATTGGGCATTAGTTGTAAAGGACATGCTTGATTATGCTGGTTGTTTTAAGGGCAATGAGTTATTGATGCCCTTAAGATCATACTCCTTGGAGTTCAGATGAGAGTTTACTGCATTTTTGGGTGTTAACCATTTTAAACGCATGCCATCTGCCAAATTTGAGATTGCGTTGTCTTATCTTATATGTATAGGAAGCTAACGAGCAGCACAGAAACACGAAACTGATGAATGCTTTGTTACGACTGCATCGAGAAGTAAGGTAATTAATATTTCCCTTTTCCTATGGAAGCTTTATCATACTATGCTCATTTTATGGAGTGAATGCACTAAGTGCATTGTTGTGTTGCAGCCCAAAGCTTGCAGCTTGCGCAGCAGATTTATCCTCTCCTTATCCTGATTCTGCACTTGGTTTTGAAGCTGTGTGCCATCTTGTAGTGTCAGCTCTTGCTTATTGGCCAGTATATGGTTGGACCCCTGGCCTCTTCCACTCGCTTCTTGCCAGTGTTCAAGCTACTTCATCACTGGCCTTGGGTCCAAAGGAGACCTGCAGTTTAATGTGTCTTTTGGTATTTCAGTTTTCCATTTTTATTTAATACTAATAACACCTTAGTCTCCACACTATTGTGGCAATTTCATATAAAAAAAAATCTAACAAGTTAATGTTTTGTTAATGCATATATATTGCCTTTGTTGGTGTTCATTTCACCAGAGATTGCATACACCTTAGTCTCCTTATTAAGGAACTCTTTTTTTTCAGCAGTGATTGCTTGGTGTTTTCCTTTCTCTTATGTTTTGGGGTTAATTACAAATTTGGCACCTAAACTATAGTCAAATTCTTGATTTGTACCTAAAGTTTAAAAATTCTCAATTAGTACTTGAACTTTTCTTCTGTCCATTAATTTGCACGCGAGACAAACACTGTTAATCAAATGGAGGACGTGTCTGAAACATCCAATAAAATTGCAACATGTAGAATGTTGACGAGACATTTTGAGACATGTGGCATGTTTTTTTGATTGTTTTTGGACAAGTCTCATTTGACCATGGTGTTGGTTTCGTGTGCAAACTGATGGACATAAGCAAACTTCAAGTACCTCTTAGCGAATTTTTAAACAGAAGATACCAAATTGAGAATTTGACTATTGTTTGGGTACTAAATGTGTAATCAACCCTATGCTTTTAGTATGTCAACCTCGAAAAGGCAACACATGGTTGGTTGAAATGTGGCATCTTTGATGTTTCCTTTTTTTTTCTTTCATTTTTATTTCTAAAAGCATTTCTAATATTTTCTCTTACAATATTTGAAATTTTTTTGGCACCTAGGAAACAAAGGAGAGAGTAGAGAGAAGAGCTATAGGGAGGGAATGAGGCCTTAGGAGAGAGAAGAAATGGAAATAACAGAAAAGAAAATAAGAAAAATGGACAATAAAAATGTTAAAACTAAAAACATTGGATTAAAGGTAAAAAGAGAACATTTGAATGAAAACATGATTTGTACTTCTTTTTCTATTTTTCCCTTATCTTCCATTTTTCTTCCCTCTATCGTTTCTTTTCTTTTTATTTTTAGTTATTTTAATTTTTTTCTATGATTTGTAATAAATGGAAATGAAAAAGAAAAGACCAAAGATTGATTTGATCAATCAATTTTTGTTTCTTTTTTTTTATTAATCTTCACAAAAACTATAACTCCTAAACATAATGTAGAGCTAATAGAGAAATATTTGTCCGTCTTATTAAAAAAGAATTTTGCACCCACTGCAATGCGCTGCCCCTGTGCTAGTTATAAGTATCTAATTTGGATACTGTCCTAACTCCCATCTGCTGCTTTTTCAATAGCATGTTTCTGTTATCAGGAACATAAGACCCTTCTCTCAACTAGAAACATGTTTTCGCTCCAATGCACATTTCCTTCACTGCAGTTTTGACTGGTTTTTTCTTTTGTCTTTTGCATTGCAAGAATGATATGTTTCCTGAAGAAGGTGTCTGGCTTTGGAAGAATGGGATGCCCTTGTTGAGTGCCCTTAGATCATTGGCTATTGGGACTTTATTGGGACCTCTTAAGGAGAGACAGGTTGATTGGTATCTGGAGCGTGGTCACCTTGAGAAGTTGCTCAACCAATTGATGCCACAGCTTGACAAAATTGCACAGATTATCCAACATTATGCCATCTCTGTATGTGTTCTCTCATCAACATGCTACGTTGGTTTTGTTATCATTTTAAATCTATGGTATTGCAAGAATGTTGAAAGGGTGGTGGCATGCTGTTATTCTATTTTGATAAACATGTTTTGTGTCATGTGCCTCTGCTAATATCACTTTTAAGCAGGCATTGGTAGTCATACAAGACATGCTTCGAGTTTTTATAATTCGCATTGCTTGCCAAAAAGCTGAACATGCTTCTAAACTTCTGCGGCCTATATTATCATGGATACATGACCACATTTCTGACTTATCGTCTCCATCTGATACAGATGCTTACAAGGTAATGCTAAGATTTTTTGCAAATTACGTTTTTGTGGGTGCTTGGACTGGTATACTAAAGAATTTCCGTCTCCTTCCTCTCTGCAGGTTTATAGATTCCTTGATTTTCTTGCTAGCTTGCTGGAGCATCCATATTCCAAGGTTTATGCTATCTGTTTGTGGATTTTTTTTCTTCTCTTCTCTCCCCTCATTTGCAATGTATTTTACTCATGGTGCCTTTCTTCCTATATCAGGCAGTATTGCTAGGAGAGGGTTTTTCTCAGATTCTAAAAAGAGTGTTGGAGAGTTGTTTTGTTGCTACTGATTCAGATGGGAAGCAGATATCAGATTGTGGAAATTCTGCTAGTTGTGGGTTTACTTTGATTAATTGGTGCATCCCTGTTTTTCAGTCGATCTCATTACTATGTAGTTCTCGAACATTTTCCCAAAATAATGGGAGACATGATATGTGAGTTGGTTACTTGTATTTACATTCTTTTCCCCTGCTTGCCTTTTACTTGAAATGCAAATTGGACATGATTTTTAATGCTTAATAATCTGTTTACTTGAATTTATTGTGGTCTACTAGGCACAAATTTGACGGCTTGAGCCCCAAAGAGTGTTTATTGTTTATAAATCAGCTCCTGAAGTTTTGCCAGGTAATTGGAAAAATTAAAAAACCTTTAAATTGACTATACAGTTCTCTTATGGGGGGAAAGAACCAGTCTAGATTTTAGAGATAGCTATAGATAGCTAATCTTCTAATTGTAATGCCATTTTTTTCTTAGGTCCTACCAGTTGGAAAAGAATTAGTGTCTTGCCTTCAAGCTTTTAAAGACTTGGGTTCTTGTGCTGAAGGTCGAAGTGCATTCATGTCTGCTTTGCTACATGGTGGCAACTCTAGTGGTGGGGCACTTGAATCAGAGAGCGGACATGAAAAGAATGGGAACTTTCATTTTCAAAATGAATCTGAATTGAGAAAGTCTCCCCCCTTGCTATGTTGCTGGAAAAAGTTGTTGAGATCAGTTGATTCAAAAGATTCTTCATTAGCTTATGCAATTGAGGCTGTTAATGCATTGTCTTTAGGTTCTTTGTGCTTTTGCATGGATGGGAAAAGGTGAGATATGCACATGTTTCACTGGGCTCTTTCATAATGTTGCTGCATTTGTAGACTTATAATAGACCAATGCTTTCTCTCATAAATTACTTTGCTTGTTCTCATGCTTAAGCTAGAAGATGGTAGGCATATTCAGTTTGCCACATATGTTCAAAATAAGAAGAAAAGGTAATCATGTTTCGCTTTCCCCATGTTTTTCAGAGAAAAGAAAAAAAAATAAAAAGGAAAAGGAAATAAGTTGTACCGCTGAGTTTCAGGTATTGTAGAACAATCTAATCAGATTTTGGTAAGATAAAACTCAAGTCTCTTTTTTGTATGTTGGCATCTCACTTCATGCAATTCAAAGGTTCTATTGGTCTTAAGAATTTACAGTTACTACCTGTAGATGACAGTATTTTTTTTTATATTATAACTTTTCATTTTATTGTTTTAGACCATCTTAAATTTATAATGTAATCTTATGGCTGCAGTTATGTATTCAGTAAGAAGGGGATGTCTTTGTTTTTTAACAACAGTGTTTTCCATTTTTGTTTTCATAGAAAATAGAGAACTCTTGCAAAAACACTTTTGGTGATTGAGAATGAAAATAAATTTTAGAAAATGCAGCTTCAATAATGACAGAAAACTGACAACGATTCAAACAATTTTCACCATTTTACATCAAATTAAAGAAGAGAGCAGAAAGCAGAAGAGTCTTCTATTTTTTTCTCACAAAATAAATTTACCGGGAATCAGAAAAAGAATTCAGGAAACCGAAACAAGAAATATGAAAGCAGAAAAATTTTCCAGAACCCAAATGCAACCTACTTTTTTCTAGTTCTCTATAGCCACAAAGGCTTGTAATTTGTTTAAGCTTGATTCATTATTCAATCTTACATCATGTCTGCATATAGTTTCCTCCCTCATCTATTCATTTGAAGAGTATTTGTAGCTAACTTATGGTGTGCCTTCTCATCAGTTTGAACATGAATGCTGTTGTTGCATTGAAATTCCTTTTTGGGTTTCCTGATGATATGGCTGGGATAGGTGGCTTACCAGAAGAGAACATAAACTATATTCAGGAATTTTCTACTCTGTTAAGTTCAAGGATCATTAATGATGACTATCAATCTCCATCGGATATGCATATCAGCATGTGTCAGGTATAACTAGGTCTACTTGCATGCTTTTGTTTCTCCTGATTTGATTTTGAAACCTGAACTTATCACTGATGCACAGGTTTCAGAGTCTGTGAAATCATTATTGTTATTGTTCCAAATTTCTACTGGCACTGTTAAAGTGGATGATACCATTCTCAATGAAATTCTATCTCTTCCTCAAAATGATGTTCAAGTTCCTTTAAGAATTCATCAGATGGCACAAGGTAATGGTGGAAAAGCTGATGACGACCTTTACCTAGGAGGATTTGAGGACAAGTTTTCATGGGAATTGCCAGAAACATTACCTGATAGATTGCCACAGACAGCTCTTCCTACAAGAAGGAAACTGCAGCCAGCTGACAGCTCAACTAGGCGTGCCAGAGGAGACAATTCAGTGACTGAGATCACAAATCCAAATGCATTTTCACGGGGATTGGGTCCATCTACAGTCCCTCCTGGTACTACTCGAAGGGATACCTTCCGACAGCGGAAACCAAATACAAGCAGGCCTCCATCTATGCATGTGGATGACTATGTTGCAAGAGAAAGGAGTGTTGATGGTGTTACTAATTCTAATGCAATAGCAGTTCAGCGAGTGGGATCTTCTGGGGGAAGGCCTCCCTCTATTCATGTGGATGAATTTATGGCCAGACAGAGGGAGCGCCAAAATCCTGCAGCATCAGTGGCTGAGACAGCAGCACAATCTAAGAACGCAGCTCCAATAAATGGGGCAGATAATGAAAAAGTGAACAAGTCTAAGCAGCTGAAAACTGATCTTGATGATGATCTCCATGGAATAGATATTGTGTTTGATGGTGAGGAATCTGAAACTGATGATAAGTTGCCCTTCCCCCAGCCAGATGATAATCTGCAGCAGCCTGCTTCTGTAATAGTTGAGCAAAGTTCTCCACACTCTGTTGTTGAAGAGACTGAAAGTGATGTTAATGGCAGCAGTCAATTTTCTCACATGGGTACACCTTTAGCATCTAATGTTGATGAGAATGCCCATAGTGAGTTTTCTTCAAGGATGTCAGTTTCTCGTCCAGAAATGCCTTTAACTCGAGAACCTAGTGTTTCTTCAGATAAGAAATTTTTTGAGAAATCCGAGGACTCGAAGAATGCTATTTCAATTAAGAACTCTAGCAGGTTTGATTCTGCGGCAGGAGCAAATAGTTCGGGGTTCTCTGCCCCAGTTTATAGTAATACACCTCCAACATCGGTACAGTTGCCAGCAGATTCAAGGATAACCCCGCAAAATTTCTATCCAAAGAGCAGCCCACAGTATGCTAGTAACATTCCTGGGGCAGTTGGTTCTCGAGGTATGTATGAGCAGAAAGTTCTGCCAAATCAACCACCTTTACCTCCAATGCCTCCTCCATCAGCAATTCCACCAGTAAGTTCTCATACTCGAAGTTTTATGCCTGACAAATAGGCATCACAACTGACAGCTTTTCTATTTAAGATAATTTGTGGCTTACCTCTTTGGGTTGAGGTCTACTTGTACTTTCTAAATGATCAACTTTTCTTTCTTGCAGGGCCAATCTGATTATTTATCTGCAGTTAGTGGCAGTCCTTCATTGTTGCAATCTTCCCTTTCTGTGTCAGATTCCAAGTTTATGAGAACCTCTATGTCTTCGCCTAGTGGAAATACTAGGCCCCCCCCACCACTTCCTTCAACACCACCTCCATTTGCATCTAGCCCATATAATTTAGCTTCTGTAAATGCTTCTACTTCCCAACCATCAGTTTACAATCACTCTGGTATGGGGAAAACTGAACTTCCTCAGAGCTCCATTGGACCTACTATTGATGCTCGACTTCCTGCTTCTGCTGCTGGTTTGACTTCCTATCCTCCACCACTCATGCAATCATTAGTTTTCAATAGGCCTGCTTCAATCCCTATTACTCCTTATGGAAGCACTCCTGCACAGCAGCAGGGTGAGAACCCTCCCAGCATGTTGCAGAATCCCTCGATACCTCAGTCGTCTATTCAGTCAATGCATTCTCTTGCTCAGTTGCAGCCCCTGCAGCAGCTTCAACGCCCCTTGCAGCCAGCTCAACATCTTCGGCCTTCCATGCAATCTTCACAGCAGTTGGACCAAGGGGTGTCTTTGCAAACCCCTGTTCAGATGCAAATGCAGTCATTACAAATGCTTCAACAATCTCATGTTTCTCCTGTTAATCCTTATCATCAGTCCCAACAGCAGGAGTTTTCACCAGCACAGCAACAGTTGCAAGTTGAGCTTTCTCAACCTCAAGTTCTACAGCAAGGAGGTGGTGCATCACAGCAGCAACAAGATTCTGGAATGTCATTACATGAGTACTTCCAGTCTCCAGAAGCTATTCAGGTATGTGTTGCATAAGGTCTAGTTTAGCTTTTGTGCTATTGTGCTGGAAAAAGTGCATTTGAAAAATGATGAGAAATTGCTATGAAAAATTGTGACCTAAGATTTTAGAGTTTTTGGTATTGTTGTGAAAGTGTTGTGGAGGTTAAAATGTCGAAAAAGAACAAGATGTTGAAAAGTAAAGAATAAGTCATTTTCAATACTATTTAAGTAAATTATTATGAAGATGTATCAAAAATAAATTATTGTGAAATTTAATTTAAAAAATTTATACTAACATATAATTGTTTTGATTTTCTTGAAAAATTTGAATTACTTGAAGCAAAAATAGTTATATTCCCTCTATATTTTCATCTTAAGTTCAAAATATGTCAATATATCAAAAAATGGTAATGCTATATATTTGAAGTAGAATCCAAAATATTTGAAATAGAATCAAAATTATTTGTGATAATTTTTTGTCATATTGCAAAATAATATGGGTATTTTGTCATTCCCTTCTAAAACTGTATATTGCAAACTGCGAAAGCACCTTTGTGGTGGTTCAACTTTTGCTTTCAAAAGGATCATTTAACCCAAATTATATTGTGTTTGGTATTGTGTTTTTGGAGCCAACCGCAATGGCAAAGGAAGCCTAAGTATGAGTGTATAAACCTATGAAGAAGGAATACATCTGCCTGATTTTTTTCATATCCATAATTATCTTCACTCTTCCTTAATGCAGTCTTTGTTGAGAGATAGAGAGAAACTTTGCCAGCTTCTGGAGCAGCACCCGAAGTTAATGCAGATGCTTCAGGTGATTATTTTATTCTCTTTTATCTTTTCTCCTTATTAGCATGACATAGCTGAGTCTGTTATATTTCACTTAGAGGTGGCAATTTGCGGATCAACTTAGGTTTGGGTTGGGTCACTACGGGTCAGATCATTTTGGGTCAAAGGGAATTTAAGTCGTTTTGGGTTTGGATCATTTTGGATTCGAATCATTTGGATTTGACATGGATTACTTGGGTTCAGGTCATTTCAAGTAGAATTTGTTGATTTTTAAAGTAAAAAAATCAATTAAAGCTCAGATTGTTTTGCGTTATTTGGGTTTGCTTCATTTCTAGTTCAGATCAAGTCAGGTTTGGGTTATTTTGGGTATCGTCTTAGGTTCAGTTCAATTCAGATTTCTATCACTTCGGATTCAAGTTGTTGACTTTTTCAAGTCAAATCGGGTTGGGTCAGGTACGGTTTCGGATGGTTTGGATTGGTTTTCTGAATTCCGGTCAACTTTGCTAATTCTAACTTACTGCATCTTCTCTTTAATGGTCTGTTGCTTGCAAATTAGTTCTGTATTATATGGCTTGCAGCATACAAACATTGATGTGTATTATGTATACATTACTATGCACCGTTTTAACGTGGTTGCTTCTCATGTTCTAACAGGAAAAGTTAGGCCAGCTGTAGCAACACGATATGGGATTGTGAGGATGCTTTCTCCAAATTTTTTGTAGCATACTTCTGACCCATAATCATTGGTCCCAAGACGCCCAAAGCACAATTTGATTCAGATGCAGTCGCCTAATGAAAACTTTTCCACTAAATTTTGTATCAGTTTGGACCATATGTACATTCTTGTCCATCTATTATTAATTTGTCTCCTTTATTTTGTGATTTAATTCATGATTAGGGAAAATTTTCCATCCCTAGTTTACTTGCATGCTTCTATTCAACCTGACAATTCCATTCTGTATATGTAGCAACAGTTGGCAGACTCCACATGTGGTGCTGAGATTGTAGACTTCCTTTGGAAAATCAAGATTCAAATATAATGTTAGAGCTATATGCCATTCTATGTGCGAAATCCATCAGCTTAAAAGGTTTTTGAGTTGAAATTTATCAAATCCTTAAAATCTTTAGTTTTCCAGATAAGGAATTACAAGAGCTTCGATTTTCTCGGCTTGGTTTTTTTTTTTTCTCTGTTTTTTGTTCTTTTCTTATTCTCAGAATTTTTTTTTTTTCAAAATTTGGGGTGATTTTATTATTTTGAATATCTTTTTTCTTTTTCTTTGGGAAATTTTGCATTTTTTTTTTATTTTCTTGGATTATTATCCTGGATTGTTATGTAATTATGGGGGCTTGGAATTCTCTGTAAATCTTGAATTTTCTGATTATTTTTGTGTATGTTATTTAATTTTTTGATGGTCGGCTAATGTTTAGGCGTCAATGTCCAAGTGCAATGCAAAGCTCGCTTATGATTTCCTACAAATTAATCGAAACCCAAATTAATAAGAAAAGAAATACAGTTCAATATATTATTTAGCTATAGCCATATTTAAATTAATCAGTTTTAACCGACATTGGTTTAAGTTAATTAAAATTTACGTAATTTTAAGAAATATTTTTGTATATAATGAACTATCCTCACTAAATTTTAAAAAATATCATATTTATATATTAATTGCAATTTTTTCCAATACATATAAGCTTAATTGATAAAAAAAAAAAAAAGTCCCTTTTTGGGTAATGGTCGGTTGTCGTTAAATTCCAAGTTAGGCGTTCGGGGCAATGGTCATATGTTGACTTCTTGGATTCCTTATATTGACTTATCTACTTTGGTAACCGGTTACTTGTATTGGTTCATGGATTAATAATGCTACCTGCATTTTCCCAAAAAATAGGAAAATTATTTCATTAAAACAAAAGAAACAAAGCAATTTTCGTCATTTTTTTTATAAATATTTTAAATTTAAATTTCTCATCTGGCGATATCTAAATAATAAAAAGCAAACATATGTCTCAATAAAGTTTTTGTAATTGTTTACTCCATTTAATCTTTTAAAGGGGAGTATGAATTTTAATAGAAACCAAAATAGCTCTAATAATGTAATTTGCAGCACAATTAAACATTTCTTTACTGCAAAATGTAGCCTGTCCGAGTCCTTTGATCAATAGTAAATGCATGCATAGGTGGTAATTGGGTGAATTGGTCAAGTTTGAATTTGGTCATTTTGAGATGGGTTATTTGGATTTGATATTTGAGTTATTTTAATTCGACTCATTTCAAGTTCAAGTTCAAGTTATTGGAATGAATTATTTGAAAATAGATAATTTCAAATTATTTTAACTTCAAGTCAATTTGAGTTTAAATCATCCAACTCGAATCGAATTTGTAAGATAAAGACAAAGTTAAATACAAAATTGGAATCATTTAAAATTTAAAAAGCCTTAAGAACGTATATAAAAATTTATATATTAATTTAAAAAATATTCTAAGTCGATATCACTAAAAAAGAAGTATTGAGGATTAATATATGACTTACAAAAAAATTTTGTTAAAAGTTGCATAGGGTCATCCTATAAATTTAAAAAAATTAAAGAGAAAACTTTTGATAATCATAATAGTTAGTGAATGCATCACATGGGTTTGGACTTTGAAATGAAATATTGTTTTTAATTATGTTTTATGAGAAGTAGAGAACCAAGACAACAAAGTTTGTATCTTTTGCTAATTCCTTTAAAATTTTAAAATACAAAAATATAAGAGGAAAGTTTTTTCTCTTTGATGTTTTGATTTGAAATTAATATTATTTTCTTGGGCAATTTGGTACTAATATTTTTCTAAAACATATATTCTTTCCAAATCACAGACAGTGAATGGCTTATACATATGAAAAGAGAAAGAGGAAAAGGTAGGAATATAAGAAGATAATGTTGATGAAGAAAAGCTAAACAATTGCTCAAATAATAAAAAATAACAAAACAATATTGGAAGCATAATATTGTAGAATGCCTCGTGTGCACATTAATTTTCAATATCTAAATTAAACAAAAGGTTGATATTATTTTAAATACAGGATATATAATTTTTATGAAAGTTATCTAATTATAAATCTTATTTGATGTACTGATTTAAAATCATAATTCTCAACATAAGATTAAAATTATCTAATGTAGTAAACTTAGTTTAAAAGACCGAGAGATAATAAGAAGTGAATATATGTTTCTTAATTAGTTTACTCCTTTAGATTTCACTAAATATTATGTAATTTTTGTGAGTGATTTGTTGAAATAAAAAAACTTTTTTTTTCACATTTTTGAATAAATAAATGAAATGATAATCACATATTTTATAACTAAATAAATTTTTATAAAAAGTGATTAAAATAATTTTATGAATATTAGTTTTGCATTATGTTTAATTTTTTAATTAGAAGTGTTTTATTTGATCATATCAATGATATACTGATATTAATATTTTAATAAAATTTATAAAAATATGAATTATATATTTATATACATAAAAAAAAAGATAAAATTTGAGATCAACCAAAAAAAAATATTAATAGCATTATGTGCTATATGTTATTTGTTTGATACAATTTGAACCTTTTATTTATATGTGAAAGCAGAAAACCTGTATGGATGAAATACATATAAGACTTAGCTTATAAATATAGTAAATATAATGTTGATTAATTCAGTTAATCGATTTTAATTTCTTTTAACTGAATTAATTATTTTAATCGAATAGAAGTAACAGACTTTTATTGATTAAATGGAATTTTAACTCACTTCTACTCATTCCTAGTTAAGATGTATCTCAGTGCTTAATGAATATGGTCCTCTACAACCGGCTGGTCCGGTTGAACACTGCACAGTGACATTTCAACGCGTGGAACTGACTTTTCTTATACTATTTATGATTCTAGCAGGACCATTTCTTTCTCAGTTTCATGCTCGAGTGAACGGATTGCTCTGTTTGAAGAGAAACAAAATCATGTTAGAAGATCACAAGAACGAAGCACAGCGTTTCAGAGTTGTTCATATACTATTCTAATGATGGGTAAAAAACTAAAAATCCATATCTCATTTCTCTTTTCCTACACTTCCTTTGTGTTTATTACTCGTATTCATATATATGTATGCTACTTTTCTCTGCAATAATCGTATCATCAACTCAACATATTTTGTTTTTGGGTATATCATTTCTTGCTGCTGACTCTTGCTTTTTGGAAATGTTTTTTTTAATGCTTATTGTTATGAGGAGGACACTAGTGTGATTGATCTAGTCAATCAAACCAATAAAAGAAAAAAAAAATTAGCAAGCACGGCATAGAAATATAGAGTTACAACAATTTTGCTTAAGTTGATAAGAAAAAAAAAGGATTTTATTAAAGATATGCAGTCAAATCATAGAAATATTATAGTTTGTGGATGATGGTATTCACATGTTAAATTGGCTACGGGCCTTCTAAGTTTCAATGGAGCGAAGAGAAGGGTCAAGCTATTCACGGTTTTTGTTTTTGAAGATGATGGTGGTAATGGATGTACTCATTTCAAGCAAAGGTAAGATAGACGCACATGGCTTTGTAGGATTCAAGGCAGATCTGCTTTAGCAAAGCTAAGATTGGTGGCATTCATAATTAAGCCTGTCTTTTTGACGCTAATGACGAGAGTAAATCTGCGAAGTCGAAATTTTAATCTTTGGGTATCAGTTGGGTCTCTTTTTGCCTCCCGGAAATGTATGATGCAGGCAGTAGATGCTTCTCTCTGCCGTATATTGTTTCGTCGTAAAAGACTTGACTTGTTGGAGAACCTTATTTGGTACTATTTGTTGTATATAATGAAATCCAAGGACGTGGGATTGATCTAATTCCTTAGCAACGTATGCAATTATGACGCATTGCCTTAAAATATAGTTACCCTCGTGCTAAAGAAAACATAACAACTCCAAGGATTTGATTCCTCGAATAAAAAATTGCATGAATTCAACTTTCTAATGTCCTCATTTAATGAAACTTCGAATTGCTTTCAGAAGATTCTGTTAACTAGATTCCGGAGTGTGGGTACCCATTTTTAGTTCCAGTGGATTTGAGAGTCATCTTTTATATGAAACCTCAGAGCTGACATTATTGTTCTATGGAATTGCAGCAGGTACTGCTATGTCTGAACATTCTCTTGACACAGACAAAGAAATCCTGCTAAATCTGAAATCTTTTCTGGAAGAACGAAATCCCATAAACAGAGGAGGGTACGAGAAATGGAACCAAACGAGCTCGAATCCATGTGACTGGTACGGAATCTCATGCTCTCTGGACGGGGCAAGAGTAACTGGTATAGACCTCTCTGACAACCGAATCTCTGGGGAAATGTTCCAGAGTTTCTCAGCCTTAAACCAGCTTCGATACCTTGATCTCTCAAAGAACACGCTACAGGGAAAAATCCCTGATGACTTGAGTAGATGCCACAACCTTGTATACCTCAACCTATCACATAACGTCTTAGCAGGTGCGTTGAACTTGGCTGGGTTGACCAGTTTAGAGAAGCTTGATTTGTCCACAAATCGGTTTCTTGGGGACCTGCGGCTTAGTTTCCCAGCAATTTGCAACAATCTAGTTGTTGCAAACCTTTCAATAAACGATTTCACGGGTAGAATTGATAACTGCTTTGATGGGTGCAAGAATCTGCAGTATCTGGACTTGAGCGCCAATGATTTTACTGGTTACCTCTGGACTGGGTTTTCAAGGCTTGCAGAGTTCTCAGTTTCTGAAAACTATATCACCGGGCCAATTTCTGCATCTAGTTTTGAGGAGAATTGTAGTCTTGTAGCTTTGGACTTATCTGAAAACAATATCCAAGGTGAAGTTCCTATGCAGATTTCGAATTGCAACAATTTGGTTGTCCTAAATCTCTGGGGAAACAATTTTATAGGGCCAATTCCCTTACAGATAGGATCGATTTTGACCCTGGAAGGCTTGTTATTGGGTGGCAACAGTTTTTCTAGAGTGATTCCAGAAACCCTTTTGAATCTGAAGAACTTGGCGTTTTTAGATTTGAGCAGGAACAATTTTGGTGGGGAAATACAGGATATTTTTGGCAGATTTACGCAATTGAAATATCTTGTACTTCAGGGGAATTTATATACAGGTGGTATAGTTTCTTCTGGCATTCACAGGCTACCCAACATCATTCGGTTAGACTTGAGCTACAACAATTTCTCCAGCTACTTGCCTGTTGAAATCTCTCAAATGCTAAGTTTAAAGTTCTTGATCTTGGCCTACAATCAATTTAATGGTACCATACCACCGGAGTATGGAAACTTATCACAGCTACAAGCCCTTGATCTCTCCAACAATGGGCTCATTGGATCAATTCCGCCTGCCCTCGGAAACTTGAGCTCTCTCTTATGGTTAATGCTTGCAAACAACTCACTCACTGGTGAAATACCGCGTGATATTGGAAACTGTGGTAGCTTATTTTGGGTAAACCTTGCTAACAACCAACTTTCCGGGGCAGTTCCTCATGAGTTAACAAACATCGGAAGAAATGCTAGTCCAATATTTGAATCAAATCGGCAGAGTGACCACATGATTGCTGGTCCGAGTGAGTGCTTGATGACACAGAGGTTGCTTAGTGTAGACGGATATACACCTTTTGGTTCTATATACACCATTCCTACTAGGAAAATTTGTAGAAGGATGTGGAATCAGCTTCTGAAAGGATATGGCTTTTTCCCAGTATGTGCTATGGGTTCATCAGTGAGGAGATATCAAATCTCAGGATATATTCAACTTAGCGGGAATCAACTAACAGGTGAGGTCCCTCAAGATATTGGTAAGATGAAGAATTTTAGTGTGTTACAATTAGGTTCCAATGAATTCTATGGGAAACTGCCTACAGAGATTGGAAATCTGCCAGTTATAGTCCTAAACATCTCCGGGAACAGATTTTCAGGCCAAATTCCTATAGAAGTTGGGAATATGAAATGCTTAAGGAGTCTTGATTTGTCACGCAACAATTTTTCGGGCACAATGCCCATGCAGCTTAATAACCTGACTGAGCTGAGCAATTTTAACATTTCATTCAACCCACTCCTTACTGGCAGAATTCCAGAAAGAGGGCAATTAGGAACATTCGGGAAAGAGTCCTTCCTGGGAAATCCACTGTTGCACATTCCATTGTTCGACTTGGACGATCAACTTCCACCACCACCACCACCATCAAACTGGCAGGGTGAAAATGAAATTGGAATGGATGGAGATGGCTTGAACTCTGGAAATGGATTTAGTTGGGAAGCGTTGTTGACGGGGTATGGATGTGGAATGGTATTTGGAGTGGCGGTGTTCTATATTACTTTTCGAAAAGGTAAACCAAATTGGTTTGTCACCATGGTTGATGGCATCCATCAATGGAAGGCACGAAAACGGAATGCTTCTCGCAGAGGTGATTGAAGAAGGATTTAGTCAGTGAGAGTGGTGTACCAAGGTTTGTCTTACATTTGTGATTCTGAGTTCAAGCTGATTGTTAGCTCTGTGCATAACAATACCAGCAGTAAAGTATTGGCTGATGACCACTTTGAGATGTGTAATTGAGATGCTGTAACTAATGTATTTACTCCTTTTCAAAAAAAAAAAAAAAAAACCAATGTATTTACTCTTTCATGTCCCCTGCTTTAGTATATCAGTTTGAGATCCTTCTGAATCTCCTTAATTAATGTCATAAAGCTATAACCCTTTTACAAAGAGAAATGAAGTAGCTGGAGATTATATACTAGCATTTGCCAAAGATGGCATAACATAATTGATTAGATCCTCATTAAGGGTCCATGTTGATCAGTGCTCTAGTCTATATATATAGATATGCATCAAATTAGGAACTGCTTAGAGATAGTGTTTTCAGATATGTGTCTTCAATTTCTTCAGCATTGTGATAAAATGCGTATACATGAAACCTGTAAAAGCTACATGATCCAAGAAGCGCATGATCCCAGAGATCCTCTGTTAAAGTCATCATTCTACCGGCCAAAGACATTCCTTTGTTAGGAAACACACTAGCCACGTGCATTGCACGTGTGCATCTGTTTTATATAATCTGTTCAATCTGTGAATCCCCTGCTAGGGGGGGTTTTACCTGAAAGGAGGACATTAACATCTCTGCATTTGGGTTAAGTGAGGGTGTCATTAACGAGCTTATTTATTTTTCATATCTAGGTTGTCTGCCGCTGAAAGAAACTTGATTGTGCCTCTCGAGGCATTTGCTTCCTTTACCCCCTTCATTCCCATCTATGGCATCGTGCCACGTGTGACAAACACCGACACACTGTATTAGCCTATGGGACTATCACACACCACCCGTCATCCTTAACGGCACCGGAACCCCAACTTGCCTAACACACTCTCATGTGCATGGCTGCACGCACGTTTCCAAGGCCCCATAAGCATTCATGTGCCCTCAAACCAACTCAACCAATCCATTCATGTGCTTGATTGCTCACACATTTCCATTTCCCCTTATAACTCTCTTGACATTGTTTGCTTTTCTTCAATTGAACCTCTCTCTCTCCAACTCCCCCAGAGAGAGAGAGTGTGTCTAAGTGCGCGCTAGCTTTCTTGATGAAGGGTATGCATTTCAAGGCAAATGGTTATGGAGAGAGGATGGAAGCCTAGTGTGGAGATTTCACCAAATTGTCCACGGTGCGGTTCTTCAAATACCAAGTTCTGCTATTACAACAATTACAGCTTAACTCAACCAAGGTACTTCTGCAAAGGCTGTAGAAGATATTGGACTAAAGGAGGATCACTTAGGAACGTGCCAGTTGGAGGTGGCTGCCGGAAAAACAGAAGAGGTAAGTCCTTAAGGCTACCAACTGATGGTGTGCCCTCTAAGGGATTGTCATGTGGGGTACTTCCACCTGAGTCAATTGGGCATTCCTATGGTAACAAAGTGAATGCCTCTGCTGAGTCTAATAGCTCCTCGGCGATGTCTGATGGTTCTCAAATTGATCTGGCACTCGTTTATGCAAACTTCTTGAACCAACACGCAGAAAACAAGTCTGGTTTTGAAGTGTCAGATCAGTTGCCTAGTGAATTTGATCCATCTCTAGAGTTTTCAAGCTTATCCAACACAAACATGGATTCAAGTATTCAGCTAACAGAAGAAAATGGTCTAATTGGATGCTTCACTCGCTCTGACTTGTCCACTGAAAATCATTTGAGCAACAATGATCGGGCATACTATTCTGGATTTGAATCAGTTCACAAGCATCAAGATAGAGTTCAACAATGTACATGTCAAGAAACAAGTAACTATGCATTGCCACCGTTGCCGGGGGATGATTTATCCTCTCAAGAAACACCGTGGACGAATTCTAATTCCTCGATGAGTCAAACCTTGCTAGCAACACAAGAGCCAGTTCTAGGACCTGAAGTTCACGATCCAAATCTATTGTTTGGTAATTGGAGTCTATTTGATTTGTCTGGTGATGATGCTTTCTTCAGGATTCACTAGCCTTTGCTATCAATGTTTTTAATTTTTTTTTGTTCTCCAGTTTTGTCTGTTTTTCTCCTTATAAGAATGTATAGAATCGAAAGAATTGAGATGAAATAATATCAGTATATGAACAAAGTATAAGTTCAAAGAATTTAAAATAATTAACAGCAAATTAGTGAAGTTGAAGGACCTTATGTTTTACTTACAAATAGATATTACAATTCATAATTTCAAGAATTAGGCTCAGAGCAAAATCTGTGGTTCCTTAAATTAACGCAGAGTTCGTTGGTTAAGAAAATAACATCATTGGTTAATATTTCAAACTTAGATCATTTTGAAAGTGCAAAAATGTTTACCATGAAAAGTATGTTTGTTAAGGGTAACTTATCACAACATGAATAAAATATGTTTTTCTTTTATCTATGAGGAAAGTAGGAAGCCAATAGATAACATTTTAGGTACAAGCATTATATATATACACACAGCATCCTTTTCTATGATGTGCGTGTATGTAAATTAATCCTTGTTGTTTAAGAAATGAAATACAAATACTGGCAGCCTATTGGATTATTTAGAGGTAACGCCTCCTTCATAACATGCCGATAATTGCAATTCAAACATAAAAAAATTACAAATAAATTCCTTGTTAAGTAAACGCTAGCAAGGAATAATGGGCAAGCGAGGGAGCTTTGACCAGGGTCCTGTTCATCCTGTAGATGATGAAGGCTGGAACGGGGGGCTGCGCTCCACATATTAATATCAACAACACAGTGTTTTCGTTTTTTATCATGCAGTTGGGGCTCTCTAGACCATCTCCAAATTTGAAAAATTCAATAGCAGGAATCAAATTCAAACTTCTCTTAGCTATCTCATTCTATCAATAATTCAAAAGCTCATTTGTTGGTGACAGAAATCTAAAGTTTCAAACTTCCCTTGCACAGTCCATTGGGATTGACAAAACCAATGGTGGTAGCTAGCTTCACATGATCCTAGAAGCACCCAAGATCCAAGAATAACGAAAACTACCTCTCCCAAATCGCAATCATATTAGTGTTGACAATATTCACAGAATAAAGAGTCCACAACTTTGATTAAATCTATCTTTGAACAAAACAAAATGATACTAAAATGGTGTATAACATGTAAGGTTTCTTTAGTTTATGTATGTGTGTAGTAATAAAATATAATAGTAGTTAATAAATCATCAAAGGACGCTGCATAATTCATCGTTGGAGTAGGGTACAATTAATCTAATGATGTCATAGTTAGAGATGAGACGTGGTCGATTGTGGATGTTTCATGAATCAGAAAAGTCGTCCGACGGTGAGCTGAGGGTCTGCTAATTCTTGGTGTGTCGTAGCCGTAGCCTTACCATGTGCAAGTTGTGTCTTGCTAGCGGCAGTGTTAGCTGGGCATTTAGTTTGACCACAAGGTGCTTGTTACCGTCAGATTTTTCTTATTTTGGTTCAGAAAATAATAAATGAGTCGTTGGCAATTTCATGACCAAGTTTAACCATAAATTAAGAGATACTAGTACAAAGCGTATGGCTAATTCTAGTCTTAATATATTAATTAGCTGCATATATGGATGTATGATGTTATTCCATTTGAACTTTTATAATTTAATTTCTCATGAACTAAAATGGCTCAAGGATATGATTAATGTTAGTGATTTTTTAGATAAGAAATTTTGCAATGCATGCATGGAAATTAAGTTAAGTAATTACTTCTCGTCCTGTTCAATATTTGACACCATTTATGTTCTAGCTGTTCAACATTATTATTATTTTCTTTAGTGGTTGAAGATAATTCGAGGGAGCTAGGTGCGGCCACCTCTTACCAGGTATGATCATATAGGAGTTAGGGAAGCTATGCTAATTGGGGAAGCCTTGACTCTTTTTAATTAACTATACATTAATATTTTTTTCTAGGATGTCAATCAATAAATGTAATTTAAAGATTAGGCTTCGTTCATTATTATTTTTGTTACTTAATTTTTTGTCTTCATTTCTTTTTAACTTGGGGAAAGGGGATTTGAATGCTGCCAATAGAAAACCAAAAAGAAGATGAAAACCAAAAAGAAAAAGAAACAGTAAAGCAAATTGGACATTTTCATCTATAATTTAATTTGGGGTGTGAGCTAATGGAAGCTTGATTTCATTGCTAAAATAGGTTGGTAAACTCAAAACCAGCGGTTTCTGACTCGTCACACAACTTGCCACAAGAACATAAAAGAAAATTGAAAGCAAAAGCAGAATGTGTAATTTGAAATTTACATACGTGATCAAATGAAAGAAAATTGAAGAGTATGCTGTGCAATTAAATATAGAAAATGCATGCATGCATGCATCTGAAACGAATTAGGTAAGCACTATTATTAATTTCTATGAGAAATTAAGAAAGAAATCAAATGCAAAATGTTTGTCATGATAACATATAGTGCAAGTAAAATCAATCAGTGTAATTTCCCCTTGTGTTATAGAACTCGTCGGTGGTAGAGCTAGAAAAGGTAAAAGATTGCTGGCTTAATTGAAATTGCATGCATGAAAGTGAAAGGACGCTGCCTCTTCTTTTTCCATTTTGATTAGGCTGGACTCGGTCTCTGGACCCCAGCCCCAGCTCCATGTCGTTTAACTGATGCATGAACCATGGTTGACGTCCGTAATATTAAAAGAGTGAACGCTGACCTCCGCCGACGCCACCACCGGCCCACCTGCACCTGTTTCATTTCAACGCTGGCTTGCACCCAACTTTTGTGCACCCGAGGAAAAGTAATATGTGAACTCAATTTCTCAAAACCTTTAGGGCCTGCATTTGTCTCTGGAAGATGCTTAATTTCTCCGCCGGAGACCGTTGTCACCAATTTGTTAGAAATGTTTTCCGAGGCTCTATCGAATTTGGAAAGTATTCACATGGGAATGTAAAGGATATACATTGAGCTAACGCATGGGAGAAAAATCAAATAAACGGCATAACCATATCCACATATTAATGTATGGATATTTACAAGAGAAAGCATATCTTTGTGTACAAAACAAGAAAAAGAAATAGAAAGCATGTTTGGTTAACTAATGATGGAAAATTAACAAATATATTAAGGCACGCAAGGCTTGATTAAAAGTTTTCTATTTTTATCCTTGTTCTAACAAATTTGGTGGGAAAAAGCAAAATAAGTCTTAATAATAATCATCTACTCTCCTTTGCTCTTGTTATCCTTGATTCCTTTCTCTTTTGAAAAACATAATTCGATTGATTATTAACAATGAAAACATAAATGCCACTTCGAATCTACTATCAAAAACCACTAATGGTAGACTTGGTATGACATTATAGTTACATGGCATTGGCACTGCCATATAAGCACGGGGAACACCAAACATTACACTGGCCAAGAATACACATTTAGCAGCAACCCCAAAAGGATCCCCAATAAGAACTGTGACAAAACAATTCTCCTAGTCAATACAATCCAAATATGGTTCAATAAAGCTTGTCCTTTCATCTTAATTTGCCTTCGTTTCTTTCTTTCTTTAATTAACCATCTAAACAGGGAATATTACCGAATTAGATCAGGTCAATAGCAACCGATTGTGGAGAGGTATAAAAGAAAAATTAACAAAAAAAATAAAATAAATAAATATGCATGTGGCTTTAAGGCAGATCAATCATTTATCAAATATATTATTCAAAGCAGTGCTCAAGCAGCAAAATCTTAACAAATTAAAATCTTCTCAATTTAATTTACTGTGTTATACAAAGATTAACTCTTTAATCTCAAAATTAAAAAAAAATATTCCTTCAACAAGCAATTAAACGAGCTAGGCAAATGATGAATTGATGCCAAATTGAGTTAATTAACAACTTGTCAATAAGTTGTGAAGTGAGTATCCAATCAATTTTCCAAACATAGAACAAAATTCTTTTGCCAAAAATTATGCAATTTTGTGCAGGCACTAGTTTTTTTGCCCGTGCATGCTGCTTTTGATATTTAATTTTCTCAATGAACAATTATGTACATAATTATATTGTAAAAGAAAGAAGAAAAAATGGAAAATCCTTTGAGTCTTTCTGATCTATAGTTTTCTCCTTCTCAAGCTGGATAGGAAGAGAGCAGATTGATTGGTATGCAAGGAGAATTCTTCCATGCTTTAGCATGCAACTTAAGCACCTCTCTGGCCCTCTCTTTAGTCTTGTATCCACAATCCACTTGAAGCACCAAGCACAATTTAGCCACAACACCTAATTGCAGCATCTCGTGAAGCACATTGGAAGTGGCACAGAACTTGGAAATAGACAGCAGAATTCTCACTGCCCTTTCACTTGCAACCAGGGAAACCCTAAGTATTTTCTTTGAAACAATTGCAAGCCCTGCTCCATGCCTTAGCAGCTCGGCTCGTCCTTCGGCACATCCACATAGTGCATCCAGCACTGTTAATATCATCTCACAAGCCCTTCTCTCTGATGAATCAAGAAGCAAGTCAATCAAGACAGATACCGCGCCGGCTTCTGCTGCCTTAATCTTGTTTCTTCCCCATGGGCTAATGCTGACCAGCAACTGTAGAGTAGCTTTTGAGGCTTGCTGAGAAATTTGATCGCGCAAAACTTGAATCAATTCGACGAACAATTCAGGTCTCAAGCTGATGAGTTGCATCGGATCAGCTATCTCCAGCATGGACTTCAACAACAATATTGCATAAGCCCGAGACTCGTAGCTTCCACGTTGCATTACTCTCGTTAAGGAGACTATGAAATCACCATTTTTGCGCATGAGATTCTTGAGAGCAGCTTCTGAGAGTTGGAGATTGTAGAGAATGCTTAAAGCCTCATCAGTTGGTCTTGTTGACTCAAACTCGTTATCAAATGATTCTTCAGCTGCAGTAAAATCGTAATTGCTTACAATTGAAGCCAAGAACTCAACTGCGCCTGAACTTTCCATGCATCTTTTGTTTGTAGTATTCTCAGAAGCTATCGATTGTAGCCTCCTAAGACAACTTATCTGTTGATGTGGTGACGTGGCATCATTGAGGAGCTTGGTTATCTGAGCTTTGCTGATGGGTGGCTTTGGCGTTGGGATTCTTTCGATTCCATGGGAAGCATTTAACATGCACCAAGATTGAATCAACCTCCTCAGGGTATGATTTGGGGTGAGGTCGCAGTCTGTAATAACTTGCTTTGTAACCGGACATGTGGTGTTCTTCCCTGAAAACAACCATTTCTCGATGCTCTCCCTGTCGTATGTAATCCCGGTTGAAACCGTAACAGGATCCTTCATAATCTCAAGAGAAATGGGGCAGATAAAAAATGGAGGAACATCAATTTCATCCATTCTGAAACCACACAAGAAGCTTGAAACCAAGATTTCAAGAAAAACCCGGACAAGAAAAAGCAAAAGTTTGTATAAAACAAGAGCTGAGAATCGGATTGAAGGAGGTTGAATTGGAGCTGTTGAAGATCTTGTTGGTATGAACTTTGAAGACGAATTGGAGGATGACTCAAAGGGGTTAGATTATATATATACATGGTATTTGGGGGGGGGGGTGGTTTGAGAGAGGTTTTTCAAAACCTGAGAAAGTCAAAAACACGGAAATGGGTTTGCAAAGCGCTTAAGACTTTTCCAAGGTATTTGAAAGGCTCAAGGATGACAACTATAACGACTACTAGTACAACTAATACTTTGCCAGGTGCTGAATGGCTCAGAGTTTTATATAATTTTGGCATATGCTTCAATTGCAAATACAACTAGCATAATTACCACCCTTTTGACTTTCTCTGTCTAGAACACGTGGTCGATCTTATCGGAGTTTCTCGCTCTACCTCGTGCTTTTTTTTTAACTCAAAACGTCATCAACTGCCGACAAATTCAAATGGGGACGCCGCATTTGGCTGCGTCAGCCCATGCTACAACACTCCTTGGTTTTTACTCTCTTGGTTGTCCACCTCTTTTGACCGGCCAAGTTCTCTCTGGACAAAAACAATAAATAAAGAAGATTCCTACCTTTTGTTTTTATTTTATTTTCTAGGATAGATTTATCATTTATTTGGGTTTTCTTGGCTGTGTGACTGATGAGGATGATCAATATCATTCTGTCTTCATTAACTTAATCTAATGGGAGGTCAGAAGCATCTGATTATAAAATGGGAAAAAAATAATAATTAGAAAACCTCGTCTAAGGAAAAGGGATATTTCAACATAATAACCCTAGCTACCCTGTATACCAAATTTAAGGGTAATGATGAGATAATGTTTTTCCTTTCTCCCCTCCATCCTTGAGGAATTGGAATGTGTCTTAGATTTTGCCATTCTACATTGGGGTAAAAGTTATGTGATTCATTTTGGTCATTTGTGCAATTCTCCCGAAAAGTAATCGTAATGGTATCTATTATTGGCATATTAAGACTTTTGGAATAGGTAAGCACAATTACTAGATCAACTACGTTTGCAAGGAAGAAGTAAACGATTATTTAAGTTTATCATTTATTTAATGTCCTTAGACCATATAGTTTAGATATGCTTAAACATATACTGTGTATCTATATTTATTGAATGCTCACTAATAGCGAGATTACTGATATATTTTTGTACCATTGATAATACTGTTGTTTCTCTTGGGAAATTTTTGTTTATGGGTGACGTGTGAGGAATGTATAGAATATGCCATCTCTCTTTTTCTGACAATTTTGTTCAGGGGAGGCAGAGAACATTGGGTGCTAGAAAGGATGGTCATGTTGACCCCCTATATTTTGTACAGGCAGTAAATTGGTTGGTCTTTTTGGTATTTGTACAGTTATTAAATATAATAAATTTCGTATGCTTTAAAAAAAAACGTATATATATATATATATATATATTATAAAAACAAAAACTTTATGATTAGAATGTAAATGTTACATGATTAGACTATTATTTAATTTCTTTTTTTTTTGACACAATATATTATAAGTTTCTTATGTACAAAAGGGATGTATGAAAAGCAAACCTCTTTTAACTTTTAATATTTTTTTTCCTTGAGAATTAGGATGAATTAACTTTGTTATTACTCGGCTGAGGTAGGGTTTTCCCTTCTTGTGCTTTTCAGCTTGGGTTACCTTATGCTAGCAGGAAGGGGTCTCTGTTTCTCATGTGTTGTTATGCTTTGTTACTGTCCTAAGGTAGTTTTTTGTAATGAAATCAATATTTCTGGTTTTTTTTTTTTTAAAAAAAGTGAATTTGAGTCTGTTTCAATATCTAGAACAATTCATACTTCTTCTTATTTAAATAATAGTCTAAGTTTTTTTAAAAAAAACAAAACTCTATCAACTACATAACCACGCAAGCAATCAAAATCAGTGATAAACATAGTTTTATTTTTTTCTCTGACGTAAACAGTAAGTTTAGCACACAGCTTGGAAAAACTTTTGAATAAGAATGAGGCATACATGTTTCATGCAATGTCCCGCCGGGCCACAGAAGTGATCTCCTTGGCTAGTGGCTACCCTTATCTTTATCTAAACACTACTTTATTATTTTAAAAAAATTTTCTCCACATAAACAAAAAACTAAAGAAAGAGAAATTCGCACCCGCATATCACACACGTAAGTGGTTGCGTTACACGTCGGGGCCAGCCGCCAGCCAACTCAACGCTAAAACCAAAGCATATCATTTTCTCAACTCAATAACTTACCCATGTTGTTTTCCCAGCCGTGTTTGGGCAGTGTTTTGTCTTTGCCACGACTTAAGACTCGTTATATGTTAGAGATAGTGATGAATTTAAAGTTTTACATTAAAGGTGATTAAGAATGTGATTTATGTATTTTAAGTTTTATATATATAATAATAAAAAAATTAAAAAACTGTTACTACTTTAACTCTATTGTTAATTACAGACAAATCTGGATCCACCATCCACTCACCTTTTTTTTTCTTTTGCTTTTTTAAGTTTGTTAGAAGAAGATAAAACCTTATATAATATAAAATTTTAAATCTAAATTATATATTAAAAAATCTTAAATATATATATAAAGTAAATTTTAATCTTATTGATAATCTTTTTGTTTCCTACAGATTTTTTGTTTTGCTGCAGGCGACTGTATGAATAGGAAGTCATTTTTTGTTCTTCTTGTTACTTTTCATAATCCCATGGATCTTGGGACTACTTGTGAGAGTCTGGATCCCTTCATTATATTTTTTTAATACTTCTTTTATTTTCTCATGGTAAGATTTTAGTATCTCTGGAGAATAATCCCATGCAAATGAATTATAACAGATAAAAGATATGCATTGGCCAAATACGGTACTCCTGGTTTTAACGGTGGCTCTGATATTTTATCTATTAGTATAATTCATAAGACATATTTAAGATTTTTTTTTTATAATTAGGGGAGGGGAATTTGAACCTGCTCTTTAGGATCACAAACCAATGAGATAAATGTTCGGGTGCAATGTTTAAAATTATAAAAAGAATTTTTTGTTTTTTAGAACTGATCTTATATTTTACATTGAATTCCTTCATATTTATAGACAAATGATCATATATAAGACAAACTAGTTAGATAAATTTTAAAAAATAAATAACAGTATTATAGTATAAGTTTAATTTTTAATTAAATAATAGTGTTATATAATAAATTTAATTAAATAGAGTTTGTCTAATTATTTTAATAGAGTTGTTATGAGTTCAAGAAATGTTCATATATAAGCCCCACCAAAGAGAAATAATAAAGAGGAAATTGAATTGTTAGAACTTCGAAGAAGTTATTAATTATTCTTTAATTTCTCATCTTTTTGGGTTGAATTTTTTTGGAAGGCAACCCACCAACTCAATGCCAAGTGGTTACAAAAATGAGTGGTGTATAATGTTAATAAGAAACAACACATGGTTTGAATTTTACATTTTCAAAATCAGAATTTCGCCTTCGGAAAATTTGTCCACCCCTTTGTCAAAGCAAACGGTACTTTTCCTTATTTAAAGCTGTCCTATCACTGTAGTAAATGCACCTCAGAAAACGTTTCCCCCTGAGAACCCCCAAGACGAGTAGCCTGACTCAACAATCTCTAGTCTCCAAGATGAAGTTGCCCTTCTCATTCCTATAATCTCCTCCTCCAGGAAATTAAAATGAACATTCTTTTTCATTGTTTGAGTATCTGATTTGATTAAGCATAGCTGGGATACGGGCTTGACATGGAATTAAAGTTTTTTTATGGGTTTACACGCTAAAACTTATTGATTTTTTAAATTTAATTTAATATTTGAGAAAAGAAGGTATTCCAAGGGGAGTATTGAACCAATTTAGTGAATGATTTTATAGTTACCAAAATCATTGAAATTGCTTAAAAAATTTATATTCAACTTCTCCTCAAGTGGGTTTTTTTATTCAAATATTTACATACAGATCTACATTTTTATTGTAAAAATATAATTGTCGAGTGAAAAAAGATTTTACTCATAAACTTAAAATTTATGACATCTTTTAGTAACGTGAGACGTGTAGTATCAATGAAAATTCATGATAATTGTATCATTTTGAGGTTAATAGGTAAATTTAAATATTTAATAAATACTAACAATTGAATTAGTAAACTTAAGATTTAGAAAATTTTAAACCATATATTAATAAAACTTGACTTATCTCAATTATCATTGATAAAAATTTGGGTTTGGAAAAAGTGAGCAAAAGATTATGTCACTTTGCTTTTAATTAAAACTGCAATGATATTAATGGAAAACTGAGGAGAATAAAAAGAAGCCGAATGAATAATTATTGGGTTTGCCATACTGGGGTGGTTAAATTTTCTCAATTGGGAAATTGATTCCCCCTTTACCAAGACATTTCCTCAGGTGCTATGAATTTGTAGTGCTAGTTGTTACGATGATTATTAAATTCGAAAACTATGGTTTTGGACCAAATTGATGTCTTTTCAAATCAAGGGCCCTCGCCCCTCGGGAATCACGTGAGCCTTCGTGTTCTACCGCCTCTTTCACTCACGTGCTAAATTGACCTCGTCCGTGCTAATCCTTTCTCTCTGTCCGTTTTTTTTTAGTAACCGCTCGCGTGAAAACGGAAGAAAAGTATCTAATTTTTCATTCGTCTTCTTATTTTATTTTCTTTTAGTCACAAGAATTAGAAATTCAAGAGTATTTATAACTTTTTGACAAATGGTAAATACATATGGGTGCTTATTTAAATATTTACGTTTAACATAAAAAACTCAAGCATAATTAAAAATAGATATCAGTATGCCCTACCCACTCGTTTGAAACTTTGAATTGAGGAGAGGATGGTTGCAAGCGTAAATAATTAAGTGCACCAGAATCAAAAAAGAAGTGCTAAAAAATTATAGAAACGGAACATGTAAATTTTGAACGTGCAAGTCAGATCTGGTAATGGTCAAGTTATTCATAAAATTCAATTTTTTTTTAGGATACCTTTCGCTATCCCATAGGCAAGTCCACTCCCATTTTAAGAAAGAAAAATCAATTTAGTGTTTTTTTAATACAATGATAATGAATGCATATGTGGCCTAAATTTATCATCAATAATATTTGATATTACAATTTCTTAACTGAGATTCTTTGAATGGCGGTTGAGGTTTCCGTACAAAAAACCTTACCCCCACCATTGTGGATGATAAAACTAGGAAAAAAGTCAAATTAAGGGAAGAATCTTGCAGCGACCTTTCTGGGGATGGCTCGTTTGTCATGCATGACAACCTTTCTTTCAAGGAGGTATTAATGTTGTCCCATGATGATGTGCTCTTTTCTGAAGATAACATATGCCCAGATGAGGAGATAGAGAATGTCAATCGTGAGGCGGACAGTAGCGAAACTGAGGAAAATCCTGACGACTTTAGGTTTGAAATAGTAGGCGGCATCTCCTTCATTCTGATCTAAACAGGAAACAAGAAGAGCTAGCTAGGCGGTGGCACAAATCGGTTATCGTGCGGATTCTTGGTCGCCCAATATCATATAGGCTTCTACGTGATAGAATTGCTGTTCTCTAGAAACCTAAAGGCAGATATGGTGTGGTGGATCTCGACGATGAAAGCTATCTTGTGAAGTTTATGGAAGAAAGCGATTATCTTCGAGTCCTTCTCGATGGCCCTTGGATGGTACCAGGCCATTATCTAATGGTTAATCCATGGACACCGACTTACATGAGGGGATCCAATGACTTATCTGACTTATCCGTTGTCGCGGCATGGGTGAGATTCCTAGAGATGCCAGTACATTATTACCACAAATCGATAATAAGGTAGATAGCTATTAGAGTAAGATTTTAGTGGATTGATATGATTGTATAAAGTATAGATTTCAAAATTTTTTTTAATAAAAAAAGTAAATAATTCAATTATACAAGCGAAAACACATATTATTATTATTGCAAGTAACATAATCACATCAAATAAAAAAATAAGAATATAATAAGTAAGAAAAATCATACATTTTATTTTGAGATTCTTATTTCGGACACCACCATACTAATGAATGATTTCTCGACTACACAAGTTTACCACTTATTCTTCAATAATATTTTTAATTTGAACCTTGAGTGGATAAGGTGTGAAATGCAAGACTACAAGATGACAATCGATCTTGTCTTTTTTTTCTTCGAAAAAACTTGGAGGAGAAGAAGAGAAGTGATGGCTGAAACTTTTTCAAGAAAAAGTACGTTCTTTTTATTTTCTTCCAATCTCTTCTCTTGTTATTAAAACTCTTGCCTTAAAGGTTTAATTAAAATAAAACACCTTTGAATCAATCTTGACCATCCATTTAAAGTTATGGAAGCATCAAGCATGCTCCATAATTATCAAAATTAAAATTAAAGAATAAATAAGTTAATTCTTTAATTATCATTTAGAGTTCTTAATAAAATAAAACTCCTTATTGAATAATAACTCTTATTTTATTATTATCCATATTTATTTAAAAAAAATTAATAATAAATAAAAGAGTGATAGTCAAACATTGAGTCTCTTTTTATTAACATGGATGTCTGATTCATTTTGCAAAAATTCTCTTAATATTATCTTAATTTAAAATAACTCATGTCTTTAATTGAGATAAAAATATTTTATCTTGTCTAAATTGAGACAAATATGTTTTCTTATCTAGACTAAGATAAAAAATATTTTTCTTGTCTTAAATTAAGATAAACATATTTTCTTGTCTAAATTAACACCAAACATGTTTTTTTGTCTAAATTAACACCAAATATGTTTTTTTTGTCTAAATTAAGACAAACATGTTAAAGCTACCATTTTTGTACACAATTTAATTAATCAAATTATAACATGCATTCCATGTAGATACTAGATTTTGGTTAATACTGTTACTCTAAAGAATTATGTTACAACATAATATTATATAGAGAACAACCAGAATAAGTGAAGTGTTACTTCACGCAGAATAACTAGAACAAGTGAAGCGTTACTTCACGCAGAACAAGTGAAGCGCTACTTCACGCAGAACAAGTGAAGCGCTACTTCAAGTATTACTTAAAGCAGAACAATTAGAAAAAGTAAAGTATTACTCCATATAGAATAACTAATACAAGTAGAACAACCACTTTGAATAGAATAACCGTTTCACTTGGATGACAGTGAAAGTAACTCAGAATAAGTGACAGGGTTCATGGGTTACTTTCATCTTGGGATGTTTCAGAGAGTTTGGCTTGGTGGCTGAGATATGGAGGTAGTTAAGAGGTCTTCCTCTTAACCCTTTCCTGAAGTACAAGTGTTTCACCCTCTTATCTTGTTCTCGTATACTTATTCATGTACAGCTTATTCTCTTGTACCTATTCTCATACAGCTTCTTCTCTCGTACCTATTCTTGTACACCTCTTTTCTATTACCTTTACTTGAGAACAAGTCTTACTACATTCAATTACAGTAACGGTTACTTACATTAATATTCTTCATAATAATGTCATTCATTAGGCGCATTAAAGCCTATTCTTATGTAACCGTCACTTTTAACACTATATATAGAGCCTCACAATTCATTTGAAAGGACTCT
>NC_030854.1:9252946-9257238 GCF_000208745.1 Theobroma cacao | reverse complement strand
TCTCTTCTTTCCCTCTCCAAGCTAACACATTCTCAACTTGAGAGCTTCTCTCTCTAAATTCTCTCTCTAATTATCTTGTACTCTCTAAGTCTCTTTAATTCTTTTCTTATTGTCTTCCACCTGTCACAGCACTTAGTACTTCAGGAACTGCTTCAATCTTCCTCTCTGCCTCCTCTGGCACATCCTTTTACTTGTTTGCAACACTTCCTCTCCCTATCACAAGAACCCCCTTTACACAACTTAAACAAGTTGAATTCTACGAAGCTAAGTGAGGAATCTATTTGGTCATAAATATTCTAAACTCTAATAAACGTAGAATTATTCTTAATCTCATTAAAAAATAATTCAAACTTATTAACCATAAAATCACTCCACCATAGATTCATGGTTGCACTCTTAGATTAATTATAATTACAAGAAACAATTCAATACTTGATATTAATTATTAGTTGTCCAATTGTAAACCTTATATTGTGAACCCTTACAACCATCCAATGATAATAGGTGGAATTATTGTTTTACCCTTTATATCAATTTTGTCCTCTAGTATCAAATTTCATCCAATTAGTGATTTAGTACTTTAGATCTAATCTTTTGAGTATCCAGATGTGATGAGTAGCTATTTCATCAATCCACTGGGCCTAGATTAATCACCAATCTTCCTGAAATCACTAAAAGTGATGTTAATACTAAATCACTAAAAGTGATGTTAATACTATGAACTCCATTATTTGGATATATGTTCTCAAATGTTCATCTTGATTATAATTTCAAAATACGGAGTCTAGATCAACGCTTTATGATGATCATGCTCATGGTAAATCAAAGATTATAAGGATATTAAACACAAGTCCATTATCCATCAGGATTTCGATTCTACTATAAATAAATGCATAAGTATGAGATCAAGATTTAGATAACGATAAAACTTAAATTTGATTCTCACATGATACTAGTTCATGTTATAGTGTCATTACTCGAAGTCAACCATTTCGATGATTTAAGTCTCATCATTCCCTTGAAATGAATCACATTCGTTTCGTTGAAAGTAATCTAGACACTACAGCCTTAACACAATAAAGTGACCAGCTTTATAATATGGCTATGAATAATTTTTAGATTCAAATAAATTACATGTCTTGTATGTATGACTCTTTATACAAATGTATTTTAATATTTCAATAGAATTATGGTACCTTAATAACTAGATAATGAACGCTTACTTAAAACAAACTCTTCTTCTTATTATCAAAATGTACTTTCATTACAAATAAATTTAATGAAATTAAGCATGAGAATATACTTGCTTTCCAAGGCACCATATTCTCAAAATTCCTAACAATCTCCCACTTGCCCTAAAGCAAGTATATCATGTCCCTCATTCCAAGACATTCTAAGTGACCATCAAAACTCTTTTGTGTTAGAGTCTTTGTGAATGGATCGGCGAGGTTCTGCTCTGTTAGAATTTTCTTCACAAGTACTTCTCCACGTTATATGATCTCTCGAATAAGATGATACCTCCTTTCAATATGCTTTGCAGCTTTATGATTCTGCGGTTCTTTTGAGTTAGCCACTGCTCCACTATTATCACAATAGAGTGTAATAGGCTTGTCCGCATCTGGAATTACTTTAAGATCCATAAGGAACTTATAGAGCCATACAACTTCCTTTGCTATTTCACAAGTTACAACATACTCTGCCTCCATAATAGAGTCTGTAACACAAGATTGCTTTACACTCTTCCAAACTATGGCTCCTCTTCCAATGGTAAAACAGATCCTGATGTTGATTTTCTAGAATCAACATCAAACTGAAAATATGAATCAGTGTACCCTGTTGCTACAAGGTCACTTCCAAAATATACAAGCATGTAATTCTTTATTTTACGAAGACATTTAAAAGTGCCCTTGACTGCAGTCTAGTGCTCCACACTTGGGTTTGACTGAAATCTGCTAACCAATCTAATTGCATAGCAAATATTTAGCCTAGTGCATAGCATAACATACATGAGACTTCCAATGGCAGATGCTTATGGAATCCATATCATGTTTACAACTTCCTGTGGAGTTTTAGGTGACATCTTCTTAGAAATTTTGATTCCATGTCTAGAGGGCATAAAACCCTTCTTGGAATCTTGCATAGCAAACTTGGCCAAAATCTTGTCTATGTAGGATGCTTGAGATAATGCTATTTGCTTATTCTTACAATCCCTTATAACTTTGATCCCTAGAACATAGTTAGCTTCTCCTAAATCCTTCATATTGAATTGTTGGTTTAGCTAACCTTTAACTGTTGATAACATTCCTATATCATTCCCAATGAGTAAAATGTCATCAACATAAAGGATTAGGAAAACAACCTTCTTATCCTATATCTTTTTATTGACACAGGGTTCGTCAACATTTTGTTGGCAATCGTATGATTTGATAGCAGTATTAAATCTTATGTTCCATGACGTAGATGCTTGTTTAAGTCTATAAATGGACCTATGCAATTCACAAACCTTATGCTCGTGGCCCTTTTTAATGAAACCTTTTGGTTGAGCCATATAAATGTTCTTTTCAAGATCTCCATTTAAAAATGTGGTCTTGACATCCTTTTGCCATATCTCATAATCAAGATTTGCAGCTATGGATAGGAGGATCCTGATGGATTTAAGCATAGCAACTGACGAAAAGGTTTCTTCATAGTCAATCCCTTCTTTTTAGGTAAAACCCTTGGCCACTAGTCTAACCTTGAAAGTCTCTACCTTTCCATCACTTCCTCTTTTTCTCTTGTAAATCCATTTGCGCCCTATAGGTTTTATCCCTTTAGGTGGATTTACTAGAGTCCAAACTTTATTGGAATCCATGGAGTCCAACTCATATTTCATTGCCTTATGCCATTCTTCAGCATCAACATCGTTAATAGCTTCCTTATATGTAATAAGATCATATTCATGTTTGTTTGAGAGTGCAATCATGTTTCTCCTAGACCGATGTATCTTTTTGGTTGTCTCACAACCCTCCCACTACGTCGAGGCACCACTATTTGATGTTCAGGTTGCGTTTCTGTTTCAACCTTTAAATCAAACTGTGTTATGACATCTTTAGAACTAACTCTTAAATCTGAAGGATTAGACAATTTTTCTTCTAGGTTTGTGATTTCTCACAAACTCTTCCTCTAAGAAAATGGCATTCATACTAACAAAAACTTTCTTATCTTAAGGACTATAGAAGTTGAAATACCCCATACTTTGATATGGTGATAAATAAAGTTGATCGAATGCAAATTGAGGTCAATTAAAACGTTTAAAAGTGATAAGAAACGAAAGGAGTAGTTTAGGATAAAATATTTAGCAAATGAGAAAATAACAATAAAATAATAATAATTTTATTTGAGGAGAATTTGTGAGATAAAAGGTGATTCAGAAGTCAAGTGAGGCATAATAAGGTATTTCGGGTACCAATGAGACAAGATAAAATTTTTAGAATAAAATAATATTTTATTAATAAAATAATATTAAAATATTAATATTTAGCCGGATGTTGAAGTCAATCAAAAAGAAGGATCATATGGTTGATCCAAGTGGGGGAGAAGATGACAAGCCCGACTCTATAAAAATATTTATCATGACATACATATGATGGATAGCATGTTTGCATGCTAGGAGAGTCCCGAAAAATTTACAAAAGTCGGTATTGTACCTAGAGGTACTATAAAGTTGATTTAAGCCTCGAACTAGATCAAATAGAGAATTTACGATGAAATTAAGAATTTTAAAGTCCCAGAATGGTTTAATATGGTGATTTAGAGTTCGAGGATCAATTTGGAGTCAAATCGAAATTTTCGCTATCCAGGGGCAAAATGGTCATTTGCCACCTAGGAACAAAATGGAGATTTTAGAAAAGATTTTTTTTGGCCCCATTTGACTTATTGGAGTATAATTTGACTTATTGGAGTAAGATTTGAGGTTTAGAAGTGGAAAATTTTAATTTTGGTATAATTTGGAGTAAAAGGGTAAAATGATAATTTTGGCACCCCAGGGGCAAAATTGTAATTTTCCACCACCAGGATATTTTTCCATCACATGGTCTTCCTTTATCCTCATTTTGACCATTGACTAATTGTGTGGTGGAGATAAAAAGGATTAAAATTTTTAAAGTTTTAAAAACGGGCCAATGACATGATGCCACATGTCATGCCTTTATTAATTTATTATTTTCCTTTTTAAAAGGCACAAAAATCAGCTCATCTTCCACCCCATGGCCGGCCAAACCAGCAAGAAGAGAGAGAAAACAAAAACAAAACCC
>NC_030854.1:9243291-9251658 GCF_000208745.1 Theobroma cacao | reverse complement strand
GATGCCCTGCGCAAGGTATCACCGAGTATGAGTTTTGGCACGAGCCAAAGTTTTAAGAAATTCATAAGCCAAGTTGATTACTCGATTTATATGGATTGATTTTATTTGGTTGAAATGAGTTGAAAGGTAATGAAATTACAGTATGATGATTTATTTTAATTGTCTCCATTTACTCGACTTTAGATAGTTTAGATGGTATCTATTTACTCACTGGGATTTTATAATCTCACCACCCTCATTTCCTCACATTTCAGGCTCGGAGAATTCCATAGTTAGCTGACTTTGACAAGGACTTTCATTTGGACTTGAATCGGTAAAAGCTGTAGGTTTCCAGCTTCCGATGCATTTTGGTTAGATGTGAGCCCACGTGTCACTGTAAAGAAATTTTATGCTTTGGTTATTTGCTTTATAGTATATATGACTATAATTAACTTTTACGCTATAAGAATTATGTCTCGATAGTTTTACGAAAATTATTTTACAAGAAAATAGTTATTTTATTGAATATTTTTATTATATTTAAATGGTCAAATTTTCATTTCAAATGAACGTTTTAGATACTTAATTTGTTTTTAAATCATTAATATATATTTTCTGCTTACCTACTACATTTTTAGCAAGTTTTGAGATTTAAAAAAAAAATAAAATGACGAAAATGTCCTTGTGAGCCAGAAAACAAAATGTTATGTTCTGATTTGGAAATGATTTGTAATTCCTTGAATTTTGATATTTGATAACTATTGCTCACCGGGGAAGTGCAAAAGCTGATACGAGAGTCTTGCGGGATTTCGATAGGCATTCGGGGTGAAGAATGTCTGTCGAGGCCTCGCGGCGGTTGACACGGGCTCGATGGGGAGTTCCGGGTCGTGACAGAAGTAATAACCTCTTGTTCCCTTTGGATATCCTACAAACAAGCACACCTCAGTCTTTGGACACCCCTAAGTTCGTAAATGACTGCAGATGATTTACGCCTTGTCCACAGCTCCCTTGGTGTCTTAGGCACAGCTTTAGATGGAGCAAAATTGTGTAAGTACTTAGTAGTTTGCAAACAATAGTCCCAGAATGAGATTGGAAGGTTACATAGGACATCATTGATCTACCATTTCTAAAAGAGTCTTATTTTTTTTTCAACTACACCATTATGTTGAGGTGTTCTTGGCATTAACAAATTGAAAATTATTTGTAATACCCCGTACTTTGATAAGATGGCTAATAAAGCTTATCAGAGGTCAATTGAGGTTAATTAAAATGTTTAAAACTTATGAAAGGTAAAAGAAATAGTTTGGAGAAAAAAATATTCCACACATGAAGAAATAACAATTGAATAATAATATTTTTATTGAGGATGAATTAGCGAGATAAAAAAGTGATTCGGAAGTGAATCGGGACATAATAAGACATTTTGGATGCCAAGGAGACACAGGAAAAATTTTAGAATAAAATAATATTAAAATATTAATATTTTATTCAGTGTCGAAATTTTTCATGAAGAAGGAGTATATGGTCAATCTAAGTGGGGGAGAAGAAGAACAGGAAAATTTTAGAGAAAAATGACATTAATGGGGCCCACGTGTCTTTATTAAATAAAGCTAGCGCTAGTAAGTAAATATTTAAATATTATGGTGATATCGAGTTGAACTATAAACTTGATATTTTGTTGGCACAAGTGTTAAGGAAGAAAAATAGGAAGAAATTGGAATAAAAAGATTGTGGGAGGACTTAATTAAAAAGGGTGAAAACCTTGAAGGGTAAAATGGTAATTTTGCCATTAGTTTGGTCAAAGCTTCAAAAGGAAACTTTGACCTTTCATTCTTATCCCATGGCCGACCATCATGTTCAAGGCATCATCTTCCATCTTCTTCTCCTCCCAATGCAATTTTTGTTCCTTCACCATAAAAATCAAGTATTTTTCTATTTTATTTTCTTTGTTTTATTTTCTTTTATTTTGTTTTCTTACTTCCTCCTTCTCCAAACTTCTTGGGCACCAAACCTGCAGCTTCTAACCCCATTTTTCAATGCATTTAAACCCTATGAGAGAGAAAAAAATCTCTCTTTCTTTCCTTTATTTTCTATTTCTACTCCACTTTCAACAACACTTGAATTTTTGCCTTCAAATCTTCATTTTTAAAGCTAATAGGTAAATATTTTCAACTCTTGAAATTTATAAATTTATGGGTTATATTTTCAGATTTTATTTCTTAATTTCTTCAAGTTCTTTTTCTTGAAAATATTAGGTTTTTGTTGATCTTCATGCCTCCAAGCTCACCTAGGTAAAGAATCTTTAAATTTGGAATAGTTGATATGATGGGTTTGAGAATTAGACTAAAATTCTAAGTTAAGTATTAGGTTAGAGTGTAGATTGTATAGTATACATTTATTAGAATTATTAGATTTAGATTATGACTCAATTGAGGTTGTTATTGTTTATTGGTAAATATAGGTTTTAATGGTATTTTAGGACTACTTGGATTAAGATCTTATGGGTGCTAGTTTCGGTAGGTGGCATTGTTAAGGTGAGTGAACTTGCATTAGAATGTTTTGGAGTAAATGATTATATGCTTGATTGAACCACTTGAAATATTTTATTGGTTTTCTTTAAAATTTGCATGGGAACAGCCCTTGATGAAACGTTTTTATGTTGTGAAATATGAATGTGATGAACTCATGTGTTTTTACATTATGTTGATGTGTATGTTACGCATTAAATGGAACTATTGGGTGACAATTGTAACCGTGCATGTGCAGTGTAGGAGTGCACATGACTGTGATAGTGGTGTGTTGTGTGAGTGCACACACTGATGATATATGCCATGTGCGGTGCGGGAGTGCACATGACGGTGATAGTAGTGTGCTGTGTGAGTGCACACACTGATGATATATGCTATGTGTGATGTGGGAGTGCACATGATGATATTGCCTTGTGCGATGTGGGAGTGTACAAGATGATTCTAGCTATGTGCTGTGTGGGAGTGCACATGAGCTGATGAGATGGGAGTTATATACATGTATGCACATACCATAGAGAGGTTAGGGAAAATATTATGTGTTGCATTGAATATTGTATGTTAAAATTTGACAAATGTTTTCCAATTGATTTTCACTGTAGCAAAAAAATGGATTTTCGTTGTGACAAGAATTCTTTTACTTTCATTGCCTTGTTTGTCGCTGCAGCAAAATTCATTCTCATTGCAGTGAGAAACTCTCGGGTGTTGGGGGCTTGACTAGCCTAGATTTTTGTTGCAGCGAAAATGCATTCTTTGCTGCAGCGAGAAACTCTCAGGTGGTTGGTTCAAAATTTTGCCCTGAATATCGCTACAGCGAGAATGCCTTTCTGCTGCAGCGAGATTCACTCTGCCATGCTTGCCCTGCTTAGACTCTACTGTAGTTTTCACTCTTTAACTTCATTGTTGATTATGGATCTTTCAATACTAAGGCACTAAATAAACAAGGGTTGAATTGAGCGATTTTAACAAGAAATTAAACTAAATTGCATTGTTTTCAGTATAAGTGCATCATGCTTTCTAAAACTTTCCTTATCATTTACTTGTTCCCCTCCTATGTTCACTCACTGGGTTTATACTCATCCTTTTCAACTTCATGTTTTAGTTTTCAAAATCGAAGATAGTTGGATCTTAGGTAGACGCGTTTCCTCCTGTTCATCTTACTATAGATTTACCAGAACACCCCATGATAGTATCCACGCCAAAGTCATTTCGCTGATAGTTAAGGTCTTTTGTATGTGTATATGGCTATTTAAATGCAATTCATGAAATTTGTTGTAAACACTGCATGTTTGGCTTAAATAGTAATATTGCCACAGGTTGGCAAATGGTAATATTATTTTGTGAACGGTATATGTTCAGTTGCCATGATTTATTCTTGCAAATAAATTATTTTTGATAATTATGAATTAAAAACCTTAGAGGTATATGAAGGACAGATGGACTAGTGAAGAAGTTTTCATAAAGAGGCTTGCTTGGGCTCGATGGGCTATACTTATTAGGTCCATGCTCCGGTCATGGTCCGGGATTAGGTTGTGACATTATCCCATTGTCAGTGAGATATTGCTGAAATTCTTCTAATAAATACTCACCTCCCTAATCTGATTGAAATTGTTTCAATGTCTTGCCTAGTTGCTTTTCAACTTCGGCTTTGAATTCTTTGAACTTTTCAAAGGATTCACTTTTTCTGTGCATAAAAAACACAGAGCCATGTCTTGAGTAATCATCAATAAAAGTTATGAAATATTCATAACCTTCTTTAGCTTTTACGTTTATTGGTCCACACACATCTGTGTGCACTAAGTCTAAAATGTTTGGCATTTTATTACCTTGTGCCTTGAAAGGCCCTTTAGTCATTTTAGCTTCAATACAAGACTCATATATTGGCAAAGGACCCTCAACCATGTCTAGTAGAGTACCATCCTTTATAAGCTTATTGAGTCTATTTTGATTGATATGACCTAAACACAGATGCTAAAGATAATTTTGATTTAAACTAGATTCTTTGACTCCTTTAGTTTCAAATCGTGTTGCTTCTATAGCATTTTCAGAATAAGTCGTAAGCTCAAGGAAATAAAGATTATATCTTGCAATTCTAGAACAAATAAAATCCTTATTCAAATACATAGTGAGTGTCTCATTGAAATAAACTGAATATCCAGACTTTATTAGACAAAAGATAGAAATTAAATTTCTATAAGTCTTTGGAATGTTATAAACATTTTCCAGAACTAAGCTACGACCATAAGGAATTGTAGTGTCATTACTCAAAGTCAGCCATTTCGATGATTTGAGACTCATCATTCCCTTGAAATGAATCATTTTCATTTTAGTAGAAGTAATCTAGACACTGCAGCCTTAACACAATAAAGTGACTAGCTTTATTATATGGCTGCGAATAATTTTTAGATTTAATTAAAATACATGTCGACTATGTATGACTCTTTATGCAAATGTATTTTAATATCTAAATAGAATCATGGTACCTTAATAACTATCTAATGAATGCTTACTTAAAACAAACTCTTCGTCTTATTATCAAAATTTACTTTCATTACAAATAATTTAATGAAATTAAGCATGAGAATATACTAGTTTTCTAAGGCACCATATTCTTAAAATTCCTAACAATAGCTTCATTCTTGGGTAGATTACTGAAGATTGATTATACCACTAGGTTGGAAAAATGAGAAAAATTCACATGGATAGTGATGGACTTGATCCTTTTAAACCTTTGATTCTAAAGTTCTTCATTAATGGCAGAATGCAACCTATTGAGTATGAGGGTCTCCCTCAAGTTTGCTTTACATGTGGAATCCATGGGCATTTTAAAGAGGAATTTGTAGATGTGTGACTAATCCACCTACAAATAAACAAGATGGTAAGGCGGTGGAAACCCAACAACAAGAACCATAGCCTTTTGTGCCATGGATGCTGGTTGCTCGAATGAAACCCGGGGGGGATAAAGGAAACATATTAATCATATGTTGACCAGGAAAGATGATAATTCTATAATATAGAGTTATTTGAGCTTAATTTTGATAATAATTTGGCTTGGTTTTTATAGTAATGCATAGAAATTAATAGATTTTATTTAATTATTTTAAATTAATTACTTTAAGTGAGTCAATCTAATCTTAGTTAATTTTATGCTTAATCTGGTGTTAATGTGGTTAAGATAGGTTGTTATTGATTTATTTGTGCTTTTGTAAGTGTTTGAAAGAAGAATTTTAGTAAAAGAAGGAGAGCAATTTTGAAGTGCAAACTTGCACTGCATATGTTTTGGAATTTTGGCCATAACTTTCTCTACAGAGCTCCAAATGAAGCAATGCCTTGACCATTGGAAAGATAAGAGAAAAATATACAACTTTCATGTTTACCACTTTACCCAGTTTGGCATGTAAGATGGAAAAAAATCTTGTTAAAATTAACGTACTACAACAGTCCTAGAGCAATTATGATTTCTGTTAATTAATTTGGCAAAGCTTCGACTTACATAGTCTGATGAGAAAATCCTAGCTGAAATTGACTTCTTTCTTCACCAAACTTGGCCTAACTTCAAAACCTATAAAAACAACCTTTCGGAGGACTTAAAGGGAACAAAGAAAACATCAAATTGACATTTGAGAGTCAAGCTACAGAGTCATTGAAGGAATTTGAAGGATTCAAGGAAATTTGGAGATCAAGAATACAATCCTTGGTTTTTTCTATCTTTTTGTTATTCTTTTATTCCCTTGGTTTTAATGTGTAAATTTTATTCAATGATGATGTATGACTTGATGGGGAACTAAATTATTAATCTAAGATTATGTTGAACTCAATATATAGTATGAATTATTTATCTCTCTTTTACTTATGTTTGGTAGATTTAAGTTATTTATTTTATTCTATTCTTAATGCATCTAGTTGACTGGCCACCAATTAGATTGAATTGAAAACCTAGGTTAAATCTTGACGAAGGAGATTTAGGTAAACCTTGAATAAAATAACGTATGATCAAATACACTTAGTTGATTAGGTGATTTGATTTGCATATAGGGTAGACATACACCTATAAGCCATACGTAGTCAGGATTAGAGCACAAACTTAATGAATCTTTCTTTAATTTAATTTGCATAGACATATAGTAAATTAATTGAGAAAGGTATTTTTATGAGAAACTCGACAGAGACTTGTAAATAATTTAAGACTATAAGTTAGCAACTTGATCCATTAAATTAAGTTGAGAGAGAGAGAGACAATAATCAGATAAAGTATTGAGGGATATCATAATCTTAGGTCTGGTAGTCATTCACATTTAATAAAGTAAAATTTGCTGATATATTAGTTTTAGTTTTTAGTCTATTAATTTAAATTTTCCTTTTTAATTTTAATTGTTTAGATAAAATTAGGGTGTGTTAATTTTAGTAGTTAACAATAAGGATTAATTCAATTCGCCATGGGATCGACACTCTACTCATCTCTATATTATCTTTACGATACGTGCACTTGCGTGAGTAGAAAATTCAACAACAAAAGATAATCTAAATAGACAAGGTTCAAGGTTTATGGTGTTAGGGGATGAAAATAACGACTATAATGAGTTGCATAGACAGTAGGAAACCAATAAGAAGGCATCTAGCAAAAGTGAATTGATTAGATTAGCTAAAGGAGGAACATCTAGTAAAACTCGTAGTGAGGATTTTTGAATAGAAAGGGATAATATGGAAACCAATAACGTAACTACAAAAAAGATGATGAACAAGGAGGTTGATTTGAGTGTTGAGAATGGAACTAATGACGTGGTAAACCCAATGTCCAATGGCAAAAAAATAGAAGTTTGTATGACTGAAGTTGAAGACATTGTTCCAATTTCCCCACAAAGTTCTGAATGTATGAGATACTGATAAGAGATATCAATACCAAGTGAGGAAAATGTAAATAAAGATTTCAATAATGATATAGCAAATGAATTGACATAGAATATTGCTATGAGAATATATTGATCTTGTCTTGACTTTGTTGAAAGGAAAGGATTAGTAACAACACAAGTAAACTAGGTGACATGCTAGAAACTCTTGGAGATAAATTGAAATATGAGTAGTTGGGTATACCTTTATGGAAATGATATACTTGGAGTATGAAAGAGCAAATAAGTGATTAGGTGTTTCAGGAATATTTAAATACCTTTGAGGAAGAATTATACATTATACGAGATGAGTATAAGATGTGTGATTTTAAAACTTGTTGAGGAGCCTAATGGCTAAGTCACAAGTTAAGTGATCGTATGCTATGAGACATAAGTCTAAGATAGATATTCCCAATGAAATACTCAAGAAGAGTTTTGCTACGGATTTCGTGAAACCAAGCACTAAGTTATGTAGTTATAAAAAGGAAGCTGTAAGCTGAAAGCGATGTTCATATTAATATTGAAAAATACTTGAGGAGAATCTTGTTTCAAGTTTTACAATTTCAGGTATAATTTGTAAATTGGTTAAGGAAGAATGATATTATATTTATATGAAATAGTACAACAAAGGATGATAGAAGTTAACCTTGAAAATGAAGTTAGATAATGCAATTTTCCTAATACATTATGGAAATTGGAATTCGAAAATGCTTGAGGTATACATGATTCAAATGAGTTTGAGTCTTAAGTGACAAATCAATATTGTAATGCAAGAAAGATACAAGGTAATATAGAGGCATGAAAGATGATTAAGGACAAAAGGATGACTTTGAGAAATTATGATATTGCATCGTATTCAATGATCAAATCAAGGTAGATCTTGGAAGCATAAATGGGATTATAAGGCATATACACATATGTGGGGTTGATATTGTGAGCAACTAAAATGAAGAATGATTTTTAGTGAATTAAGATTC
>NC_030854.1:9219335-9240207 GCF_000208745.1 Theobroma cacao | reverse complement strand
TTTTCAGAATACTCTATAAATATTAATTTGTAAGAAAATAAAATATTTTTATTTTATTTAAATGGTTATAATTCCATTTTAAATCACGTTTTAGACATTCAAATTTAATTTCAATTTCGAAATATGCATTTCTCGCTTAAGTATTACATTTTGGTCGAATTTGAAATTTTTGACGAAAAATGACCAAAATGCCCTTGTGAAGTGAAATTTATTTTTTCACTATTTTAAATTGGAAAAAGGCTTAAAAGCCTCTAAAATACGACATTTGGCAACGATTAACCACAGGGGAGATAAGAAACTGATACGAAAGCCTTGCGATGTTTCGGTCGGTATTTAGGGTATGAATGCCTATCGAGACGTCGCGGCGGTTGTCACGAGCTCGATGAGAATTTCGGATCGTGACATTTACGAGGTTGGGTGTTATTGAAAAAACATTAAAATCTTAGCCTTCTAGAGATCTTCGTAAGCTTGAGATTACCCTGAAGAAAGAATATGAAACAATTCTCTCGCAAGAGGAAGCATTTTGGATGTAGAAATACAAGGTTGATTGGCTCTAGTTGGGGGATTGGAACATTGAATATTTTTATCACAGAATAGTATGTAGAAGGAACAAATCAAAAACTATGCATCTTTGGGATGTAGAGAATAAATAGAGGTGTCAATATGGGTGAGCCCGACTTAGCCTAGTCCAAAACATTATGGGCTATGAAAATATGGGTTGGGTCATGCCAGCCCATTTTTTACATGGGCAATCAAAACCCCAACTGAGAATTCTTTTTTATAGAATTATTTTAGTCCAATTTTGTTATTAAATATTAGCTAAGTCTTTAATTTTCAATTATAACTTAGTTATTTTTAAGTGTTTTATAATTAATTTATTTTCAAGTGAGTTATTTTAATTTTATATGTATTTCCTTTAATTTAATTATTATTTGTTAGTTTTTATATTTTTGTAGGAATTAAGAGAATTGGATTTAATTTTGGAAAGTAAGATGCTGAATATAAGGCCTCATACCCCCGTATAGTAGTCAACATAACTGTATCAATAAGATGCAGGGGCAATTAACGTAAATTTAAGTGTCAAAGAATGGTGATGAGTGAAAGAAATAATTTGAAATAAAATATTTTGCTATCGAGAAAATAGTAATTAAATAATAATATTTTTATCGAGGATAAATTAGCGAGTTAAAAGGTGATTCAGAAGTAAACCGGGACAAAGTGAGACATTTTGGGTCCCGAGGAGACAAGTAGAAAATTTTAGAATAAAATAATATTAAAATATTAATATTTTATCTGTTGTTGAAATTAGTAATAAAGGAGGATTATATGATTAATCTAAGTGGGAGAGAAGAAATAGGAAATAATTTCAAAGAAAAATGATAATAATGGGGCTCACGTGTCATTATTAAATAGAGTTAGAGCGGGTAAGTATATATTTAAATATTATGGTGATACCTTGGTGAAGTATAAATTTTATATTTTGTTTGTACACGTGTAAAAGAAGAAAGATGGAAGGAAATTGGAATTAAATAAACGTTGGAAGGACCAAATTATAAAGGATGAAAGTTTGGAGAGGCACACGGTAAATAAAGAAAAGTTTGAGGACTTATGTGTAAATTTTAATATTTAGAGTTAAATGAGAATTTACTAAGGAAGGTTAAATTATGTGGAATATGAGATATACATGTGAAATTCACTATTACATGCAAAAAAGAGAAAGTTCGTGGGAAACATATGGGACCCCACCATGTGAAAGTTGATAAAGAGAAAAAGAATTAAAAAAAAGAGTATTTAATTGAAGAAAACCATGGTTTGGCAAGCATAGCCCATGGTATACAAGTAAGAATGGTAATGTGAATTGAAAAGAAAAAGGCATAAACATAATATTTAATAGGAAGAAAACAAAGAAAGAGAATTGATTAGCATGACATGTAGAGAGAAAAGAAACGAAAATAATGGAAAAAGAATGGTCAATTAAGGTGGTGGGTGGAAAGGTCCAAAAGCCTTTTTGACTTGTAATTTTAACCACATAAAAGAATGAGGAAAATGACAAAATGACCAAGCTTTGGGCAATTCGCCCATGAGAGAAGAAAAGATAGAAAATTTGAGTGGTGGGGAAACTTGGGAGAATCTGCCCACACCAAGGAATGTCAAAATATCTTTGCCTTGAGAAAACCCACACCTTTGGAAAGAAAAAGAGAGAGAATCAGCTTTGAAGCAAAGAGAGAAAGGAAAAAAGGAAGAAAGGAAGAAAGAAAGAATGGAGAAAGAAGAAAAAGACAAGGAAGGTTTGACCTAGTGGTTCCAAGCTAAGGAAGGTATGTAGAGCTTTGATTTTAGTTGTGATTTCTTGAGGAGATGAGTTGGTAATTGTGTGAGAATGTTTATGGCAACAAAGGTCCTCCAAGAATTGAAAGAAATAGATCCATGCTTATGGGTCAATCTTGGAATCCATGGTGATTTTGAGCTAGATAAGTTATGGGTAAGTATTTTGGTCCTGAAATCACAAGTAAACAAAAGAAATGAGATGTGTATTAATTGTTTGTTTTTGTGGTAGCAATGGTTACCATCAGTGTGAGGAAATTGTGAGCTATATGTATGAAATTCAAGTTAAAACCGAAAGGTAAGCATGCAATGTGTCTAAATTGTGTTGTGTTGATTATGGTCGATTGATAGTATGTGGAATGCTTGTTAAATGCTTGTGATTAAGGTTGATGAAAAATATGAAATTAGGTTAAGGATTTAATGATTGATGTGTTACTCGTCTTCTAGAATAATTAAGTGTATTGAGTTCAAATTTTTGCTAGGAAGCGTATAAGTAGAGAGGTTGCTATGGTGGCGTGCCGGAGGAAGTAACAGGTGATCAGCAAGTAGAATTAGCTAGATACGCATCCGAGTCAATAGCAAAGTAGTATCCTGCTATTGTGAGGTGAGTAAGGGGTGTCCATTTTAAAATTCCCGTAACTATATATATGTATATATATATATGTGCTGGTTTACTTCAAACACAAATTGTGGAAAGCATGAGCTGGTAGAAATACTAGGAAATTGTGGATACCATGACTTTGAAAATGGCTTTGTATATATATATAAAAGCTATATATATGTAAAGAGTTTTTAAAATTGGGAAACAAGCTTTTTAATATGGTTTATATCAAAATGTGCCTTATTGATTGTGTGATGTGCATTCATGAATGAATTTTACAATCACCATGCCGATTTGATATTTAAACCTCATGCAAAGGTTTTACAATGCAAAAGTCTTACGAAAAGAGGTTTTATCATGTTGCCATGGTTGGTACTTTTGAAATGGACTTGAAACAAACTTTTGAGAACTTAACTTGATTTTTAAATGGTTTTATCAAATTGGGAGATTCAAGAGTAGGTCGAATGTCACATCGGTATAGTGTAACCCTTGTGCACAAGTGAGCTCTAGCTAGAGAACCTTTAGGTCACCGACGGGCTGTTAGACATGGCTGGGGCCATGGTCTGTGATATATATTTATGGTTAGGCCACAAGTGATACGCAGTTGCAATCGCTTGATTCTCCGATGTCGGCCAACATCGTTGAGATTGCCATGGCTGTGGGATCTGGTGGAACGAGGCTCCCGGATAATATTACGTGGAAGCGGGTCCACGAGTTTTTATTTCTATTACCTACTCGAGAGTGATATCTCTTTGGGTTTTCAAACTTGTATGCTTTTTGCATGGTGAAACTATAAGATTTTTCGCAGCTCCCCTTTTTATACTATGATGTTTGGATTTAATTCCTCGTGTACAAGATGATTTGTGAATTTGTGGTATAAGCTTGATAAAACTTGATTTTATGGGAGCGTGCATGTTTATATTGAATTGCCTTGAGCAAGTTGTTAAATAATTTCGATGATAGAAATCTTTCACTCATACTGGTTTTGACTCAATAAGGGTTAAATGATTTCTTGCATAAAAATCCTTGGTTTTATGTGTAAGGCACAATTTCCAATTTTTTTAAACTAGTTTACATGTTTTTATGTTTTTATATATCCAAATCTTCTCTACTTTATGCTTGTTTCCCATTTACGCGCTACTCACGAAGCCGATGATCACTGAGTCAGTGAGACTCACCCTTTTATTTTCTTTTTGCAGATAGTGATCGGCCTAATGTGCAATCATCGGCACTTATGGTTCACTGCGGATAGGTAAAGGCATCTTATAGCATTTCATTCTGAGTTACTCCGTTGTTAGAGGTTGAGTCATTTGTAGCATAATTTGATTATAAATAGTATTAATGTAAAGGTATGGTTGTATATTAAAAACCTTAATGTACTTCTACAATTATGTTGAATAAAAGTTGAGTTGATTTATCATAGCTATTGTTTAAGCTATGTTACATAAAGGATGTATGGTTCATGGTTATACAAAGATTTCAAATAAGGCTTCTTCGAGACTTGGCGGGTTCTCTCGCAAGACTCGGACGCTGGTAGCGATCAAGGAACGGTTGTTACATTGAAAGACCCGAAAATCTACTTGCATATGTTTCAGTGTTTTGACCATAACTCGTGCTATAGAACTCCAAATGATGTGATTCTTTTACCATTGGAAAGATAAGAGATAGAGCTACAACTTTGCCCAATTTTGCTTTGAAAACAGAGAAAATTGCGTTAGAAGATGATGAGGCGTACTGCTGCAGGAATAGAAAATTTGAAATATGATATTTGATTTTTAGGCCTCTCATTACACTTTTAAGCCCAATTAGAATCAATAGGTTAACTTAGGAGATTTTAGGTTAAGATTGTTAGTATAAATAAGATGTTTTAATGAGACATTAAGGGATAACTTTTAGAGATTCAAAAAGCTAGAAGTTGAAGGTAAAACTTGAAAGCAAGGCTGCAAATATTTGTTTTGTTTTCTTCCTTAGCTTTTATTTTTCTTGTTACTCTCAATTGTTGAAATTTATATAATGTTTTTAGTCTTTGCAAATATGTGTAGCTAATTTTCTTTTTCTAGGATTGCAATTGAACACATATTAATCTAAATTTTTAATCTCTTTTTTGCTTATCTTTAGTGGGATTTGAATTGTTTATTCCAATTTGTTCTTAATACTTTTAATTACCTAATCATCAATTAAATTTATATAAGAACCTAAACAAACTTGTGTATAAGATATGGATAGTATATGATCATATTAATTGATTTGCATGTAGGATAGAATAATACCCATATGTAGCCAGATTAGAGCCTGAACTTAATGAATTTGTTTTAATGTCAATTCACATAGGGATATAGTGTTTTGGTTAAAATAAATATTTTTATAAGACGAGTCAGGAGATCTTTATAAATAATTGAGGACTATAGGTTAGCAATTCAACCCATTGAAATAAGTTAAAGAAACAGAGGTAAGATTTAGATAAAGTGTGAGGGATATTGTAATCCTAGACTTGTTTGATTTTATTTTTACTCAAGTTATTATTACTTTGATTTTTCTTTTTAGTTTAAATTTTGGTTATTTAGTTTTAGTTAATTAATTAATTTGATTGTTTGGATTAGATTAAATTGTTTTAATTTTAGTACTTAGTAAAATTTTAGATCAATTTCTATGAGATCGATACTCTACTTATCGTTATACTATTTTTTCGATATGTATACTTGCGTAGGTAGAATTTAATTGACACCAACCCAGCCCACTCTTGTCAGCACATGGGTAGGGCAGGGCTAGCCCACTTTTTGTTTTTTAAAAAAAAAAAAAATCTTATTTCCACAATTCTACGTAATAAACTTCCTATCAATAAAATTCTTCCATGATTTAATCCATAAATTGAATAATAAAAACATGTTATAAACAAATAAATTACACTAAACATAAATAAAAAAATAAATTACATCAAATATAAATAAAGTTTAAATATTTAACACAAACTACAATTCTATAAACATAAGTACATTACCAAATAAATAAAAACTTTAAAACTCATTTATATCCTGCTCAATCCTCATGCTCAAGCAGAACATTTGAATCTTGTTTGGACAGTAATGATATCTTAAAGTTTGAATCATTATCATTTAATATTCGTTGCCTTAAAAGAAAAAGAGATAGTGAGTTTCAATTTTAACTAAAATTATCAATTTGACAAGTAAAGATTAAAGACTATGAAATAAATAAAACAAACAATACCATTTATAACTATATTATTAATTTTATATAGCTAAATATATAAAATTATTAAATAAACTAAAATTATTAATTTAATCTTTTTTCTTCTAGCTCGCAGGGCTAACCTACACCAACCCGAGATAACTCACTGATTAGATAGGCTGGCCCATTTAGGCCTGATTTTAATATGGACTTGAATTTTCAAACCTCAACCCACCTCACTTTCAATAAAAAATGGGTCGCCCCGATAGGCCAGGCCCATTTTGACAGGTTTAAGAATAAATGGTGTGATGATGAGAGTACTATTAAGTCTCTAGTTGTTAGTTTCTTCTAATAGTTATGTTATAAAGAAAGTGAGTTCCTCCTAGTGTATCTAATTAGAGGCAATTCCTTATACTTGCAATGAAAAGTTATGAGATTTTAATCAAACCTATTAATGAAGGAGAAGTCCAAGCTGCTTTATTTGAGATGAAACCTTTGAAAGTGCTAGGCTTAGATGGGCTTCACGCCCTATTTTTCTAATCTCAATGGAGTATTGTGGGACAAAGTGCGGTGCAATATGTGCAAAATGTTTTTGAAGGTGGAGAAATTGGTAATGATTTATGTAAATCTTTGATTGTACTAATCTTGAAAATAACCTCACTTGAACATATTTCTCAATATAGACTTATTTGTTTACTTCTAGTCATCTTCAAAGTCCTAATGAAGGTGATTAGTAATAGGCTAATGTCACGACCCAAATCCTAAGCCATGACCGGTGCATGGACCCAATAGGAGTAGCCCATTAGGCCCAAGCAAGCCTTTTTATGAGATCTTGTTCCTCATTCCATCCATCATCTTTAAACCTATGTGTTGTAATTCTCGACGATGAATGTTTCAATAATATTTTATAGCAACTGAATATTCATATTTGTATTACCTCAAAGTACTGTCATTCATTGCCATCTCATAAGAGCATAATTATCAATCCAACATATACATACTTCATTTATAACAAGACTCTTAGTAGTTTACATTACATATGTGTGTGCACGGGCAAAAGACTCTCAACTGTCAGCGGAGTGACTTTAAGTGAAGGTACCGCTACTGAGATGCCATAGTACCTACCAAGAAAACGAGCGTATGTGGACAGTCAATCTAGGTCCCAACTGCCTCCGAATCTGAAAACATGAAGTTTAAAAACAGTGAGTATAAACCCTGTGAGTGAACATAGGAAGGGAACAAGCAATGATAAGAAAAGTTGATACTCATGATGCACTTATTTGAAAACAATGCAACTTAGTTCAAGTTCTTATTAAAATCCTTCCATTAAACCCTTGGTTATTAAATCATTTAATGATGAAGGAACCATATTTAGTATGAAATTAGAAAGAGAGGAAATTTCCAGCAATTATCCAATCAAAGCAGTATAAACAGAATGTTTCTCGTTGCAATAAAATCAATTTGCAAATAAACAGCAAATTTTCAAGATTCATTATGTGCATCTCACCCAGCTCATGTGCATCCCACCACATTGTGCACAAAGACGGACATCCCATCTCACCCAGCTCATGTGCATCCCACCACATCATGCACAAAGCCGGACATCCCATCTCACCCAACTCATGTGCATCCCACCACATCGTGCACATAGTCGGACATCCCATCTCACCCAGCTCATGTGCATCCCACCATATCGTGCACATAGCCAGACATCCCATCTATCTCCCTCACCACCGTCATCACCTGTAAGTGCACACTCACCCCTCACATGCACGGTTGCATTTGTCACACAATGGTACCATTTATGACATAGTATATATATATATATCAACATTATAGAAAAACATATAGATTCATCCTTTTACACATTTCACTTTTCACAACATCAAACATTTTATTAAGGGCTTGTTCCTAGGAAATTTTAAAGCAAAAACCGTTGAAATTTCCAAATGGTTCATTGAAACACGCAAACATTTTCCCAAAATATTTTGAAATGCAAGTTCACTCACCTTATGATAGCAGGATATTACATTGCTATTTGTTAGGAGGCGTATCTAGCTATTCTACTTTCTGATCGCTCGTTATTCCCTCTAGCACGCCACCAACGTGCACTATCTTTACTTTTGTACTTCCTAGCAACAATCCAAATTCAATATCTTTAGTGTACCTCGTTTCTACTTCTTTTTTTCCTTCAATCATGAATCCTCATCCAACTAACTTATATTTTGACACATTCTTTACCAAAGTGGCATTTATCTTTACTTGCGTAATTCTTTAGATTATGGATACCGGCAACTTATTTATGACTCTAGCACATATATAAATCTTGTCTTAGGATATTTATCAAGTTTATCCATCATTTTCACAACAATTACCTAACATATGGCGGCAACTATAAATTTACTTCCATAAACATTTTCTAAGGCTACATGTACTACCATTCTCATTTACATGTTGCCACCAAGCGTAACATTAATATTCATTCGTGCACACCAACATGCATAACCTTTTAGACATTTCCTAACAACACATATCTACACACCAAACTTCCAATCAATATAATTGCCTTCCAACCATACCCATGACATCACAATAACACTACATATGCACGTAATCATTCTCACCATACTAGACCAATCATAAGCTTCAAATTGTAGCATTAAGCTTACCACTTGGTTTTAGCTTGAATTTCACCCTACGAAATTCATAATTTTCTCACACCCATGGTCACCATAGCTGCCACAAAATGATTCACACATCATTTTTGCTAGAATTTAACCAACCATAAGCTTAAAAACACAAAATCCTTACCTTAGCTTGCTTGAATTACAACACCAAGCTTTTCTTCCTTTTTCTCTTTTTCTCTTTCTTCTCCTCCTAGGGTTTATATGTGCTGGAAATTAGGGTTTAAAACTTTAGGTTTAGTGCCCAAGAAGTTTGGAGAAGAAAGAAGTAAGAAAAGAAAGGAAATAAGAAGAAAACAAGGAAAAAAAATTGAAAAACTCCATTTTCATGGTGGTAAAGGTGAATATGGCGTTGGGTGGGGAGGAAGAAAAAAAAAGTTGCTGGAAGTTGGTGCAAACTACTAAAAAAATGAGAAGAAGCTACTGAAAAATGATATTTATAGCCAAAGCTTATCTAATTTTTCATGCAATTACAATAATGCCCTTAACAAGGTGGCTTATCTTATTCTTATCCTTTGTGTAATCTTTTTATTCTTTTGACGCTGAGAAAAGGTCCAAAATCCTCTAAAAAGGTCCCTTGAATAGCCTCCCAAAAGCCCTAGCTTCCAAAGTCCCATAAACTTGTTAATTGTGGAAAATACGGTGAAAGCCGCGGCTCTCAATTTCCAACGCTGCGGTGTTCAAAGGTTTTGCCAAATTCTGTTCCTTTGGCATAGTATTTTCATTTCAACAAAGATGTTGACCACCTTCCTGCTAGAACTGGGCAAAGTGGTAACACCAAAGTTGTAGCCCTGCCTCTTAGCTTTCTAATAGTCCAAAAATCATGTCATTTGGACTTGTTTAGTGGGAGATATATTTGAAAAACCTAAACATATGCAAATAGAGCAACAGTCCATTGTGCACCTTTCTTCACCAATTGAAATCATTTTTGATCCTACTCCTATAAAAACGTAAAATAAATATAACTAACATAAAACTAGCATTGTTAGCCACCATATCAAGGTATGGGGTACTACAGCTAAAGCCTTTATGAGTTTATTGATAGTAGATACTCAAGCAAGCTTCATAGCAGGGAGGGTGATCATAGACAACATAATTGTGACCTAAGAAATTATTCATTCTTTTAGGAAAAAGCAAGGTCGAGTTGGAAGGAAGATGAAAAAAATTGACCTCGAAAAAGTCTATGATAGACTCAAATGGGAGTTCATCCATGACACTTTATTGGAAGTTAGGATTCCGACTAAGATTATCGATGTGTTACTTCGTAGCTAGAGATGTTTTAGCACACAAATCTCATGGAATGGTTCACCATCAGAAAGTTTTGTTCCTTTTAGAAGGGTGCAACAAAGAAATCCTCTATTACCATACTTATTTCTATTATGCATGGAAAGACTTGCCCATGGAATTAATGTAGCAATCTCACAAGCTTTATGGAAGTCAATAAAATTGGGTAAAAAGTGTCCACCATTGACCCATTTATTCTTTGCTGATGACCTTTTAATATTTGCAGAGGTTTCAATTTCTCAAATGGAGGTAATTAAAGGAGTTTTACATGATTTTTGGGCTTGTTTAGGGGATGTTGTATCACACTTTTGGTGAAGGTTTCAATACTTAAGGTACGTAAGCTTTTTTTTTCTCCTTTCAAAGGGTTTTTTGTTTGATTTTAAGCTGCCTTTTTAGTCCAAACTTTTATGATTTGGATTTCCATTAAAATCGTGTGAATTAATCTTGAACAACATCTTTTCAAACATTTGGAAGGAAATGTGATGATTATTTATGAAATTCATGTTTATTGCAAGTTATGAATTATTGCAAAAGCTCTTTTCCTTTGACTTGTCCCTTTCTCGCGTTTGCTCACTGAGTTTTATAACTCACGACCAAAGATTATTTTTTTTTGTTTCAAATTAGTAGTTTGCTTGGCTTTCTGTCTTGTGTAGGAGTAACTTAACTTGTATTTGGTAGGTCTGATAATGCCTTCATTCTAACCTCCTAGTTTCGTTACACTTCACAGTGTGTCAGGTAGAGTCTTTATGTTTATTTCATATTTATGATGATAAAATGGTTATGTAAATAAAATGGGACTATTTATGTTTATGTTATTCATGTATGAGATGTTTATATTAAGCATCGAAAGGGGTGCACAAGACTTGTGAAGCCTATGGTAATGAGGCCATAGATGATATTAACACCTAGGTGTGTGTACTAAGAGCACCAAAGTGTGCATATGACATTTATTAAAAAAGATGTATGAAATTATTTGTGATGTGGATTTTGAAAATTTAAATGAAATGTTTTACCATACATCATGATGATGTTTTCCATGATGAATGAAGATGCACTTGATTAAATGTGCCCTAGTATGAGATTACATGTGATAATATGATGAGTTAAAGGCTTTTTTATGTCATGTGAGTCATACCCATATAAATCCTTACACCGATGTGACAACATGGCTTGCATCATTCCAATCCCTTTGCTAGCTAAAGTGATCACATTGTGCACAATCATAATGAATATTGTCGCTAACAACAGGTCCTTAACTTAAACTACTCCACCTATAAACATTTACCTCATTCAAGTCATGATGAAATCCCCTTTTTATGCTTTCCTCATAATTCAAATCATAAGGCATGTAGTTTCAACTACCATGCCATTCAAAATACCAATCATTGTTCTCAATACATTAAACTCAACAATTTCATAAACTTTTCAACACATTGAATTTTTCAACATAAAGACATTTATACTCAACATGTGAACAACATTAACATACCACTTATTTGAAAAGCTTGTTCCCAATTCAAGTTTGTTATATTCAATATATATATATATATTCCAATATACATTTACATACATGTGCCTACCAACATTATACAAAATCACATCAAAACATTTTAGGCACAATTATTCAAACCATGTTTCATACATCTTTCTATCAAAATAGTTTTAATGCAAGTCCACTCACCTCTTTGATGCCACTTTTACAAAGTCAAGACCACCTAGCTAAGCTCCTCTAATTATGAAAACTTGGAGCTTTAAGAGAACTTAAAACAAAAAATGTATACAATCAAGCTCTAGCATATTTTTCCAAGATTTGTTTTTGAAAGTTCACTATGTATGAAGACAGAGGAGCTAAAAAGTTAACCTCTAAGAAAGAGTACAAAATCATATTTTGATCTAGGATACCTTGAGAAAGGTATACCTCATCCAGAATCAATACAAGAAAACTTGTCCCCAAACCTTCGGAGTGAACAAAAACTCGCAGCACAACTTATAAACAAAATCCATGGTTGGCTCTTTGCATTAATGTATCCCTGTACAATCTGAAAAACCCTAGAAGAAAATAAAAAGCACACAATTCCTGTGCAGGGGACATAACATAGTCCTAAATATCCATAACTATACAACAAAAAGACCCTATTTGATAACACCATCAGCATCAATAATATCTGCCTTAACACAAAAAAACATACTTTCCTAAAATGTCTTTATCATAACACAAACTTGACATCTTTCTTCACCTTTGAGCCCTTCCAGTTGAAGCTTAATCCATACTCATTCCAGTGTCTTGATGAAGTCATTCTCGCATTGCACTCCTATCTTTCCAAGATTTGAAATGAAACTAACACTCTAACAACTTTCAGCAATTTTTCTCTTCGATCTAAGTTCTCCCTCTCGAACATTTACACCTCACACCCATTTCAAATGCTTAGGTTTTTGGAGAACCCTTACTCAACTTTTATATTAAATCTAGAAATCCCATTTTGTTTCTTACTTTTTCCAAGATATCCAAGAGTCCCATAAATTAAACAACATGCAAAAGCCTATAGTAGATCTTCTGTCATTACCATTACCTGTCCAATCTTGAATTAGTTGATTTTTTCATAAATTGGTAGACTCCACTTTTAAATTTATTCAATAACTAGTTGTCATATAAGCGAGCACAAATATTTGAAATAAAACTGGTGGAGCAAGTAATATGATTCATACCAATATCATGTACTTCATGGAGTTAGCAATTGAACTCAAGTTTACCAAATTACTCAATTCGAAGATTAAACTAATTTTAAACTGCAGTTTGAGCCCAGCAATCAAAAAGAAAAAAAAGGGAGTACCCAAATTTGAATATGTGATTAATTATTAAAGCATTATCCGATAAAATTTACTTAGAAACGACTTTGAATGCCTTTAACATGTTTGCCTTGACCTGGCTAAGGTTACGATCTGGTATTTTCCAAAAAAAGTAAAATGAGATAGCTTTTAATATTCTTCCCATATGATAAAAATGATTTCCATGCCTATTCTTGCCAGGATATAATTATCAATGTCATTCCCAAAACTTGGAAATTCGTCATATTTCATCAGTCAAGCATCAGCAATACTAAATAAGTAACTACTCACATATATATATTTCTTCAATTTAAATCCCTAATTTCTCCCGAATTATCATAAAACATCAAAGAAAGTATAAGGATTGAAAGTCGTGAGTTTTCTGTTTTTGATTCCATATATATGTATGATTCTTCTAGTTGCTTCAAGGTTTCATGCATCAGAGAAATAGCATGAGTTGGTAGATGAATATATAAGTAGTAATAAAAATCATCCATGATACATAATTGATTTCTCCTTACCAAAATTATTTAATTAATTAGATCCCATTATAGTGGTTAATTTTCTCATAAACAAGTTATAAACCAAAATAAAAACGAAGTACATAAATTCAGAACCAATAGTGACGATTAACTACAGACATGCTCAATAAAATAATGTGCATAAAAACAGTTGTGACCATTCTTCGTGAATATAGTAGTTGTCAATTACATGTTCTTTTAGAAAAGAAAAGTAAATAATGCATAGAATTTTATTGAATTCATTTAATATACCTTGTCAAGAGAGTTATATTGATGCAACGGAATTTTTGCCACTCATCAGAATGCGATCTAAGGATCTCCATAGCTTTGTCCTTCAAATATGTTGCACCGTCACCTTGCAGCAACATGCAAAGCTTCGTTACAGTACCGACCTCCAACATTTCATGAAGAACCAAATTCGTGGCAGAGAACTTGCTTATCAACGAAAGGATCAGCACGGCTCGATCATCGGCCGTTGGAGAAACTCTCATGATCCTCTTTGTCACCACCGCGACGCCGCCTTTATGGCTAAGAAACTCAGCTCTCCCATCTGCACAAGAACACAGATGGAAGAGTATTCCCAGAATAAGCTCGGTGGTTCTCCTTTCGGGTGATCCCAATTCAAGCTCGATAAGCGCAGAAACTGCTCCTGATTCAACCATCATTAACCGATTTCTTCCCCAGGGACAAACATCTAATAAAACATGCAAAGCTGCATTCATTCCCTGTTGAGTGACCCTGCTGCGTTGTGTTAAAACTCCAACAGCAGTCTCAAAGAACTGAGGTTCTAATCTTTCCAGTAAAATAGAACTGGCTGTTTCAATGATTGTTTTCAATACCAAAGCGGCATGGGATTTAACCGTAACTTGGGTTTTGGATTCACATCCTAATACCCAAATCAGTGATTTGATAATCTCATCTTTTTCATTAAGAGACAAATTTGCTTCAGCCGATGGAATACGAATTAAAGAGAGTACGCTTAGGGCTTCTTCCAGGCCATTGACGCAGTCTTCCTTGAAACAATTTACAATAAACGATAGCATAGCTTTAGGCACCCCAGCCTCCACCATATACTTCCTGTTTCTTTCATTCTTGGCGGCCAACAAATCCAATTCTCTCAGAGCCTCCATCTTCGAATCAGGATGTTTATCGAGCTCTTTGATGAGTTTACGGAAATGGAACTTATCAACGGAAGGTTTAGGGGTAGGAATCCGGTCGACGCCAAGCGAAGCATTCTCAGTGCACCAGGCTTGGATCAAACGACGCAGCGTATGGTTAGGCGTTAAATCAGAGTCTCTAGGCAAAGGCTGTTGGGTGACTGGACAGCTGGTGTTTTTGCCCTTGAGTAGCCATTGCTCAATGCTCTCTCGATCATAGGTGATGCCGGTTATGGCTGTCACTGGGTCTTTCATGATTTGCAAAGAAATGGGGCAGACGAAATACTTAGGAACTTCAATATCATCCATGAAAAGAGAGAAGACAATGGTTAAAAAGATTGATAAAAAAAACGATGCAATGTTAGGAGGAAGAAGAAGCTGAAAATTAAAAATTGTAGAATGGGAAGGTATTGAGGAGTAGGGTTCTCCGGTGGTAAGAGAAAGCGGCTTAATTTATTGACAAAATTGGAAAGAATGAAGGGATTGGTCGTCTTTTACTGGTCATTGTATTCTCATGAATCATCGCTTACCAATAAATTCATTCGTTGGTCAAAGGGAGAAAGTCCAGGCTCTTGCCCACATTAAAGTAACACGTAACGCCTCGCCTGATACCGTTTAATCTAATATATTACAATTTTCATAAAAACAAGTAATTGTCCTGTGTGGATGATATATTACTATTTTCATAAATGCCAAGTCTCCTCTAATCAATGTCTTTAATCTGATTTTATACTCTTTTCTTCCTATACAATTTATTTTTTTTCAATTTTTAATATTCTTGCCTTTTATATACAATAAGTTACAATTCAATCTCACTTAAATATATAATAACGTTTTAATTTTTTAAAATTTAATTTTTAATTCTTACCAAAACAATACGGCTATAAAGAATTGTGTTGATTGCAAGTTGCAATTATTAGGGTAAGTCGATTAGCTTTCAACTTCCATATATTTTCTTAATTTTTCTCTAAGTAAGGTTTTAAGAAGAAAATTTTACCACGCATTGCCACCCATATCCTTTTATTTAAAAAAATAATAAAAAAATTTCAATGAAGATACAAAATATCCTCATACGACTTTAGAAATAACGGTCTATATATAAATGAATTATTCGACATAGTTACATGAGATGTAACAGAGCTATTGCTTTTATTTTATTTTTTTGACATAATACTTGACAAAGTCTTTTAAACTGTTTCAAAAATTTTAAATAAATTGTAATTTTTCAATTGCGTTTAATCAAGATTTTTTATATTTATTTTGAATCAAATAATCCTTCATATTTAACGGTTGATTAATTGTCAATAATAAAAAATTCTCTTGTCTAACATGGTATTGACATGGATGGTAAAAATACTACGAGGTCATTTTATCATCCATTACAATATGTTAGCATACTATATCAACGCCACGTAATATAAAATGACAAATGACATTTTGACAAAAAACATTAGTCAATCTTTAATTATAAAGGCTTATTTAGTTCAAAATAAAATTATAAGAGCTTAATTGAATACAATAAAAGAATAAAGATGTATTTAAATTTTCTTAAATAGTTTAGAGACTTTTTTAAGTATTATATCTTTTTTTTTTCTTCTATTTGTTAAGATATTCGATATGCTAGATCATAATGTTATAACAATTTTTTTTTGTTTGAACGAGCTCATGTGAGAAGAGACTACCTGCCATCTAATTTCTTTGATTGCTTAAAAAAGGTACAATTCTTAAGTCTTTATTGTTTTGTTTATTTAAGCTTGTTTATTAGGTACTATTCATTGTGGTTTATTAAATTAATACTACATATTTTTTTTTAAAGTTTTTCTATAGTTTTTTTATCTTTTTATTTATGTTAAACTTTGTATAATTTTCTTTTGAAAGGAAAAAAGAAAATTTTATTATTAAAGAGATTGCAAAAAAGAAGTCTTCCTAGCTAAAACTAAGACGAAGCAAAACTACATCATAAAGAGGAATAAATTATAGAATGGTGAAAAAATCCCTAGTGCAGGGAATCCTTCCTTTAACTAACTTGTCAACAATGGTGTTTGCCTCTCTGAATATATCTTTGAATGACAAGTCAATAATTATACATTTGTGACTTTTTACGCGATTTGAGATATGTTTCATATGTTATGAAATTTTGAAGTAAAAGTTTATTTAAAGAATAGCATTACTTAAATCACTTTCAATAATGAGAGAGTGAGATAAGATCTAAGGAGTAAAAGTGAAAAAAAAAAAAAACCCCCTTTCACAATAGCCATGAACTTTGGAAAATTAGAGTATACAACACCTATAGACTTAGAGAAAGACCCTTTCCATAACTCCTGTATGGTCTTGTAGAACACCACAAATTGTTGCTAGACCCAATTTTGGATTACAAATCCATCAACATTTAATTTAATAGGATCCAATGGAGGACAAGATGAAGAAATCAAAGGACAAGAATTGGGTATAGAATTAAATGGAAATCCTCTATCTCTATACTATGCCCCCTTCGCTACCCCACTCATTTTTTTTTGCCACGTGTCTTTTAGGTTTATTAACTTTGTTTAACCTAATGAAAAACGTTACCAGCTTTGCTCTCTATTGCTTTTTACTTTCTTTTTTATCTCTTACACTTTCTTTCACTGTCCTTTTAGAAGATGTTTTCTTCTTTTTTAAATAAATTTTCATCAATTCAGCCTTTTCAATTTTATATCTATTAGAGCTAAATATTGGTTCAAAGGGCTAGAATTTGCTATTGCTCACACTTGATGAACCATAAACTAGTTTTTGCTTTGAGGAAATTGTGAAAAATGGCCATTTTCATAACTTGATTTCAAAAATAGCCATCAAAATAAAATTAACTGTTTTAACCCTATTTAGCCATGACATGACAAAAATACCCTCGAAACCATTTCAAATGAATTAAACCATCCATCATAATTTCTCCCTATTTTTGTCTCTGCTTCTGATTTCTCTCTCTCACCATCCATTTGTCGTGCTCCCAATTTTTCTCTCTCGTGCTTTCAGGACACCAAGCAATGGTTTTGATGTGTTTAGGGTGGGTGGATATTTGAGGAATTTGATTTTTAGGTGTTTTGGATGAAATTAAAATGGTAAAAATGATCACAGATGTTTGAAATAACTTTTAATTGAATCAATTGGGGGCCTAGATACCAATAGACTCAAGAATTTGAAATTTATAAACTTAAGGTTTTAAAGAATTTTTTTTTATTTTCAAATGAAACAGGTGTTTTAGATAAGGAAAATTGTGTTTTTGTCATGACTCGGTACTCTCTTCGAGCCCGTGACAACTGCTGCGATGTCCCGATAGACATACCTTACCCGGAATGTCAACCGAAACCTCGCAAGGCTCTAACATCAGTTTCTGGCTCCCTTGTGAGCAACAGTTACTAAATATCATGTTTTAAAGGAATATAAACTATTTTCAAATCAAAGAAATCAAAAAGTAATTTCTACCACACAGGGGTATTTTGGTCAATTTTTTACTCAAAAATTTCGAAACCTGCTAAANAGGAATATAGACTATTTTCAAATCAAAGACAATCAAAAAGTAATTTCTACCACACAGGGGTATTTTGGTCATTTTTACTCAAAAATTTCGAAACCTGCTAAAAATATAATATATAAATGAAAAATATACATTTCATATCTAAAAATAAATTTAGGTATCTAAATCATCTATTTAAAGTGAATTTTTATCTAATAGAACTAAATAAAAATATTAGATAAAATATTCTATTTTCATATAAAACAATATTTATAAACTTCTACGTAAACAATTACTGTAGCGTAATAATAAAATAAAATCATATACATAATAGCACATAGCGCCAAGGTATACAAAAATATTTTACAATGACATGTAAGCCCCAAAATAACAAAAATAGACAAGATTGTAGACCTACGATTTTTAAGGGTGCAAATCTAAAAGTAAACCCTTGACAAAATCGACTATCTACAGACTGCTCTGAACCTGAAATGGGTGAAAAGAAGGGGGTGAGTTTTTATAAACCCAGTGAGTAAGCAAAGTTCATCTATAACATCTAAAGTCGAGTAAATGGAGACAATTAAAACATCTCTTCATAATATGATTCATAACATTAAAACCCATTTCAACCATATAAAACAATTGCATTTCATCAAAAATAATTAGTAAGGCTTATGACTCTCTTAAAACTTGGCTCGTGCCAAAACTCGTACTCGGTGACACCTTGCACCGGGCATCCAACCGAGTCCGCCAAGACTGTTAAATTAACATATACACATAAAACATGTTTTTATGTTTAAAAACGTAGTTGTTCCTTGGCGTTGGCTGAGTTTCACTCTCACGTGGTGGTTCGACGTGAAGTGAACTCTAAACTACCTTAGGAGATACCCTTTCGCGCCTCTCATACTAAGGTAAAATATAACGGGGTTTACCGTACCCCTCTAATAGGCTGGTCCACGGAAACCCGCCCACTGCAGTAAGCTAATCACTTACCCCACCAATCAATAAAAATTTTAGTAGCATGACATGGCTAATATGATATTACCCAACCTGTCAAGGTAAAACAAAACAATTCATATATTCCACACAAACACAAATCTCGCCATTCATGCCATCACATTGTCATAAGCCATCAATTCAAACCATATGTCAAAACATATATCTAACACAAGTATATAGTCTCCACTTACTCAATTTCCAAAACCAAGATTCAATTTCAAACCAAATTATGAATCTCATTTCATTTAACCAACACTTCAGTTATAAAATATAATAGTTTACAATTTAAATTTATTATTCTTTAAAATAATAAAAACGAGTATAAACTACTTTAGATAGTTAAGATGATCATCTGTTTACTCACTATAACGGGAGTACTCCTACTCCTGGTCCTCGGGTACGATATCCTTACCCTTATCAGAGGGCACACCACCTATACATAATACATAATAAGTAATTCAATATATTTGTGCCAAATGTTATAAAACTACTTCAAGCTCTTTATGAATGTATGAAATTGAATGAGAAGTGTTCGAATAATCACTTAATAATGGTGTTCTACGTAGGTTTAATTATTGTTGGACTGAAATGGTATTCGACCTAACTCGCACTATACACTGTTTAATTAGCCAAAACATCCAATTCAACACCAAATAGATTCATTGCACTTTTGATACTCCAATAAGTCTGTATACCTCATTAGAAATCAATTCTAAGTCCATTTACTATAATTTTCTCATTATCGTTCAAGTTGTTTACTAAAGGTGTCAAGCCCTACCCCATTATATACTCATCATAACATCCATATACTTGATGACACATCTGCATGTTAGAATGCCTTAGAAATAGTTAAATAATCGATATTGTAAAGCCCGACCTTATAAAATACTATTCATTACATACATGTGATGATAGCATGATTGCATGTTAGGAGAGTCCCAAAAAATTTACAAAAGTCGGTATTGTACCTAGAGGTACAACAAAGTTGATTTAATCCTCGAGCTAGATCAAATAGAAATTTTAAGGTGAAATTAAGAGTGTCACAGTCCAAGGATGATTCAAAATGGTAATTCGAAGTTTGAGGATCAATTTGGAGTCAAACCGAAATTTTCACTATCCATGGGTAAAATGGTCATTTGCCACCTGGAGACAAAATGGTAATTTTAGAAAAGATTTATTTATCCCCATTTGACTTATTGGAGTATGATTTGAGGTTTAAAAGTGAAAAATTTTAATTTCGGTATAATTTGGAGTATAGGGGCAAAATTATAATTTTCCACCACTAGGATATTTTTCCAGCACATGGTCTTCTTTTATCCTCATTTTTGACCTTTGACTAATCATGTGGTGGAGATAAAATGTTTAAATATTTAAAATTTTAAAAATAGACCAATAAGAAAATGCCATGTGTCAAGCTTAGGATAATTTAATATTTAACTTAAAAATCAGCATAAATCAGCCCATTACTCTCCAAATATTCGGCCAAGCAAGGAAAAGAGAGAAAGAGAAGAAGAACAAACCCTAGGTGAGGAATTTCAAGAGAAAAAGTGTGGAAAATCAATGAAAACAAGTGAAAAATGTAGGATTTTTCAACTTAAGCTTGAAATCTATTTTCCTTGAGCATTTCTCCATATTTTCCATGCTTAAATTACATGTTTTCATGATGAATTGTTGGCTGATCAAAATGGGTTAGGAGAGAGAAAGTTGTTGGATTTATTTGATTTTAAATTATGTTAGTGTTTTTAGTTAGTTTAGCATATTTAGAAACAAAACAACAAGAAAAGAATTTATTTTCTCCC
>NC_030854.1:9198377-9214817 GCF_000208745.1 Theobroma cacao | reverse complement strand
TTCCTTTCCACCACATATAATCCCATAATTATCCAAAGTATAAAATGATAATAGGTGAAATTCATGGGCTTGACAAGTGTCATGGTGGTGTAAAATTTTAAAAATTCTAATTACGTCCTCGTGGACACGTGAAATGACTGTTTTGCCCTTATGCTCGAAATTGAAATTTTTCATTCCTCAAATTCAAATTATGTTCCAACTAGTCAAACTTGGTCAAAAATCTCGTCCAACATTCTAATTTTTTGCCCTTAGGTAACAAAATAACCATTTTGCCCCTACGTTATGAAAATTCTCAATTGGATTCCAAATTAATCTTCGACCTCCAAATCACCGTTTTAAGACATTCTAAGGTTCAATAACTCTCAAATACATCCCAAAATCTCTATTTGGACTAGTTCGAGGCCTTAATCAACTTAATTATACCACTAAGTGCAATATCGACTTTTAACGATTTTTCGAAGCATCCAAGTATGCAGACATGCTATTAAGTACATGAATGACATGGCAAGTATATTATAGAGCCGGGCTTGACAGTTTTGATTTAAGAAAACATGTTAGAAACATTTTAATCAATGCCAAATCGTAAAAAAAAAAAACAAAAAGCAATGAAGAGAGTTAAAAGGATTGGAAGTTTTGGTTCGCAAGTAATAACATTATTTCAAGCATTAAAGTGTAACAATTTTTTTGAACATGGCGTCTAACAGTAATATTTTTTCAACATGGCGTGTAACAACAACATTTTTTTCAATATGGTCTGTAACATGTTTTTGTACATGGCGTGTAACAAAAATATTTTGTTTTTCAACATGACGTATAACAACTTTTTTTAACCATGACGTATAATATATTTTTGTACATAGCGTGTAACAATAATATTTTTTTAACATGGTGTGTAACAACTTTTTTTAACCATAGCGTGTAACATGTTTTTGTACACAACCTGTAACAATAACACTTTTCAACATGGTATGTAACATCATATGCATGGTATGTAACATCATGTACACTTGATATAAAGAGGTTTAATACATAACGTGTAACATGGTTTTATATATAGCATGTAACATCATGTGCACTTGATATGAGGAGGTTTCATTAAGGGTAATTTTGTCCAATTGGGCTAAAAATAGTTAAAATTATAAAGAGGGTTATTTTTGAAAACATCTTATCTTTGAGGGCTATTTTTTAAAATGCCCTTTTTGCTTTTGGTTGTGGTTTGTTGTTCATTTTTTACTGGGAGAAATGACCTCCACTTCCCTCAAATGAACCTTCAGGCCAAGCATGAAAGATAGTGATCAAAGAAAATAATAGTCAAACAAAACAAACCTTTTAGCCATTAATGAAAATGGGAGAAAAGAGAATGTGGAGAAAAAATAGGAGTTATCGACTGCCACGTCAAATAAATGGTTAATGAAACCATTTAACCATGCATTGACATCTTCTACCACTGCAGTTTATTTGACACGTCCACTGCCACGTCATTCAACTTGTTGTGTTTCACCATGCAATTCAACTTGTCATATTTTGCCACATTGTTCAACTTGTCATGTTTTGCTACATCATTCAACTTATCATGTTTTGCCTTGTCAAAATGTCATGGAACCTCTAGTTGATTTCAAGAGCACTTTTAACTTGTTATGTTTCGTCTTGTCTTTCAACTTGTCGTGTTTCAACACGTCGTTCAACTTATCATGTTTCGTCACATCAAAACGTCATGTAACCTCCAGTTTGTAGACACTAAAAATTATAATAAAATTTTATTAGTAAAAAAAATCATAAAAAAAAGAAGAGAAAAAGGGAGAGGGGTACAACTGGCAGGGTGCGGACGCACCCTGCTAGGCACCTCCTTCACCCTGCCAGACGCAAAAATTCCGCACCCTGCCAGGCACCTCCTTCACCCTGCCAGACGCGAAAAATTCACGTCTGGCAGGGTAGTGGAGGCACTACACTCAGCCAAAAAGTCGAGTGTATAAAGCCCCACTATAGCAACCCGGGGGCGGGGAGCCAAAAAACCTGCAAGCCAAAAAATCAAAAAGAAAAGCAATAAAAAAAAAGGTAACCAAGAAACCAAAAAAAAATCCTAAGCTTCCTAGCAGCCACAACAATCCACAAACAAATAAAAAAAAATACCCAAAAAATACACAATTAGGAAAGAGAAAAGTTATCTTTTTCGGGGAATTTTTAGTTTGTTTTTTGGTAGGGGTAGATTTTGATTTTTGGGGGTTTTGGGTAACAGGAGAATAGACAAGCTTTGTTTTTTTTGTGTGTGCCACCGGAGGGGGGTGTTAGAGTTTGTGGGTTTTGTGCCGCCGGTGAAAGGGGGGTGTTTAAGCTTTGGGTTTTGCTGCGGCGATAGATAGGGAGAGAAGGAGTTGTCGGCGCAGGGAAGAGAAGAGAGAGACAAGCCGAGCGACGGTAGAGAGGGAAGAAAGGGAGCTGCCGACGAAGGGAAGAAAAGAGAGAGACGAGCAGACTGGCGGTAGGAAGAGAGCTGCAAGGAGAGTCCTGTTTTGGGGTTGGCTAGCAGCTTGGTTGAGAGAAGGGAGAGAGTTTGGGTTCTAGAGAGAGAGATAAAAGGGAGAAAATGAAGAGAGAATAAAAAAAGAAGGTTTTTATACTCAGATATGAGCTTAAACGACACCGTTTTGGAAAGGAGAAGCAGGCATTGAAATGGTGTCGTTTTGGCCATTTACAGGCTGCTAGACAAGGACCAGAAGGTGGGCTTTGAGAGGTAGACCAGTTGGGCCAGACTAATCAAGTTGGGCTACTATCAACCCACTGAAGGTATACATTTTTTTGTTTGGTTTTGATTTTGTGGTTGTGTTGGGCCCAATGTTTAGGTAGAAAGACAAATCAGTTTTAGAAGATTATTAGGTAGAATAAAAAAGATAAGATACATATAAAAATGATTAAATGTTAAGAGAGAACAGAAATTAAAAAAAATTAAAAAATAAACGAGAATAAATTAGGAAGAATTAGAATTAAAATGTAATGAAACAAAAATATGAAATATATTTTAAAAAAAAGGGTTTCATATAAAATGGAGAGGGATATAGATGAAGAGATAATGAAATTAGGATAAGATAAAGAATTATCAACAAAATTGTTTAATTTAATACTGATGATGGGATGATTGGTCGGGACGCGAGAAGTCGTAATCCCGGGCCCATATGCCCTAGGTTTAGAATCCGAATCAAGGCTCCACCAGTACGATGGGAGGGCCTCGATTTCAAGATCCCAAAATTTTTAATAAACAAAGAAATTTACTGTACAAAAACACTAAATAAAAATAATAAATAAATAACAATAGATAAAAAAATGATGATAAAAATAATTATAATTATTCGAATATATAGTAAATAATAAATTTGTGAAAATGCAATATACACGACATTAAATAAATAGAAAAATAAATAAATAAATAAATAATAATAAAAAATCTAAAGCAACAACTAATTTAAAATTAAGCATTAAATATCAAGTGGCACAAACTATGAATTAATAAATATTATAAAAAAAAGTGAAGACAAAAGATAAGAAAGGAAAAAGAGGAATTAAAATATAGATATATTAGATATTAGGTTCGAATAAAAGATTGCTTACAAAAAAATATAATAACATAATAATCAAAATAACATGGAATCATAAATAATTTAAGGAAAATATAGGAGAAAGTTAGAATAAAAATGTAAGGTATAAAAAATAATAAGGAATAAAATGGAAAATATGATAATAAAGAATGAAATAAAATGAAAATAATAATTAAATAATAAAAAATGACAAAAAAATAATAATAAAATAGATAATTGCATTAGCATAGCATATATATATGTCGCATCATGCATATCATTGCATATAAATATTTTTGTTTTCGAGTTACCGATGATGGGATCTTTCGAGGATCTTGCGAAGACGGGTATTCCTTGAAAAGTTCCCTAGGTGAAAAGGTGTCCCCGAGTCCCACCAATATGATGGGAGGGCTCAAGAAACATCTTGACTAAAAGGCTTTCGCCCGTATTAGGTTCATTATGCATGAAAATATTATTTTAAAAGAAAACGTACGATGACCCCGATGACGGGATTTATTCGTTGAATTTGCGAAGGTGAATTTCTCGAATAATTCCCTAGGTGAGAGAATACCCCGGATCCCACCAGTATGATGGGCGGATTCGAGAGAATATCCTCGATAAAAGGTTATTTGTCTGATATTTTTATCTCACGACTTGTATTTCATCTTGCCTCACAATTGCATTCCATTTTAGGTTAAATAGGAGGTAAAATAAGAGAATAATAACTAAGGAAATATAGTGAACTTAAAAAATTAAAACCAAATAGGATAATCTAAAAATGGTACCGTTCATGGAACGGGCATCCCGGGGATGCTAATCCTTCCCCGGGCATAACCGTACTCTCGAATTTAGATCTAGAAAAATGCAAACTAGTTTAAGGTTCTTTTCGATGGGCTTAAAATTAATTTAAGGCTTCATGGATTAGAATCGACTCAATAGATGACCAATCGCACCTAGTAAAAAAGATTAGTGGCGACTCCTAATTTTTTAGAGTTTTCACTCACGTCTGGTGGTCGGGTTCCCGGACCCGCACGTTACGACAACTGGCGACTCCACTGGGGAAGCCGAGAGTCGAACCATTAGATAATAATAGGTTATCCAAGGCTTTAAATAATTTGAGGTTTCCTTAGTGTTGATGATTTGTTCTGCATATTTTGTTTAGTGCATTTGTTATTTTGCACTTGTTACTTTATTGCTTTTAATAATTGTGGGGATTTAGGATAGAGGGATGTGAGAATATTACTCCGAACTCGATGGTTTTCTTCACACACATAGCACATTTTGCATTCATGCATAAACCCTCCACCCGGGTTATGTCCTTTTTAGGAGGGAGTTTAGTAGCTACGTTCTCGTGAGGTGATAACCTCCGCACGGGCTAGTGAAGACTCCCACTCAAATCGAACCTAGTCCATTTAAAGCCTGTAATGGGTGAGGACCGTGGTGCCTTACTAGTCCGAATGGATGATAGTGAGGAACGATTTGGGAACCTTAGCTCTGTCTATAATCCCAACCTAGCATATAGAATATCGAGAGCAGCTTAACCCTAGGTAGGGCCATACCCGTGAGAGTATACCCTATAAATAGGTACACATGAAGGAATTTCTTCTACTCCTTCTATTTTAAATTTTGCCACGAGATAATAAAATATCGTTGAGTAAATAATGTCTAATGACGTTAGTAATACCCATGATATTACTTATTATTCTCTCATTATTTTTAACACTCCACTCTTTCTTTTTACCAATACTAACTTAAGTTTATTTTGCTTGTCATGCGCATGTTACATGTTCATTTGCATACATCGTAATTGCATATAGGAGAAATATTGGCTACACAACATCCAACCTAAGAGATCCCGGTTACATCCATGGCGTCGTCATCAGCAGGCCCGCTCAACATATACAGAAATGACTATGAGATAGAGTTACAGATGAGGCAGATTCAACAAGAAAAAGGAGATTGTTTGACCCAAGGACATATCTCAACTTTACCCGAGAGAGTTCACTTGGACCTTCAGCAGAATGACTTTACAGAGATGATAGGAATTTGAGAACAATGGAGACGTGCTCACCGAGACAATTTTCAGAACAAGTATGGACACATTGCATGGCTCCTATATGTACCTGTCGATGACCAGATGCTCCGAGCCATTGTCCAGTTTTGGGATCCCTCATATCGTTGCTTTGTCTTTAACAAGACGGACATGACCCATACCATAGAAGAGTACTCCTCTCTACTCCGGATAGATCACATGCAGCCTGACAAGATCTATTAGAGGGCCCAAAAGACGGGACACTAACGGAAGTTGGCTAAGTTGCTAGGAATGACTACGGTAGAAGTGGATCAGCACCTGAAGAAGAAAGGAGACACAGAATGCCTTCCGTGGAGTTTCTTGAACGGATATATTAAAAAACACATGGAGGATGAACAAGGTCTCCTAGCTTTCGCAATGGTAATCTATGGCTTAGTGGTCTTCCCGAAGGTTCTGGGTCATGTGGAGGTATCAGTCATAGACTTCTTTGATCAGGTGACAAGGAGCATCAACCACACCCCATCTATCTTAGTTGAAACCTTCAGATCCTTGAATTTTTGTCAGCGCAAAGGCGAGGGACGATTCATCAGATGTGCCCAACTCTTAACCATATGGGTCAAAAGCCATTTCGAATGCAAAGAGAGCAAATTTCGGAAGCCTTATCTGTTTGCAAGTTACCCTATCTTTGAGTTCTGCGAAAGTGTATGGCCCGACTGCAAGAGGAAAGAAGAGTGGGTCACGAATTTCTAGAGGTTAATGAGCGTGGAAGTGACTTGGAGAGCTCCATGGATGCCACGAATGCAAGTAATGTATAAATGCGGGGACAAGCCGTGGGTGCCGCTGATGGGACCATGGGGAGCCATTAGCTATGCACCGATAATGGTACGAAGACAGTTCGAATTTGAACAATTCGTACCCATGACTCACCAGCTCAACCAGTTAAAGTTTACATATGGAGAGCAGAAAACGCTAAAGAAAATTGAGAAAATTGTATAAGACTGGAAGAAAATGTGCCGAGTGGATCAAGGGAGGGTTACCGATGAAGTCACCACAAGATATCATACTTGGCACAACCAAAGGGTGAAATATGTCGTATGCCCCCCGAAAAATCCATCAAAACATCCCATAAACCCAGAACCTCAAGATGTCCTACTAGAGAGCAAGTTAACAAGAAAATGACTTGAAAAGGAGATGATGAATATGAAGCGGAGACATGAGGATGAGCTAGAAGAAGTGAAGAAAGAGACGGCAAGAAAGGTACGGATGGCTTTGGAAGAGCGGGATGAGTGGCAAAGCAAGTTTGAGGAAGTGAACGTGGAAAATTCTTCTCTGATAGCCAAGATGCAAGAACTCCAAAGTGCCAACAATGCTTTGCAGCACGAGGTTACAAAGACAAGAACAAACTATCCAAGAGTTGAGAAATGACTGCGGCTTGTTGGAAACTGCCATAGAGGGCTACAAGGAACAATATGAAGCAGTAAGGCAAGAGTATTTCCAAATGAGGGAAAGAAATTATTCGTGCACACAAAGCCTTCAAAGGAAAGAAGCTGAAATGCGATGGATACTAAGATAGATGAGAGAAATGGCATTTAGAGCACGAGTAATGGTAGACAAGACTGAAGAACTCAGGTGAGAGATTCTTCCGAGGGATGAATTGAGTGAGTGGTTGATCGATCACCTCAGGATGGTTAGGGACCAATATGAAAAAGTTGGTTTTTCCTTTTGGTAGTTATGTAATGGTTTTAAACAATGATGTAATCGGATATTTCAGTTCTATGGATGTGGATTTTCTTATGGTAAATGTTGGATAGCCAATATTTTTCCTATTTTTCTTTTCTTTTCAAACACATTTCACTTGCATCATAGTTGCATGATTCATATAAATAGTAACAAATGACAATGCACTCATCAACATAAAATTCTAACTTATCCATTTGGCCCATAAAAGAATAAAATTCTAGAGAAACAAACCCTACACAGATACAACACAAGAGCTCGCTCTAAGATCATGGGGGACGAACACTCGAAGAGAATGGACAAGATCGAGAAGAAGTAAGAAGAGATTATGGGTCAGTTGTCAAAGATTTTGGAGTTGATGTCTACAGATGAAGGGAAGAGAGTGGCGGGGAGTTCTGGTGCACCAGAAGATGTTCAACAGACAGAAGCCAATACAGACCCTGTATATCCATTAGGATTCACACCACCACCGGCAAAGTGTCACGACCCGAAACTTCCCTTGGGCCTATGACAACCGTCGCGACTTCCCGATTGACACTCATTACCCGGAATGCCAACCGAAATCCCACAAGGCTTATATATCAGTTTCTTTCCTTTCTTGTGAGCAATCGTTGTGAAACATTCCATTAAAAACAATTACCGGTCGTTTCCGACTCAAATAAATCCAAAGAAAAATTTTTTTAAAGTATTTATAGACAAATATCACTATTCAAAATATTGATTAAAATATAGTATTTTTTTGTATAAAACAATATTTATAGAAACACGTGTAAGAAATCTTTTGTAACGTGTAAGTAAAATAAATTCACATATACAAAAATTTACAAAGTTATAATGTACAATAATGGTTACAATGACAAGTGGCCCAAAATACACCCAATGTTAGTGCTAGAAACCTACTGTCTGTGTGATAGAGATGTCAACTGGAATCCTCGATAAAATAGGGTATCTACAAGCTACCACAGACCTCAAATGTTTGGAAAGGAGGTGAGTGAGATTTTGCAATCCTAATGAGTAAACAGACATTATCATAAATATCTAAAGGTGAGTAAAATGGAGGCAAGTTTAAACAACAAATCACAAACCATTTCATAAGGTTTTCAATTTCTTTCTTAAACCATAAAACATTTGTAATTTACCAAAACAGTTGTCAAGGCTTATAACCTTTATTAAAAACATGGCTCAAGCCAAAATCTAGTCCTTGGGGATACCTTGGCCGAGGCATCTAACCGAGTCCGCCAAGGTTGTCAAGATATTTATATGTTAAACACATTCCAGTTTTGAAAACAAGTCGTTCCTTGACGTTGGCCGAGTTACACATTCACGTGGGGGTTCGACGTGAAGTGAACTCTAACACTACCTCGGGAGTTACCCTCATCGCCTCTACAACCGGAGTAACTATGAAATTGGGTTTACCGTGCCCCTCTAATAGGCAGTCCATGGAAACCCATCACTGCAGTGACTAAACCACCAATTTTAATAAAATTTTGACAGTATAACGTGGCTTTTATTTATTTACCCAGTCTGCATAATAAAAACAGCTTAAATAAATTCCCAATGCAATTTATCAAATATAGCCACCTATACTCATATTTCATAAGCTATTCATAGGAAAATATATATTTCAAAATAATTGTCAGCCTCCAATTACTCAATTTCATAATCAACACAATATATTTTTTATTTGTCACATTTATTTCTAAAACATCAAAAATCCCGTTTTAATCTCGTTTTTATTTCATAAAATACATAAACAGCATTTAAAAATAAACTCTAGATAATTTACAATAATAATAAGTTTACTCACCGTTTGTACAAACTAAAAGCTTTCTAGGTGCCTCAATAACTACTCGTCGGGTACAATTTCTTTGCCTTTACCAGAAGGCTCTCCTCCTAGACACATTGCAAAAATTTATTCAATTCATCACATTAATGCTAAATAACTATATATTTGACTTAAATCCTATACTAATGCATGGTATGAAATGCAATAGCCAAAAATGGCTTAAACGCGGTATTAACCTATTTTTGGCACTTTACCCGATAAATTGCTAACGCGTTCCATTTTAGCTCTAAATCATCCCATTCTCTCTCCAACATTTCTAACCATTAAATATCAGCCAATAACCTTTTAAAATCACTAAAATCAGTTCACTTTCCTCCTTGGAAAATTTGGCCAAAAATGGGACATTAACTCGGTAAATTTTCTACTTTGTTTTTCTATCACATTTAATCATTTTTCATCATTTTCTCTTCACTTCTCTTAGAATAAAAATCAGTTCATCATCATTGGACATCAATGCATATTCAGCCAAAGGTAGGTATTGTGGAAATTTCATGCTTTCTTGCCCAATTTAATTTCTAAACACATTTAACTAACTAAAACTACCAATTTAACTAAAACTCAAAACCTAAAAATTTCAAAGTCTCTCCCCTAGAATTTCGTCCAGCCCTTGATGTCACTTTTAGATCTCTCTCCTCAAGCATGCTAAATGGAAACAAAGGCATAAGAAAGGTAGAAATCAAGCTAAAGTCGAAAAATCTTACCGTTAGACGCGTAAACGGGCGAAAAACGCGAATTCCCCTTTGAATTTTCTTGTTTCTCTTTGGTTTTTCTTTTTTTCTTCCTTTCCTCTCTATTTTCTCTCTTGTTCTCCCTTATGGCCGGCCAGCACTTAAAATGGGGTTTAAATGGGCTGACTTTTCATTAAAATAATATTATATCATTAAAAAAAATGCCACGTGTCACTTTCCCATTGGCCCATTTTTAAAATTTCATCCATTTGTTTCCAAATTTTCACCATACACTTGTCCCACATATCCATAGCTTAGATAAAATTCTCAGACTTATCCAAAGTCTCGGTGGAGTAATTTTTTAAATTTACACTTTTGCCCCCGTAAAAGTGAAAAATTACATTTTTGCCCAAAAAACTGAAAAATTGCCCATAGACATATTTTTCATCCCTTATACTCATACCATTCTCCAATTTGTCAAATTTGATCTAAATTCTCTCAAAATCTCAAATTTTGTCCGCGAATGGTAAAATTACGATTTTACCCCTACACTCCAAAAATCACCAGAATTAAACTTTTTCACTTCCTATCATTAAATTATACTCCAAATAGTTAATCTTGGTAAAAAATGTCACTCCATTATTAAATTATTATCTTAGGTGGCAAAATGACGATTTTACCCCTAAACATCAAAATTTTCAATTTTTCCCCAAATGAACCCTCGAACTCCAAACAATCATTTTTAGTCATTCCTTGACTATAAAACGTTAAATTTCATCCTACAATTCCTATTTGAACTAGTTCGAGGTTAAATCAATTCAAGTGTACCGTTAGGTACAATACCAGGTTTCGTCTATTCTTAGGGACTTTCCTAACGTAATAACATGCTACTCAGTGCATGTATGTCATGACATGTGTTTATAGGGTCGAGTTTTACACAAGAAATACGTCTATCCCCATGCCATCGATAGGACAATATCCGTTCCTTGGGATGCCAATGCCTACAGGGCCACCACAAACTTATACCCAACAGAGGCCAATTGGAGAGGCAAGTCCTTCAGACCCCATCTCCGTACATGATCTGGACGATCCAAAAGAACAAGAGAAGCTCAAGTGTGGATCCGTTGAATCAAAGGACAATCCCGGTACATACCAAAAATTTAACCTTTTGGAGGAGAGACTACGCATGATAGAAGGAATGGGAATGTATTGCTCTATGGATGCAATCGAACTCTGTCTCGTTCCAAATGTGGTTATACCCCCAAAATTCAAAGTTTCAGACTTTGAAAAGTATGATGGAACCAAGTGCCCGGTCACACACATTACCATGTATTGTAGAAGGATGGCTGCATATGCCCATGATGACAAGCTCTTGATACATTTCTTCCAAGATAGCCTCACTGGTGCTACAGCAAAGTGGTACGTCCAATTGAAACGCAATTGAATCCACACATGGAAGGACCTTGCTTGGGTGTTTGTAGCTCAGTATAAGCATGTTACAGATATGGTTTCGGATTGCCTTTCTTTACAAAACATGGAGAAGAAACCCACTGAAAGCTTCAAAGAATATACTCAAAGATGGAGGAATATGGCTTCTCAAGTTCAGCCACCATTGACTGAGAAAGAGACCACCGTGATGTTGTTTAACACCCTCCAAGCTCCTTACTATGAATGATTGGTCGGTAGTGCCACAAAGAACTTCGCTGATATGGTGATTTCAGGAGAGATGATAGAGACTGCTATTAAGCAAGGGAAGATAGAAGGAGATGATGCAACACACACAAAAAAAAGGGAAACTTTTAAGAAGAAGGAAGGAAAAGCCCAAGCCATCACTTTGGGACAACCCCAATGAGGAAGCTACAACCCTTACCAGCCATATCCACCATACCCCTATTACCCAGTTGTGAATAACGCTTCACAAAGCACATACCTATATCCACCCATGCCAAATGCCTTTTCTAACCTGTACCCATATGCTCCCATCCAACGAACACCTTACCCCATAAATATCCACCCACTTACTTCCACACCCGTTACAGCTTCAACCATATAACAAACAACACCTTCAAACAACCATACTGCCGGTGAATCAAGAGGATGGCGAAACAAGCAAGAGAAAGTGCAGTTCGACCCAATCCCAATCTCATATGCTGAACTCTTCACTTAGTTAGTTACAAACCATCTGGTGGCACTTTTATACATAGAGCCATTAAAACCTCCATTCCCAATATGGTATGACGCTTCCGCCCATTGTGATTATCATTATGGAATCGAAGGTTACTCGATCGAGAATTGTACAGCATTCAAACATAAGGTGCAAGGGTTGATCAAGGCAAGAATCCTGAATTTTGAAAAGAAGCCGAAACAGAATGTTAACAACAACCCACTGCCAAATCATGTTGGGGCAGGGGTAAATGCAATCGAAGGGGAGGTGTACGTTAAAAGAAACATTCGGGAAGTGGAAACCCCCATGGAGAAAGTGTTTGAAGCCTTGGTAAAGGTCGATATGCTCGAGGTTTGGCCGAAATGTCCTAATGTGAATGACTTGAGAGATATCCAAGGACCATACTACTTATATCACAAAGGATGTGTGGGGCATTTAATTCAAGATTGTAGTTCTTTCTGGAAGGAAGTGCAAATGATGATGGACGAATCAAGGATTGAATTCTACGTGGAAGCCTCAAGGCCAACAGTAAACATGATGGCCAAAGAGTCCACTCACCCAATGAAGATAAAACCTTTAACCATTTTCTATGAACTAAGAGGAGAGTTTGTGGAAGATAGAACCCATGCCAAAATGACCATCGAAGTCCCTAAACCTTTCCCCTACAAAGATGACAAAGCTGTCCCGTGGAACTACAATTGCAATGTACAAGTTTCAAATGCGGGGAAATGAATGGCCAAATCTCAAGATAATGCTGCAAATATAACGAGTATTGGGGGGATTACCCACAGCGGGCGTTGCTATATACCAGAGGCATTGGAGAATCTCAGGAAGAAGAAGAGAAAAGAAAAAGAGTAAACTCTTAGAGAAGAAAAAGTGCAATCTCAAGAATCGACAAATGGCTCAAAGGGACCAATGACGAAAAAAAAAGCTGTAGAGTTCCTTAAGTTCATCAAACACAGTGAATACAATGTGGTCGAGCAATTGAATAGGTTGCCTGCTCGTATCTCACTGTTATCATTGCTCCTCAGCTCAAAACCACATAGGAATTCTTTGATGAGGATTCTGAACCAAGCATATGTGGATCACGACATTTCAGTTGAAACTTTGGACTACAATATTGGGAACATTTCAGTGGGTAATATAATATCCTTTAGCGATGAAGAAATCCCTTCTAGAGGTAGAGGAAACTATAAAGCCTTGCTTATCACTACCAAGTGTAAAGGTTGTACCTTCGTAAAAGTGCTGCTTGATAACGGATTGTCCTTGAATGTGATGCCCATGGGGACCTTGGCCCGCTTACCCATCGACATGTCTTACATGAGAAAGAGCTAGATGATTGTGAGAGCCTTTGATGGGACAAGGAGAGAAGTAGTAGGGGACATTGAGATACCGGTAGAAATTGGCCCGTGTACCCTTACCACTAAATTCCAAGTTATAAATATTGCTCCTTCATACAATTATTTGTTGGGAAGACCTTGGATCCACTTTGCTGGGGCCATACCTTCATCGCTTCACCAAAAAGTCAAGTTCATCGTGGATGGGAATATTGTATGTGTTAATAGGGAAAAGGACTTACTCATAAGCAAGCCAGCAGATACTCCTTACGTGGAAGCGGCGGAAGAAGTGCTTGAATGTTCCTTTCGATCCTTCGAGTTTGTTAACACCACATATGTTAGAGAAGGAACCACACCACCTATTTCGAGGCTTTCCAAAATCACCGAGATGGCTGTCAGTCAGATAGTAAGAAAAGGATACCGAGTGAGGGTAAGACTAGGAAAAGAGCTGCAAGGCATTAAAAGGCCAATATGTGCTATTAAAAATGAAAAAAGGTTTGGCTTGGGATATAGGCCAGCTAAGAAGGAAAGAGAAGAAATGATAGTCGAAAGAATAAGGGAAAGGTTGGCTCGCTTTAAGGGGCACAGGTTGGAAAACCATAGAATGATATATCCTCATTTCTACGAGACATTTCGGTCCGGAGGCTACATCTTTCCTGAATAACTCACCGTTGGAAGCCGAAAATCAGTGTCAGCATTATGGGAAGCCTTTTTTGATTTATCAATATGAGCAACAGAGGAAAGTAAAGAGCAGTCAGGAAATGTGGATGAGATTCCTACTACATACCTCGAGCCACCGAAGTTGAAGTTGAGCAATTGGACCACCATGAGTTTACCAGTCACTTGTGATTCAATTTCGAAGTAATGCAAACTAAACATCCATGCTTATGCCTAAGAGCATTGGAAATTTTATGTATCGGGCTTTTTATCATTTATCATTTTAATAAAATGACATGTGTAATTCATTTCTCATATCTCCTCTATTGTCATTTCATTTCTTTACTTCAATTGTTTGTGTTTATGATAGCTCTATATCCTTCAATTCCCTTTGTCTGCCAGGGTTTTCAAGTAATGAATGCAAAGATGGTAATGATAGTAGTTTTGAGGTTAATTTTGAAAAAGGTACAAGTGTCAGTGAACTTGACGATACAGAAAACGTGGAGAATTATGATTTAACTCCGGACTTGTTAAGATTAGTAAAACAGGAGGGGAGACAAATTGTCCCACATTAAGAGACACTTGAAACGATTAATTTAGGAAATGAAGATAATAAGAAAGAAGTTAGAATTGGTACGACGTTTGTCACGACCCGAAACTCCCCATCGAACCCGTGACAACCGTCTCGAGGCCTCGACAAACATTCTTCACCCCGAATGTCGATCGAAACCTCGCAAGGCTCTCGTATCAGCTTCCACACTTCCTCGGTGAGGAATAGTTATCAAATATCAAAATACGAAGGATTACAAATCATTTCCAAATTAGTACATAACATATTGTTTTTTTTTTTTTGCTCACAGGGGCATTTTCGTCAATTTTTTTCAAAAATCTCAAAACTTGCTAAAAATATAGTAGGTAAGTAGAAAATATATATTTAATGATTTAAAAACAAATTAAGTATCTAAAACGTTCATTTGAAATGAAAATTTGACCATATGAATATAATAAAAATATTCAATAAAATAAACTATTTTCTTGTAAAATAATTTTCATAAAACTATCGGTACATAATTCTTATAGCGTAAAAGTTAATTATATTCATATATACTATAAAGCAAATTACCAAAGCATAAAATTTCTTTTACAGTGACACGTGGGCCCACCTCTAACCAAAATGCATCGGAAGCTGGAAACCTACAACTTTTACCGATTCGAGTCCAAATGAAAGTCCTTATCAAAGTCAGCTAACTATGGAATTTCCCGAGCTTGAAATGTGAGGAAATGAGGGTGGTGAGATTATAAAATCCCAGTGAGTAAATAGATACCATCTAAACTATCAAAAGTCGAGTAAATGGAGATAATTAAAATAAGTCATCATACTGTAATTTCATTACCTTTCAACTCATTTCAACCAAATAAAATCAATCCATATAAATAGAGTAATCAACTTGGCTTATGAATTTCTTAAAACTTTGGCTCGTGCCAAAACTCATACTCGACGATACCTTGCGCAGGGCATCCAACCGAGTCCGCCAAGGCTGTTAAAAGTTTTGTATACACTTAAAATATATTTTTAGTTTGAGAAAAATACAGCCGTTCCTTGGCGTTGATTGAGTTCCCCTTCACGTGGTGGTTTAGCGTGAAGTGAACCCTAAGCTTTACCCCAGGAGATACCCTACGCACCTCTCCGTTCGAGGTAAAAATATAATGGAGTTTACCGTACCCCTCTAATAGGCTGGTCCACGGAACCCCCTCTACAGTGAATAATTAGTATATAATCCACCAATCAATAAAATTCATTCTAGCATGACATGACAATTTATCGCAACCTAGCCTTTCAAGGCTGAATACTCAGTACAAATAATTTTAACACCAAAATCAGTTTAGCCATTCAATTTAAAACCATAAATTTACAACACAAGCAGGCAGTCTCCAATTACTCTATTTTCAAAACCAGTATTCGATTTTCCAAAAAATTTATAAAATCATTTTATAAAATCACAATTTCTTCTAAAACATAGCAATTTACCATTTAAACCCATTGTCCATAAAATCACACAATTGTATAAAACTACTCTAGATAATTAAGATGATAATAAGTTCACTCACAGTTTTAGGAGTCGATGTACTCCTAATCCCAGTCTCCAAGCACAATCTCTGTACTTTTACCAGTGTACTTTGCTCACCACCTATCCACAGTGTATAATACATAATTCACCACATCAATGCATGACCATTATAAAATCGATTCAGGCTCGGTATATATGCATGATATGATATACAACTTATCCGACTACCGCTTAAATGCGGTGCTGACCTAATTCGGCCTATTATCTCCAATTTAACTCCAAATCAATTCTTCTCACTTTCTACACTCCAATTATACTTAAATTACCTTAGTGACTGTGAATGAGATTCAATTTATCAGTC
>NC_030854.1:9185726-9197941 GCF_000208745.1 Theobroma cacao | reverse complement strand
AATAAAATAATAAAGGTATGACACATGGCATTTTCTTATTGGTCTATTTTTAAAATTTTAAAATTTTAATCCTTTTTATCTCCACCACACAATTAGTCAATGGTCAAAATGAGGATAAAGGAAGACCATGTGCTGGAAAAATGTCCTGGTGGTGGAAAATTACAATTTTGCCCCTAGGGTGGCAAAATTAACATTTTACCTTTTTACTCCAAATTATACCGAAATTAAAATTTTTCACTTATAAACCTCAAATCTTACTCCAATAAGTCAAATTATACTCCAATAAGTCAAATGGGGCCAAAAAAATCTTTTCTAAAATTTTCATTTTGTCCCCAGGTGGCAAATGACCATTTTATCCTTGGATAGCGAAAATTTCGGTTTAACTCCAAATTGATCCTCGAACTCCGAATCACCATATTAAACCATTCTGGGACTTTAAAATTCTTAATTTCATTGTGAATTCTTTATTTGATCTAGTTCGAGGCTTAAATCAACTTTGTTGTACGTCTAGGTACAATACCGACTTTTGTAAATTTTTCGAGACTCTCTTAGCATGCAAACATGCTATCCATCACATGTATGTCATGACAAATATTTTATAGAGTCGGGCTTGTCATCTTCTCCCCCACTTGGATCAACCATATGATCCTTCTTCATGATTGATTTCGACATCCGGCTAAATATTAATATTTTAATATTATTTTATTAATAAAATATTATTTTATTCTGAAAATTTTATCTTATCTCCTTGGTACCCAAAATACCTTATTATGCCTCACTTGACTTCCAAATCGCCTTTTATCTCACAAATTCTTCTCCGATAAAATTATTATTATTTTGTTGTTATTTTCTCACTTGCGAAATATTTTATCCTAAACTACTCCTTTCATCTTTTATCACTTCTAAACATTTTAATTGACCTCAATTTGCATTCGATCAACTTTATTTATCACCATATCAAAGTATGGGGTATTTCAACGTTGGTGCCGACTGAAAAAGAAAAACTAGTAAAGCTACTTCATGAATATGTAGATGTGTTTGCATGGTCCTATCAAGATATGCCAGGACTCAATACAGACATTGTAGCCCATAAACTGCCTTTGAAACTTGAATGCAAATCAATTAAGCAAAAGTTGAGAAGAATGAAACATGAAATGCTATTGAAAATTAAGGAAGAGGTGAAAAAACAGTTTGATGCAGGATTCTTGGAAGTAGCTAAGTACCCTGAATGGGTTGCAAATATTGTCCCAGTGCCTAAAAAGGATGGGAAAGTAAGAATGTGTGTGGACTATCAAGATTTGAATAGAGCTAGCCCAAAAGATAATTTTCTTTTGCCCCATATCGACACCCTCGTTGACAATATTGCTCGCCATTCCATGTTTTCCTTTATGGATGATTTTTCTGGGTATAACCAAATTAAGATGGCACCAAAGGACAAAGAAAAAACTACCTCCATAACTATGTGGGGGACCTTTTGTTATAAGTTAATGCCATTTGGTTTGAAGAATGCTGGGGCAACTTATCAACGAGCCATGGTGACTCTTTTCCATGACATGATGCACAGAGAGGTTGAGGTGTATGTGGATGATATGATTGTAAAAGCTCACAAAACAGAAGACCATGTGAGTAATCTTGAAAGGTTATTTAAGAGGTTACGGAAGTTTCAGCTCAAATTAAATCCGACAAAGTGCACTTTTGGAGTCACTTCAGGAAAATTACTTGGTTTCGTCGTCATTAAAAGAAAAATAGAAGTTGACCCGGATAAGGTTCAAGTAATTCGTGATTTGCCTCCTCCCAAAACGCAAAAAGAAGTTAGAGGATTCTTGGGAAGGTTGAATTATATAGCCCAGTTCATATCACAACTTACACTCAAATGTGACCCAATCTTCAAGCTCCTTTGCAAACACAATCTTGAGGCATGGAACGAGGAGTGCCAAGTTGCTTTTGACAAGGTTAAAGAATATCTATTGAGTCCGTCAGTGTTAGTACCACCTGTGGCTGGGAAACCCCTCCTTTTGTACCTGACAGTAAATGAAGGATAAATGGGATGTGTGTTGGGACAGCATGATGAAACTGGTAAGAAAGAAAGAGCAGTTTACTACTTGAGTAAAAAGTTCACTGAGTACGAGTCCAAGTATTCCTCGTTGGAAAAAATGTGTTGTGCTTTAGCATGGACGGTGCATCGACTTAGGCAGTACATGCTATATCATACCACTTGGCTCATTGCGAAGTTGGATCCTATTAAATACATCTTCAAGAAACCATCCTTATCAGGTAGAGTGGCAAGATGGCAAGTGTTGTTGTCTGAATATGATATTGTATATGTGTCCTAAAAAGCTATCAAAGGAAGTGCAATCGCAGATTTTTTGGTGGAAAGGGTGGAGGAGGATTATGAACCAATGGAGTTTGAGTTCCCAGATGAGGACCTGATGTTGGTTTGTCAAACAAGTGAGGAGGAATCGGAGGAGAAAGAGAATTGGAAGATGTTTTTCAATGGAGCTTCAAACACCTTAGGGCATGGCATAGGAGCTGTGTTAGTATAGCCGAAAGATATCATTATCCCGTCATAGCCAAACTCAACTTCTATTGCACCAATAATGTGGCTGAATATGAAGCTTGTGTTATGGGTCTTCAAGCAACAATCGAGAGGAAAATTCACGTTTTGGAAGTGTATGGGGATTCTGTTTTGGTCATTTATCAGTTGCGAAAAGAATGGGAGACACGTGACTCGAAGTTAATCCGGTATCATAAGTATGTTTCAAAGCTAATTGGAAATTTTGATAAGATTTGCTTCACCCTTTACCTCGAGAGGAGAATCAAATGGCTGATGCATTAGCCACGCTGGCAGCAATGTTCAACATTGGTACCAATGTCAAGATTCAACCCATCATGATTAATCTTCGAAAGTGCCCCGCACACTGCTCCAGTGTAGAGGAAGAAGTAGATGGGAAACCGTGGTACCATGATAGTATGCATTATCTCAAGTTTCAGCAGTATCCGGAACAAAGTTCAGAAAATGATAAGAAAACCATTAGAAGGTTGGCAATGAATTTCTTCTTGGATGGGGACATCTTATACAAGAGAAGTAGGGATCAAGTGCTTTTGAGATGTGTGGATTCAGCCGAAGCTCGGAGAATAGTTGAGGAAGTTCACGAAGGAATTTGTGGGGCACATGTAAGTGGCCATATTTTGGCAAGACAGGTCATGAGAGCGGGGTATTAATGGCTCACGTTGGAAACGGATTGTATAGATTTTACTCGAAAGTGTCACAAGTGTTAGATATACGTAGACAGAATCCACACTCCTGCAAATTCACTGAATGTACTGAGATCACCATGGCCATTCTCAATATGGGGCATGGATGTGATTGGGTTAATAACCCCGAAGGCATCAAATGGGCATCGGTTTATTCTGGTGGTGATTGACTACTTCACTAAGTGGGTAGAAGCAGCATCTTATGCCAATGTGACCCAGAAAGTGGTATGTAAGTTCATCCAAAAAGAAATAATATGCCGCTATGGTCTCCCGGAAAGAATCATCACAGATAACGCTAGTAACCTCAATGGTTCAATGATGAAAGAGGTTTGTGCCAAGTTCAAGATCAAGCATCACAATTCAGTGCCTTATCGCCCAAAAATGAATGGAACGGTAGAAGCAGCCAACAAGAACATCAAAAGGATAATTGAAAAGATGACAGATGTATACAAAGATTGGCATGAGAAGTTACCCTTTGCTTTGCATGCTTATCGCACAACAGTCCAAACTTCCACGGGAGCTACGTCATTCTCTTTGGTATATGGGATGGAAGCAGTTTTACCAATTGAAGTAGAAATCCCTTCCCTAAGGGTCCTTAAAGAAGTACAGTTGGAAGAAGCCGAATGGGTTAATGCTCGTTATGAACAATTGAATCTCATAGAAGAAAAAAGGTTGACGGCACTTTGCCATGGGCAGTTGTTTCAAAAGAGAATGATGAGGGCATATGGCAAGAAGGTACATCCTTGTTAGTTCCAAGAGAGAGAGTTAGTATTGAAAAGAATTCTTCCGAACCAACAGGATCCTTGCGAGAAATGGACACCAAATTGGGAAGAACCATTTGTGGTGAAGAAAGCTTTTTCAAGAGGAGCACTAATTTTGGCAGAGATGGACGGAAGGGAGTTTTTCAACCCTGTGAATGCCGATGCTGTCAAGAAATATTTTACGTAAAAAAAAAATTTCAAGTTGAAACTTGAAAAGGCGGCTTGAATCTAGGAGATGTGTTTAGGGCGAAAACCCAAAAGGGCGGTCTAGACACGAAGAAGGTCCAAATACTACAAGGGCTTAACACAGAAGGGGTGAAAATATGATCCGAGATGTTCAGACAAAAGATAGGAGAGCTGACGCTTGTGGCTGTTTCGAGATAAAATTTCGAGACTACTGTCAATACCTATCAAAATAGTTATTAAGAAAGAACTGTATCTCTTTTGTATTAATTGGCTTTCCCCTGTTCCTTGTCATTATGCCTGATTGTAGAAACTTCCCTTTTTTCTAATGAAAAATAGCCTTTTTGCTTCCAACATTGTCATCATTTCCATTTTGCCAAGAGAGGAGATATGAGTACATTGCATTGCATTTGTCATAAAATTGGAATGATATTTAATAAAGAGAATGATAAAGTAAAGAAATGTTTGCAGTATTTTGAAAAAGGATCATAATTGATGGGGAACGAAATGGAGTCTGGTAATATAAAAAAGAAAAAAGAGAAAAGACTAAGAAAAAAGAGAAAGAAATGGAAATAGCAACAGAATGGAGAACAGTAAAAATGTGAAGAATGATTGGACCATGCATATGATAGAGGAAGAAAACAGTTGTGAGCAATGAATTGGGGAAGACGAGAGATAGGAAGTGTGATCGGTTCATCCCCCATTGATCAAAGAGAAGGCTCTAAAACACCCAAAAAAATTTGATGAAGATGATTAGGATATTTAAATTGCCATGTTCAAAGTTTTAAAATAACTAAAAAGAAGGAAATTCATCTTTAAAGTCGTAGAACCCTATATGAGGAATTGATTATTTTTCACCATTTCAAAAAAAGAAAAAGGTTTCGTTGCCTCAGTTTTGAGGAATTCATTTTTAAAGTTTCGTTGTCTCAATTTTTGAGGAGCCACATTTCCTAAATCCTCCGGGTACATTCTGAAGACCTCCGGGCACATTATTCTCTTAAATCCTCCGGGTGCATCTTTTAAAACCTCTAGGTAATTAGTTTCAAGACTTTTAAAAGTCTCATTCCCTCAGTTTTGAGGAATTTATTTTAAAATTTAGTTGCCTCAGTTTTAAGGAGTTCATTTTTAAAAGTGTCATTGCCTCAGCTTTGAGGAGTTCATTGTTAAAAGTTTCGTTACCTCAGTTTTGAAGAGTTCATTTTTAAAAGTCTCATTACCTCAGTTTTGAGGAGTTCATTTTTAAAATTTTGTTGCCTCAGCTTTGAGGAGTTTCATTTAAACAAAAAAAAAACAGAAAAACAAAAAAACAAAAACAAAAACAAAAAAAAACAAAAAATAAGAAAAACAAAAAAAATAAACTAACCNTTTCGTTGCCTCAGTTTTGAGGAGTTCATTTTTAAAAGTCTCATTGCCTCATTTTTGAGGAGTTTATTTTAAAAGTTCATTGCCTCAGTTTTGAGAAGTTCATTTTTAAAAGTGTCATTGCCTCAGTTTTGAGGAGTTTATTTTTAAAAGTTTTGTTGCCTCAGTTTTGAGGAGTTCATTTTTTAAAGTTTCGTTGCCTCAGTTTTGAAGAGTTCATTTTTAAAAGTCTCATTGCCTCATTTTTGAGGAGTTTATTTTAGAAGTTTCGTTGCCTCAGCTTTGAGGAGTTCATTTTTAAAAGTGTCATTGCCTCAGTTTTGAGGAGTTCATTTTAAAAAGTTTCATTGCCTCAGTTTTGAGGAGTTCATTTTTAAAAATCTCATTGCCTCATTTTGAAGAGTTTATTTTAGAAGTTTCGTTACCTCAGCCTTGAGGAGTTCATTTTTAAAAGTTTCGTTGCCTTAGCTTTGAGGAGTTCATTTTTAGAAGTTTCATTACCTTAGCTTTGAGGAGTTTCATTTAAAAAAAAAAAGGTTTCGTAGCCTCAATTTTAAGGAGTTCATTTTTAAAGTTTCGTCGCCTCAGCTTTGAGGAGTCTCATTAAAAAAAAAAACCATTGGTAAGAGAATTAAAGAAGTAGTCAAATACAGTGTATACGTCTTTGCACTATTTCGGATTTCGAAATGCGCAAAGAGGGGCAACTGTAAACACTAAAAATTATAATAAAATTTTATTATTAAAAAAAATCATAAAAAAAAGAGAAAAGGGGAGAAAGGTACGACTGGCAGGGTGCGGATTATGACAAAAATGAAAATAATAATTAAATAATAAAAAAATGACAAAAAAATAATAAAATAGATAATTGCATTAGCATAGCATATATATATGTCGCATCATGCATATCATTGCATATAAATATTTTTGTTTTCGAGTTTAAGTCTCGATGATGGGATCTTCCGAGGATCTTACGAAGGCGGGTATTCCTCAGAAAGTTTTGTAGGTGAAAAGGTGTCCCCAGGTCCCACCAGTATGATGGGAGGGCTCGAGAAACATCTTTAATAAAAGGCTTTTGCCCGTATTAGGTTCATTATGCACGAAAATATTATTTTAAAAGAAAACGTATGATGACCCCGATGACGGGATTTATTCGTTGAATTTACGAAGGCGAATTTCTCGAATAATTCCCTAGGTGAGAGCGTACCCCAGATCCCACCAGTATGATAGGTGGATTCGAGAGAATATCCTCGATAAAAGGTTATTTGTCTGACATTTTTATCTCACGACAAGCATTTCATCTTGCCTCACATTTGCATTCCATTTTAGGTTAAATAGGAGGTAAAATAAGAGAATAATAACTAAGGAAATATAGTGAACTTAAAAAATTAAAGCCTAATAGGATAATCTAAAAATGGTACCGTTCATGGAACGGGCGTCCCGAGGGTACTAATCCTTCCCCGGGCGTAACCGTACTCCCGAATTTAGATCTAAAAAAACGCAGACCAGTTTAAGGTTCTTTTCGGTGCGCTTAAAATTAATTTAAGGCTTCATGGATTATAATCGAGTCAATAGGTGACCAATCGCACCTAGTAAAAAAGATTGGTGGCGACTCCTAATTTTTTAGAGTTTTCACTCACGTTTGGTGGTCGGGTTCCCGAACCCTCACATTACGACACAGTTGAGTTTAAAAGCATTTTCAACAGTTTATTTTAGTTTTCAAACTCAAGTTAGTATGCACCACACCGTCTTGAGTTTGAGGGGAGTGTTAAGATAACTATACAAATAATTTAGTTAAAGTTATTATTCAATACTATTAGTTAGACTACAATATTTTATTCGAGTTATAATATAATAATATTAGTTATTTACAGTTAGACTATAAATAAGATCAGGATTTAGCCACATATATATGGATTTATATTTGATACACTGACAGTGTATAGCACTTATACATTATTAGGGCATCAAATGATGCCACCTTACTACAAAATAAATTCAAAACTTTAAGGGACTTAAAAATAAATATTATTATTTTTTAAAAATAAAAAATAATTTTTTCTTTCTCAAACTCCATTTCACCCAATCTCTTTTTCTTCTCTTGTTATAATTTAAAAAATCTAAATTCTTAATTTTGATTATTAAATATAATATTTATTTCAATCTTTTTCTTAGTTTACCATTTTATATATTGTGATTGTTTATTTATCACTTTTATTTGATTAAAAAAAGAGGCTTTTCGAACACCTTTGAAACTCTCACTGTGAAAACATCATTCTAAAGTTTCAACAAAATAATCTTTTGGGACTCACGCTGTAAAGAAAAAAATGTATTTTTGTTTACAAATTGTTGTTTAGGCTTGTTTTTTGGGTTCATCTGTTTATAGATCTAAAAAGAGGTTGCGCACGGTAGATTTTTTGTTTCATCCTATTTAATCTCCAACAAACCTGAAATACGTGGACTTGCTGGGTATTGAAGAAAGTCTAAGTTATACAGATTTTTTGTGTGTGCATATTGCTATGCAAGTTAGGACTTGTTGCATTTATATTCCCATAAGGCAATTATATTTCTTTAAGGCTGATGTTTTGTTTTCCACCTTTTCCATTAGCTTTATTCATTTCATTCAACTTACTCCAAGGCAAATCAATCATTACTGGACAAATCAAAGATTTTATCTGATTATCTATTATCATTTTTTGAAAATAATTTCAAATAGAAGAGTGAAATAAATATTAAGAATGAAACTAAGAAATATAGTACAATAAATATTTCATTTAAGAATCAAAATTAAGAATTTAATATTTTATTTTTCAAAAAAGAAATTTAGGATTTTGAACCTAATATAGATGAGGGAAGAAGAGAAAGAGATTGAATAAGAGAAAGTTAGAGAGATAAAAAAAAATTTATCTTTATTTTTAATTTTTTAAAAAAATTAATAATATTTATTTTTAATTCCCTTGAAATTTTGAATTTATTTTTTAATGAGGTGGCATGATCTTATGCTCTAGTAGTGTATAGAAATTATATGCTATTAATGCATCAAATATAAATATTATATATATATATATATCTTTAGAAAAGGAATTAGATGTGTAAGAGCAATTAGAAGTAACTTTTTAGGTGATTTTGTTTGGATCAATAGCATGGGTGTAAAATTTATTAATCAAAACAGTAAATTCCTCCCACAAGGGTAGTTCCCATCAAATAGCCTTTTATAGAGGTTAATATTTGAAGACAAGATATTGTCAGTCCAAATCTCAAGTTCCAGAATGCAACTTGATTTGTTAGCAACAAAAGCAAAATTATGAGGAAATAAAAAGAGAGGACACAATTATCAATCCATTTGTCCAACCACAACTTAATTTTGAAAGTTTTTTGATATAATATATTGACCACAATTCATAGTTGTTAAAGTTTTCAAGAATTCAATTGGATTACTTTGAAAGTTAATCCAAAGTAGTTAAAAACTTAATATATTGATTAATTTTTTATAAATATTAAGCTCATATATTAGTTTAGGTAATTCGAAAGCCTTCACTAAACAAAAAATAGCTTTGTAGCTTTTTCCATTAAAAAGGATATAAAAAAAAGTCTTGTTGAAAATTCTCATACCATACAAATTTTCAAGTTGTTATGAAAATTATATTCCATTTGTTAAAATTTAGAATTAAATTACTCTTTTTATAGATGAAATTAACTATAACTAGGTAGTTTACTTACGTGTTGCCGCGAGCATTTGAATTTATGAAAATTGTGAAATTTATTTGAAAAAATATTTTATTACAAACTTTCAAAACAATAAATATATCATTCAAGTAATGAATGTTATATATCAAGCATGTTTATAGAAAATAAATACAAGTATAAAAATCTATAGGTATATGCAAAAACTTAACCATGCATGAACAAAAATAATTAGGTAACTATATGGGAAGAGCAATAATGTCAAACCCTGTTTTATAAAATAATTACGACGTCATTTACATGCTCAATGGAATGGTTGCATATTTAGAAAGTTTGAGAAAATCGTTGAAAGACGATATTACCCCTAATGATATCATTAAGTCGATTAAGCCTCGAACTAGTTCAGATAGAAATTTTAAGATGAAATTAAGAATTTTAAAGCCCCAGAATGGTTTAATATGGTGATTCGGAGTTTGAGGATCAATTTGGAGTCAAACTGAAATTTTCGCTATTCAGGGGCAAAATGGTCATTTGCCACTTGGAGATAAAATGAGAATTTTAGAAAAGATTATTTTGGCCCCATTTGACTTATTGGAGTATAATTTGACTTATTGGAGTAAGATTTGAGGTTTAGAAGTGAAAAATTTTAATTTCGGTATAATTTGGAGTAAAAGGGTAAAATGGTAATTTTGTCACCCCAGGGGCAAAATTGTAATTTTCGACTACCAAGACATTTTTTCAGCACATGGTCTTCCTTTATCCTCATTTTGACCATTGACTAATTGTGTGGTGGAGATAAAAAGAATTAAAATTTTAAAATTTTAAAAATAGACCAATAAGAAAATGCCATGTGTCATACCTTTATTATTTTATTGTTTCTTTATAAAAGGCATAAAATCAGCCCATTTTCTTCATATGGCCGGCCAAGCAAGGAAGAGAGAGAAAGAGAGGAAGAACAAAGGGAAAAACAAGAAAACCTAGGTGAAAATTTAAAGAAAAAGTGAAGAAATCAAGGAAACAAGCTAGGTAAGTTAGAATTTCTTTAGTTCTCCTTGATACCTAGCTTACCATGCTTTTGTTCTTGATTTTCATGGTTGAATATTGAGTTATTATGATGAATTCAATTCTGAAAAATGGGTTAGGAGAGAGAAACTTGTTAGATTAATTTGATTTTAAGTTATGTTAGTGTTTTAAGTTAGTTTAGTATATTTAGGAACAAAACAAAAAGAAAAGAATTTATTTTCCTCCATTACCATTATTGGCCAAATTTTCTAGGGGAATATTGGCTGATGATCTTGATGTTTATTTGAGGAATTATGATGAATAATGATGAATTATGAGCCTAGAAAAATAATGGGAATTTTCGGAGCAAAAATAAGAATTTTTACCCACTAGGGGCATTTTCGTAATTTGCTATCGGGACAGATAAATTGAATCTCATTCGTAGTCACTAAGGTAATTTAAGTATAATTGGAGTGTAGAAAGTGAGAAGAATTGATTTGAAGTTAAATTGGAGATAATAGGCCGAATTAGGTCAGCACCGTATTTAAAGTGTAGTCGGATAAGTTGTATATCATATCATGCATATATACCGAGCCTGAATTGATTTTATAATTGTCAAGCATTGATGTGGTGAATTATGTATTGTACATTGTGGATAGATGGTGAGCAAATTACACTGGTAAAAGTACAGAGATTGTGCTTGAAGACTGGGATTAGGAGTACATCGACTCCTAGAACTGTGAGTGGACAATTTATCGTCTTAAATATCTATAGTAATTATACTTGTTTGATGCTTTTATTGAATGGTGAGTTTAAATTATAAAATATTATGTTTCCCAATTAAAATGTTTTTTAATAAAAATGAGATTTATACTGATTTTGAAATCAAATATTGTTTTGGAAAAATTGAGTATATAGAGACTGTGTTGAAATTTATGATTTTATATGTTATTGAAATTGGGGCTTATGACAATATGGTAGCATGATGGCTAAATTTTTTTGGGGTTGACATGAAATATATGAATAGTTTTGGATTGGTCTCGATAGACTGGATTAAATTTTATTCGCCATATTAAGCTACTGAAATTTTTATGGGTCTGGTGGTATATTAAACGGTCACTGCAGTGGTGGGGGTTTCCATGGACTGCCTATGAGAGGAGCACGGTAACTCAATTATATACTTACCTCCGGGGGGAGATGTTGGGTGAAGTATCTCCTGAGGTATGATTTGAGTGCACCTCACGTTCGGGCCACCACGTGAGAGTGAGACTCAGCCAACGTCAAGGAACGGCTGTGTGTTAGATGTGAAAACATGTTTATGGGTATGGGTCATTGAACAGCCTTGGCGGTCTCAGTGGGATACCTTGACGAAGGTACCCGCGAGAATGATTCTGGCAGTGGTCAAGTTTAAGAAATTCATAAGCCGGGAAATTTTGATGAAAAGAAATTGTTTGGTATAGATTGAAACGAATTTTGTGTTATGAACATTATTGAGATATAACGTTTTTATATTGTCTCCATCTACTAGGCTTTAGATGCTTTTGATGGTAATTGTTTACTCACTGGGATTATGTAATCATAATCTCACCCCTCTTCCTATCCATTTTTCAGGCTCAAGATAGTTTGTTGATAGTTGATTAAGACGAGAATTAATCTCGGAGTTGCATCATAGGAAATAAGGGTTCGTAGCTCTACACCTTCTTGGTTAGTTAGAGGCCCACGTGTCACTGTAAACGAAATTTCATACTTTAATTACTTTTATTACTATATGAATAAATTTATTTTACTCTTACGTTACAAAAGTTATTTTAGGAAGACTTTGAAAATATTGTGTTTTAAGAAAATAGAATATTTTATTTAATGTTTTTATTATATTCAAATAGCTATAATTTTACTTTAAACGAATGTTTTAGACTTCAAAATTTAATTTAAATCATGAAATATGTGTTTCCACTTACATATTACATTTTT
>NC_030854.1:9182463-9185352 GCF_000208745.1 Theobroma cacao | reverse complement strand
ATTTTCAAAAAAAAATAACGAAAATGCCCCTGTGAGCTAGAAAATAATATTTTATTGTTTTGAGTTGGAAACAACTTATGATTTCTTGAAATGCGAGATTTAATAACTGTCGCTCACCGGGGAGATGCGAAAGTTGATGCTAAGCCTTGCGGGGTTTTGATCGGCATTCGGGGTAATGAGTGCTTATTAGGACATCGCGGCGGTTGTCACGAGCCCGATGGGAGTTCCGGGTCGTGACAAATAAGATAAGTAGGAAAGTGTCAAAGTATCTATTGTTAGTCAACATTCACAAGATATTCGAATAGAAAGTTACAAATGATTGTTCATATATATAAACATGAAATGAATTTTAAAAGTGCTTTACAGGACCCCTCAAGTAGATGTTGTAGCTAACAAAAACCTGCAAAAAGATGTTTTATATAATTTGGCACATACATAATTTGCTATGCAGATGAGATTGTTCAAAAGATGTGGACAAAACGTTAGTAAGTGTTGCTATACAAAACATAATAACTGTTTGATTGTCTATTCATTTTTACCATAGTCAGAACTATACAATGGAGCTACAAAAAATATGCTCTAGGTATGGTAAAAATTAGCTAGTCCTTATTCAAAAGAGCTTCCTTCTTTTCCTTGTTGCTATTGCACTTTTGGTGGATTTGCTATTTAGATAGAATGATCAAATATGTTTAGTTTCATGCTTATTGTTCTATTGCAGTTATAATAAAAATTATGTTCACTATATAATTTACTTGCTCAATTTTGTTTTTTTTCTTTGTTTTTTTTCCCTAGTGACTTTTCTGGGAAAAGCTCTTTGGAAACTTTTGTGATGGTTGCGGATAGGGATACTTCCATTTGGGGTTATTCCATAGTTAATAGTGGTGTCTCGAAGGGTGTTGGGTTTGGGCTTGCGGAACTTGAGGCTGCATCAAATTTTAAGCTTTCAGGCATCGTTTGTTTGACACTATTATAATAAAAAATCTTGTACATTGTCAAACCCTGGTTAATGGCTTTTCCTGTCAGCCTTACCCTTAATGTTCTTTGTGTGTTGATTAATGCCTTGACAAGAGCCAGAAAGCCCTATTGTCTATCAATCTGATTGCAGCTAGTTTTGCGATGGTAGGACCAATTAATTTTTTCTATTTAGATTAAAACAATTGCACATTGGTTGCAAGCATTGTAGTACCATCTAGTTGGTGCTTCCACATTCACAATTGTTGTAATGAGTTCAAACTTGTTGTTCTGTGAAAGTTGAATATACAATACCACACATGTCATTGGGAATTTTAGTCCTTATTGATAAGAATTGTCTAAGTAATATTTGCTATAAGTCTTATGGTGACATAAAGGGAAGATTCTATCATTATTTTTCTTGGCTCCATTGCTAGCAACTCTGTAACAACAACCTTTAACGTTCTAATTAGTTGATTGAGCTGGCTTTCAGTTTCCAATGGTTGGAGTTGTAGTTGAATTGGTTGTTCTTGGTAGTTGACAGTTAGTTTTTATTGGAAAAATTATATAGCTTTAAAGGTAGTTGTTAATTGTAAACTTAAATAGTACAATTTGTGTTGACATTACCTTGCCTTCACTTCATTGACTTTTGGAATGTCAGGGTTGATGCACATTCTTGTTGCTGAATAAGAGGGGACATATAGTGATCCTACAAAAAGTATATAATAAATGTTTATGTATTTTGCATATGAAGTTCTCACTATGATAAGTAAAAATGTTTTATGTATTGTCCTTACACATGTAACTTTTGATCATCACTCTAGCGAAGATAAGCACAGCATTTGTGCTTCAATAGAGCAATTCCTCTTCTTGTATGTCCAATGTTAACTCTTCATACAATACAGCCTTCAAAGTCTCATAGTTGTTTGAACATATGGAAAAGCTAAGTACTTTATGTAAGCTGATAAACGATATCAATGAAAAAGATGAGTGCTTGTTTGTTTTTTTTCATTTAACTTGTGTTTTGAATGTGTATGTCTCACTTATGAACAGGCAGTTGTTTGATGTTGAGTTGGACTTTTCTTATAAGACTCATCATCATTAGTAGTCCAATAATGTCACAACCCGGAACTTCCATCGAGCCCGTGACAACAGCCGCGAAGCCTCGACAGACATTCTTCACCCCGAATGCCGATTGAAACCTCACAAGGCTTTCATATCAGCTTTCGCACTTCCCCGGTGAGCAATAGTTATCAAATATCGTAATTCAAAGGATTACGAGTCATTTTCAAATCAGAACATAACATATTGTTTTCTGGCTCACAGGGGCATTTTTGTCATTTTTCGTCAAAAATCTCAAAACTTGCTAAAAATGTAGTAGATAAGCAAAATATATATATTTAGTGATTTAAAAACAAATTAAGTATCTAAAACGTTCAATTGAAATGAAAATTTGACCATTTGAATGTAATAAAAATATTCAATAAAATAAACTATTTTCTTGTAAAATAATTTTTTATAAAGCTATCGGTAAATAATTCTTATAGCGTAAAAGTTAATTATACTCATATATACTATAAAGCAAACAACTAAAACATAAAATTACTTTTACAGCGACACATGGGCCCACATCTAATCAAAATGCATCGGAAGCTGAAAACCTACAGTTTTTGCTGATTCCAGTCCAAATGAAGGTCTTTGTCAAAGTCAGCTAACTATGGAATTCCCCGAGCCTGAAATGTTAGGAAATGAGGGTGGTGAGATTATAAAATCCCAGTGAGTAAACAGACACCATCTAAACCATCTAAAGGTGAGTAAATGGAGACGAATTAAAATATTCTTTTCCAATATATGTTTCATAACATGAATATTCAGTTTACTCAATTAATCAACATGGCTTATATATCTCACAAAACTTGGCTCCTGCCAAAATCATTC
>NC_030854.1:9117438-9179575 GCF_000208745.1 Theobroma cacao | reverse complement strand
CCCGGACCCGCACGTTACGACAGAGACCACCAAGGCAGTTAAATGTCTTTACATCCGAAATTCTAGCCATGTTTTGGTGTTGGTTGAGTCTCACTCTCACACGGTGGTCCACCTGAAGTGCACTCAAATCTTTACCTTCAGAGATACCCTCCATACGGCTCTCCGATCGAGGTAAGGTATATCTGATTCTGTGCCCCCTCTCTTAGGCTGGTCCACAGAACCTCCACTGCAGGGATTATGGATTATTTTATCTACCACCTGATTTATAAAATCATTATCTGCATGACATGGTAATTTATCGCAGTCTAGCCTCTCAAGGCTGAATACATAGTATATATAATTTTGATACAAATACCGACTTTGCCATTCATGCTCACATATTGCTATAAGCCATATAATTTAAAACACAATTTATAACGCAAGCAGGCAGTCTCCAATTACTCTATTTTCAAAACCAGTATTCAATTTTCCAGAAAATTTATAAAAGCATTTTATAAAATCACAATTTCTTCTAAAACATAGCAATTTACCATTTAAACCCATTTTCTATAAAATCACACAATTGTATAAAACCACTCTCGATAATTAAGACGATAATAAGTTTACTCACAGTTCTAAGAGTCGATGTACTCCTAATCTCAGTCTTCAAGCACAATCTCTGTACTTTTACCAGTGTAATTTGCTCACCACCTATCCACAATGTACCATACATAATTCACCACATTAATGCTTGACCATTATAAATCAATTTAGGCTCGGTGTATATGCATGATATGATATACAACTTATCCAACTACCGCTTAAATGCGATGCTGACCTAATTCGGCCTATTACCCAATTAAATGACAATTGTGTCCAATTTGGCTCCAAATTGCTCCATTTCATTTCTAATATCTCAATTCACTAAATACAATTCAAATAACATCAATTTCAGCATCAAAACCCTCTCATTTCTTCATGGAAAAATTCGGCTATTACAGTGCACTAACATCGTGATTTTCCTACTTAATTTTCTCACCATTATTCATCATTTTCTAAGCCATTTCTCTTGAAATAATAACAATCCATCACCCACACACATCAAGGAAGATTCGGCCATGAAGATTCATGGGGAAAATAGATTCCTTTCTTGTTGTTTTGCTTCTAAATATGCTAAACTAACTAAAAACACTAACATATCTTAAAATCAATTCAATCCAACATCTTTCTCTCTCCATACCCATTTTGACCAGCCATGAATTCATCATGAAAACATGTAATTTAACCATGAAAAATAAGGAGAAATGCTTAAGAAAAATAGATTTCAAGTTTAAATTGAAAAATCTTACCTTTTTCACTTATTTTCCTTGATTTTCCACACTTTTTCTCTTCAAATTCTTCACCTAGTGTTTGTTCTTCCTTTCTTTCCCTCTCTTCCTTGCTTGGCCGAATATTTGGAGAGATAATGGGCTGATTTATGCTGATTTTTAAGTTAAGTAATAAAATATCCTAAGCTTGACACATGGCATGTTTCTATTGGTCCAAATTTTAAATATTTGACTTTTAATTCTTAAATTCTCTACCACACATTTCTCATGTTTATCCATTTCCATAATGAATAAAATCTCTTGGTCTTGACAAGTGTCGGGATGAGAATTTACCGATTTGCCCCTAGGCTGGCAAAATTATCATTTTACCCCTATACTCCAAATTATACCGGAATAAAAATGTTTCACTTCTAAACCTCAAATCATACTTCAATTACTCAAATTATACTCCAATAAGTCAAATGGGGCTAAAAAAAATCTTTTCTAAAATTTTCATTTTGTCTCCATGTGGCAAATGACCATCTTGCTCCTAGATAGTGAAAATTTTGGTTTGACTCCAAATTGATCCTCGAATTTCGAATTACCATTTTGAGTCATCCCTAGACTGTGAAAACTCTTAATTTCACCTTAAAATTCCTATTTGAACTAGTTCGATGCTTAATCGACTTACTTGTACTTCTAAGCACAATACCGACTTTTAAATATTCTTCCGGGGTTGTTCAAATATACAATCACTATATCAGTCTCATGTGTAACATGGTAGATAATTTAGGGCTGGGCTTGACAAATAACATCAACAATATTTTCATGGAAATAAGACAACATGATGGTTAAAGTATCAACTACAGTATAAAGTAGTATCAAGAAGAGGTTTATTTATAACACTTGTTAAGACTTTTTTTTTAGGTATCCTGTCATGAAAGGCACTGTACTATATGAAGTTGAAGTGATAGGAAAGATATCTAGTAATGTGGTCATGGACTTCTCTCACTATCGTCAGTCTTGAAAAGACAACCATTATATCTCCAAAAAGAGCATTGAAGTTGTTATTAACTTTCTTCACCCAAAATTTGTCAATCAAATAAACATATCCTTTTTTCAATATAGATGCAAACTTTGGTGCATTTGATCCTCTGGTCATTGCATCGGTTACATTTTCTATAGTGAAAAAAGGCAATAAATTGTTATTTTAATGTGAGTTTGACAGTGTATGGAAATGTATAATGAAGTAAAATTTATTTTATAAATTACCTTCACATCTGCAAGTAAAAGGTCAAGGCTGAGAAGGTTTTTAGGATTTTCAGGTGTCTTTGATTTCCATATCCTTAGCACTTTCATTTATATGGCATTTGCTGGTTTGAACAATTGCAAATCATTCAAATATTCCTAAGTCATTTGTACCTGAGGATAGAAATTTAAAAACATTAATTTTGTCACATTTTAAATAGTCTTGAAAAATTGGACTTGTAGTACTCATTACTTTTTATATCCATGGACATGATGGTCTCAAACTATACAACATAAGTAGCAGTTAGAAGAAACAACATTGTGTGGGATTATTTATAAGTACAAAAATAGACAATAGAAATTAAGAACATTTACATAATATAAACAGAAAGCACGTTAAGCTCCAAATAACTTTTTTTAAGCAAAAGATAATAAGAAATGATAAAAAAAAACACTACACAAAGTAAATGCAGTAGACAATGGTTCTATAATAGCTAAAGTTTTGCTAACCAAACAAAATATTTTTAACTACAAACAATTCTATTAAGTAGAGGAAGAGATTGCTATAACCTATCTATAAGTTTTCAAATATTTCTTTCCAGACTATATTTTTGGTTTTATTTGATTGTTGTTTGTCTTCATTCAAGATTTGAATCTTTAATCCTTGTAAAGATGTCACTCTTGATAAAGCCACATACAATTGACCATACGTAAAAAGAAGTCTTGGTAAATACAAATCGACAACATCAAGAGTTTGTTCTTGACTTTTGTTTATTATCATACCATAATATAATCTAACTGGAATTGTTTTCTTTAGATAAATATAGATACCGCAATACTATAATGATAGATATGGCAATACTTTCATAAGAATGACTGGTTTATAGATGCATTTAGAATTTTTTATTTTGTTTCATTCTCCACAATAAGTAAATTTGCCTGAAATCTCTTCCTAACAGTATTGTTTTCCCACCAAAAAGCTTTTTCACATTTTTAGAATAATGGTTAGTAAGTATATCCCGTAAGCTTTTATCCAAAGCTTTAAAACAGTGTCTATGCATCACAGGAGCTACATTCCAAATAATTTTTCCTATTGATCTAATTCCGGAGATTATCATGTTCCACAAGTACATTTTACCTATAATACTCTGTCCATACATAAACAACGATCAACCTTCATTTTTCTCAACAAATTGTCTAACAATTTGATAAACATCTAATTGTTTGACATTTAGGTTCACCAAGCATAGCAAATGTTGTTGCTACAGTTCATGTGAATCGTAATTTTTTTTTGAAAAGTTGTTTTAGTGCAACCAAAGTGTAGTTCTTGAGATCTTTATTTGGAATTTCATAATTAATAGTGCCAAACGCTTGCCACAATCTATAGTCAATGTCCTCGCTAAGAAAGTTTTCAATTGTTTTTTCACAGTGACAATGGATCAACAACTTCACAACATAACAATGGCGACAAAATAGTTGTCGTAATTGTTCACTCGTTGCCCATTCTGAAGCTTGTACAATTACATCTATCCTCTCTTGATCATCTCCAAGCAAACTAATGCTTCACAAGTGGCTTGAAATGTATTGTGAACTACACCTTCAACTGTTCTAATTTCTTCAAAAGTCCTTGAACCTTTCACAACATTCAACAACAATCAGATAAAGTAAAGTTCTCTTACGACTAGATGAATATATGTAATCCTTCCTGTTGACTTACCTCTTTTTCATTTCTTCCAAATAGTTTCAGACTTTGATCGCACCCATATTGTTGGGAAGTCAGCATAAATCAATTTTTTTGCCTCTATATACAGTTAATTTCCATACATCAACTCTGTGAACATTGACTTTCTCACATCAGGTCTTTAAATGACTCTAGATAGATTGTCATTCTCATTGAACGATACATTCTGTTCGTCTGGCAGATGGATGACTAACCTTTCAATTACAGGTTCATAACGGTGTATGTCAAATGCAAAAATTCTCCAACAGGATTCATATGCTAATAAGTATATGCAATCCAAATACACCTTAATTTCATCAATATCATTTCCTATATTCTGTTGTTCTGCATTACTACTCATATTGTTACTCACAATTACAGCTATCACTCTATCTAGTCCCTTGTTAGTATACTTGAATAAGTATTTTGATAGCTTTTGATTGACTATGCAATTCTACATTAACATGGGCCTGAAATTTCACAATTAAATCAACATTACAAGCTACAACAAATTTGTTGTTTACTTCAACACCATTCTTAACAACAAAACACAAATCATTGCTTACCTGTCTTTTTTTGTAAATAACAAACCCATCTTCATTAATTATAGTTTTTTATTGATACTGTTTAAGGAAAAATTAGAACATTTACCTTTAACCATACTTGGATAAGAAGGATTGAGACTACCATATGGTCCATGTATCATAAAATTTATGATAGCTTCTTGTCTAATTGGATCATCCTCTTTATTCGGTATCTCAACCGATATTTTCTATTGACATCATTGAAATTTAAACATTTTACAGTAGGATCTAGCCAAAGCAGTATATGAATGTGTGGGAGGCCACACTTCTGGAATCCAATAGTATACGTAATTGCAACACATGATAACAAAAGACAAAAGAAAATTGTTAGTGACATGTAATAATAAGCAAAAATCATAATTACAATTAAATCCATAATTAGTATCTTTAACAGGGTAAAAAAACTCTACCTTAGAATGCGAATTCAAAATATTTCTCACTAGAATAAAATTGTCTATAATATATAATCATAAGTAAAGATTAAAGTTTACTATTATATGAAACAAAATGAGTTGAATACATCAAAAAACATTACTTACTGATACAGATCCAAAGTGTTTCTTTTTAATTAACTCTTTCATGAAATAACGAAGCTTTAATCTAAACATTCTTGAAACTATATCAAGTCTATCTTATGATCATTGACCAAGAACTGTAAATAAAGCTTCCTCTATTTTTGACCATTTCGCATTACAGGTAAATGCAATGAACAAATTTGGACAACCATAATATCGACAGATTGCCATTACATCTTGATAATTATGGAGCAAGTAGTGAGCATTTCTAGTAAATGTCATAGGTAAAATTATCCATTTCCCAACTATACTACCTTGCACATCTCTTCTCGCATCTCTCAAACTTTTATAAATCTCAAACCTTAAACTCTTCTAATTATCTCTTATGAATTGCAATCTTGCTTCTTCAACTACAAAGAATGCATCAACAATAAATTATTGAAGTAGTTTGTCGCCTTTCAACAATGTACTGTTAGCAGGATCGTACTTTTGAATGATATAAGCATAATATTCCCTCATTGACATATGCTTTCTTTACGACCTTTCTTTGACAGAAGAATCAATATAGCTAATGTCTAACATATAGCCATCTTCCCCATAAAGGAATAACAAAGGATATTGCATTGCCATGAAAAAAGGATGCAACTCACTTATTCATTTCAGTCCATCAGCTCTATGCTCAACAATGAAGTCATGGTGACAATCAAATGCCCCTATATCACCAATAATTAATCCAACAAGCTCTAATATAGTAAAGGTTGCATAAGTTCTTTCTTGGTTATTCCATGCTCCAAGTAACTTGAGTCAAACTAGAAGGTTAACTGATTTCCTAATCTATCTCTCATTATTCTAAATACTTCAACTCTTTCATTAGTTTCATCAAGCATTTTTATCAAACCTTGTACTACAAATCTATCAATTACATTGCTAGTACTTTCTTGTCCAAAAACAAACATTCTATTGGTAACTTCATTCTCTGTGTCATATATATAAAGCTGTTCAAACTTAGGCTTATGTCTTATAGAAGGAATCAAATAACCAACTTGATGATGATTTTAACCATTTATTCTAAAGAACTATGGACTTAGATGACTATTTATAATATTATCTATTCTATTCTTCCTCCAATTGATGTAAATTGAAACATAGAATTGTGAATGCTAATATTCTCTCTAAATTTACTACTCCTGTAACCTCCTTCATAATTTAATAAACAATGTAAGAAATTTGTTTACGCCTGAATAAAGGTAATCGAACCATACCTTGTTGACAACACAATGTAAATGTACAAAAAGTTGTATTGTAAGTTGTATCAATTCTTTCTTCATGCCACATTATAGCATCACAAAATGGACAAATACGGTTTAGGCCTCCAAACCTAAGTACTGAGTTGTACCTTCCTATTATATAAGTACAAAATAATTAACCATTCATGACCGAGATCTTACAACTAATTGGTCTCATAAAAACTTTTTTCAATTTAAACATCACTTATTTGTATGTTGACTATACGTTAATTGATTTGATCTTTCAATATTTTGTTCATGTCACTAAACCTCAAAACATAAAATTCTATAATCCTTTTTACATTTTCCATAGAAACAAAAAATATGAATCCATAGAAATCATCATCATAATAAATTATTTTGAGAAATATGAGACGGAAAGGTATTTTAAGAATTGTGCATTTACCTTGAACATCACTTTTTCCTTCTCCATTACTAATTAAAGGAACAACTCGTTGACAACTCTATTATATAGAGTTATTTTGACACATTTTGGGAACTTAAATAGATAGATCTTTGAGATTTAAGGTTCAGATTTTAGCATTTTATGTGTTTTTCTAGTTTAAGTTGAATTATATGTTGAGTAGTTAATCGAAGTTATTTTAGTTTAATTTTACTTTATTTTGATTTAATTTACTTTAAGAATAGTTATTGTTGATTCTCTCATTCCTTTTGTAGGATATTTGATGAGAAAGGTTCATTTGATTTAAAACCGCACAAGTATGGTAATGGCTTCATTTGTACATGTTGCAACAATTCAAGGATAACTTGAGCTACAAAAGTTCAATTGATATGATTCTGGATCCATTGGAAAGCCAAGAGACAAGGCTACAACTTCCATATTTACCACTTCACCCAATTTGGATCAAATTGAGGTCAAAATCATGATAAAAGATGATGGACTGCTACAGTTTTGTACAAGGCAGCACATTAAGTGAAGGCCGAGGCCGTGACTTGCTCAAAGCTACAGTGCCGAGGAAGCCAAGGCTGCAGCACTAAGGAGAGAATGGCCACGACACTAAAAGAATGGTGGGCATCATAAAAATTCCTAAGACTAAAGCTCCACGGCAATGCAGAAGGCAAGGCACAGTGTCAAGGAAAACAAGGTCGTTGTGCCATACTACTTTACAAAATTATTTTTTTATGCAAGAATATGGAATTAGGTTATTTGGAGCCCATTTAAGGAGTCTTTTTCAGACGTTTTGAGATAGAGTGACAACAAACAACTATTCTGGAGAAAATGAGCCGAAAATAAAGCAAGAAAGCAAGAGAATTTAGGAGAGAATCAAGATCAAAAGCTTTAATCCTTAGTTTTTCTCTCTTTACTTTTGTATTTCTCTTATTTGTGTTTCTAGGATTTTAGTGGATTTCAACATATAGTCAGAATATTTGTTTATTTTTTATTTACTATAAATGGGTATAATTTTGCTTATTCAAATATGCTCTTAATGTTATTGATTGTCTAGCCAATAATTAACTGATTTGTTAATCTAATTGAGATTCAATAAAGAGATTTGAATAATGTATGTTCACGTCACTTAGGTGATTTGATTCGCAATTTAGGTAGATATACGCCAATTGCCATACATAGCTCGATTAGAACACTAACTTAATGAACCTTATTTAATTCATTACTATGGGCATATAATGACTAAATTAAGTACGGTATTTGTGCAAGCATCTCAACGAAGACTTGTTCATAACTTTGGATTTTAAGTTAGTGAAACCACCAGTGAATGTAAATAATAAGAAAAACTGGTATCAAATGAAGTGTTGAATGAACCCATAATCCTAAGTTTTAGTATATTGCTTTCTCAAGTAATTTTAATTTCTATTATTTAATTTAGTTTTAATTAATTTTTTGAAAATTTTAATCATTTAAATAAGATTAATTTATCATAAATTTTAGTACTTAGTGAAGATTTAGAAACAAATCTTTGTGGGAACGATATTCTACTTCATTACTATATTAATTGTTTATGATAACATACACTTGCGTGAAAAAATTGATAACAGTCGTGTAAATTAACAATCTATAAAAAGTACTTCAATAGACATTCAAAATCAAAATTATATGTCCCAACAATTTAGACTGACTGATCATCCAAAATCGATACATCATATATATTTTCAAATTGAAAATCACATTCTCTAACAGGGCACTCATAAGTTGAACCTCCATTGTTCAAATCATTTTGAATAGCAGAATTGCTAACAGTTTCAATAATATCAACATTTGTTAGGATAGAATGTTGTTCCATATGAATAACGAAGATTGGTTGTCAATAAAATAGACACTATAAAGCTCATCACAAAAAGCATGACTATAGTTTGAAGACTCAACAGTTTATTTATTTGGTTCTTTTTCTCATACCTTCATTTGATATTACATATGTATGATAAATAGTACTCGTAAATTAAAATGAAAAGAAATATATACTTACATCTATTAAAAATGTAAAGCATCAATAACACAAAATGAATTGATAAAAAACTGATCTTGTCATGTGTAAAAAACTATGAATATTGTTTCTTATTGTTCAATCTCCCAATAACAATATTAGACCATGTAATTGCACTTTTGTTTTTCTATTGTGTTAACCATACTATAGAAATAAAGTTTACTGTCAATGTCAAAATCACCTTATATAGGAAAAAACTAACTTTCTATGAAATTAACAGCTTTAATGTATTGGTATACTATTCCTACACATTAATAATATAACATGTGCACCTTCGTACAAGAGCAAAACTATAAATAAACCAAACAATCATGTAAAATTGTCCCAAATAGATTTACATGTACTTAAGAAAACAATGGCAAAAAAAAAAAAAAGGTATAATCATTCAAATAGAACAATACATCTAAAAAACAGAAGAACACACAATGACAACTTTAAAGTCACACCTCAAATATTGTACTAAATTGCAAACTCCTCAATGGTTAACGAACAGAACTTAGCTAATGTCAACAGTAACTTGAACAAACTACAACAATAAAAAAACACATTAAAATGATGCAACACAAACTTGGAAACCTTTACAACAATTGTATAAAGAGGAGACAATATGAAAGTTCAAAAAATAATCTATTTTAAACACGTCAATATTGACATAAATAATACAACCAAGTCAAATATATTATTGTACAAAAGCTAAACCTAAAGCACCCAACCAGCAAATATGAACATAAGGTTGATATTCAACACCCAAAAATATAAAAGAAAAATCAAACGAACAAATATATGGAATTATTGTAAAGAAATCAAAACACGCAGGACTATTAACCAAAGTAAAGATAAAAAAAATTGACTCCCTCTCTGGAATGAATTATTTTTAATTTAAAAAAAAAGATAAAAAACATTGTCTTACTGTTTCAATAATTGTAAAAATAGAAGACATTACTTAAAAAAGGGAAAAACAAACTCAGATATCGTAACCTGTCAAATTTTAGGAAATCATCAACTATGGATAGATAATATCATGCAAATCACAAATCAAAAACCCTAAACGAACTGTAAAAAAATCATAACATGCAAGACAATCAAAACAAAATCAATAAAAGTAAACATAGAAAACATTTTATCACTATTTCAATAACTATAAAAATAAAAGACAATACTAAAAAAAAGGAAAAAAAAAAGAAATAAAAACCCTCAAGTATCATAACCTATCAATCTCAAAAGATAATCAACAAAGGAAGAAAAAAATAAGAACCAATATGGAACCACAATAGCAAGAAACAAAGAAAATAGAGAACAAAAAAAAAAGGCACAACTTGGGAAACCAATGAACAAAGAAAGAAAAAAGCAAAAAATAAAAGAGAACATAAAAGAGTAAACTCTAAAATGGAAAGAAAAACAAAATAGTCAAATAAGACCACAATATGAATAGTTTGTTTCCTTAGTAGGTGAAGAGCAGAAATAATTGCACAAAGAGTACTTTTCATAAATGGGCTTGAGGCATAAGGCATTTTTAAGAATGGTCCTACCTATAATTTTATCTGTTTTTAGCCAAGAAAAAAAAAATTAGACAAAATTATCCTTAATGAAACCGACCAACTCGCTAGGCTCCGTGCCTCAACCCGAAACCTATTAACGGGTCAAGTATGTTTAAGTTTGCGCCTCAAACTAACTCATATTTTTTGAGCTTTCCTCACTATACTATTCATCTCTAGAGTATTCCTTACCATAAAGAAAAATGTTTAAGCATTTTGAGCATTTTGGAGTAGTTTTTGATACACGAAGAAAACCTGTAAGCGTTTTGAGCATTTTCAAACATTTTAGAGTGATTTTTTATATATGAAGAAAAACTTTCAAACATTTTGAGCATTCATTTTTGTTAATTATGTTGTTAAATGGAATATGGTGTATCGTTTGAAGTTATTGATCTTGTTAAATGGAATTCAGTAGTTTTGGTGATTTTTGGAAATTATGTGACTAGTTTTTAGGCATTGCGTGACTGACTTTAGATATTGCATGACTGAATTTGGGCATTACGTGACTGATTTTTGATAAGGCATTTGCGTGACTAGTTTCTGATAAGGCATTGCATGACTAGTTAATAGGCATTACGTGACTGAATTTGGGTATTGCGTGACTAGTTTTTGATAAGGTATTGCGTGACTAGTTTCTGATAAGGCATTACGAGATTAGTTGATAGGCATTGCGTGACTAACTTTGGGCATTGCGTGACTAGTTTTTGATAAGGCATTGCATGACTAGTTTCTGATAAGGCATTGCATGACTAGTTGATAGGCATTGCATGACTTGTTAGTAAGGCATTGTGTGACTTGTTAGTAAGGTATTGTGTGACTAGTTAGTAAGGCATTGTGTGACTTAGACATTGCTTAAAAATCAGTCACGCAATGTATAAAAACTAGTCACAGAATGCCTAAAACCAATCACGTAATGACTAAAAACTAGCCACACGATGATTAAGTCACGCAATACCTAAAAACCAGTAAACTCAATTTTAGGGTTCTATGAATAAACCAATAAACTCAAAAACCTAAAGCACTTTTTTTTTTTTGCTAAACCATGAAATTGTGCATTTCATAAAAGATAGGTTACAAAACTCCATAACCTTCCAAAGTAAGAGAAAATATATCCCTATCGGGAGGTCTTGCTCACTCCCTTTATACAAAAACAAAATATACCCCTTTACAAAATATTTCCAAAACAATTTCAACTCAAAATCTCATTAAAAAAATCAAAATCCCTAGCAAACATGCTTAACAATCATCCCAATCCCAGACACAACAAAATCGTGAACCACCATAGAACTCACCAAACATGCTTTAGCTGATCTTTCTCCCTGAGCAAAATTGCTGCCTGCAAAGAGCAAAATCGTTGTTCATCGCCTTTAAGAACCCCAAGATCCACCATCCAAAAAAATAAAATAAAATAAGAAAGAGCTTGATGTCATATCTGCGAATTGGATGGCGAGATAGACATATTTGAGCAGAGAGAGAAATCGAGATTTAATTTTAAAATTTTTATCTGGATGGCAGGAAAGAGAAAACTAAAACTATCAAGCCCAGCTCTATTATATACTTGCCATGTCATTCATGTATTTGATAGCATGTCTACATACTTGGATGCCTCGGAGAATTGTTAAAAGTCGGTATCGTACCTAGTGGTACAATTAAGTCGATTAAAACCTTGAACTAGTTTGAATAGATATTTTAGGATGTATTTGAGAGTTATTGAACCTTAGAATGTTTTAATATGATGATTCGGAGTTCAAGGATTAACTTGGAGTCAAATTAGAAATTTTATAACATAGAGGCAAAATGGTCATTTTGTCACCCAAGGGTAAAATTGGAATGTTGGATGAAATTTTTGACCAAGTTTGACTAATTGGAGCATGATTTGAATTTTAGAAGTGAAAAATTTCAATTTCGAGCATAAGGGCAAAACAGTCATTTTACATGCCCATGAGAACATAATTGGAATTTTTGAAATTTTACACTACCATAACACTTGTCAAGCCCATGAATTTCACCTATTATCATTTTATACTTTGTATAATTAAGAAATTACATGTGGTGGTGAGCAAATGCTTAATTGTTAAGTTATTAACCATGGACCAATCACATGGTGACACATGTCAAGTTTTAATATTTTTATAATTACCTTCATAAGCTCAACTTAAACTCTCTCATTTCATTCTTCATGGCCGGCCAAAGCAAGGAACAAAGAGAAAAGAATAAGAATAAACCCTAGAGAAGAAAATCCAAGAGAAATTTGTTGAATTTCAAGAAACAAAAAAATCAAAGGTAAGATTTTTCAATTTTAGCTTAAGATTTACCTTTTCCCATGCTCTCTTTTTCATTTTTCATAGTTGAAACTCAAGATTTCATGAAGGAAAGATTGTTGGCCGAACCTAGGGGGAGAGGTTTTGATCACGGGTTTTGTTAGATTTCATGCCACATACGCGTTTTTAGTTGTTTTGTGATACTCGACGTGAAAAACAAGCATGAAAACCACATGCTCTTCATCAAACTCTCCTTGGTCGAATTTACTCAAGGACATATTGATGATGAATCTTGTTATATCTCATGTTATTTAGCTCATATTTGATAAATTGTGGTGTCGGATATTGAAAACAGTTATGGAAATGTATGGCTCCTTTAGTAAACGATTTGAACAACAATGAGAAAATCATGTTCATTGAGGTACTTTGGGTGTAATTGGAGTATTGGAAGTGTAATGAATATATTTAGAGTTGAATCGAATGTTTTGGTTGATTTAACAGTGTATAGTTCGAGTTAGGTCGAATACAAATTCAGACCGATCATAATTGAACCCACGTAGAACACCATTTTGAAGTGATTATTCAGACAATTCTCATTCAATTTCATGCATTCATATAGAGCCTGAAATAGTTTTATAACAGTTTAGCACATATATATTGAATTACGTGTCGTGTATTATGTATAGGTGGTGAGCCCTCTGATAAGGGTAAAGATATTGTACCCGAGGACCAAGAATAGGAGTACTCCAAACTCCGGCTATTGTGAGTAATCATATGTTCATCTTAATTATCTAAAGTGGTTTATACTTGTTTTATGATTTTAAAGAATAAGGCACTTAATTTGCAAATTATTATGTTTTACATTTTAAATGTTGGTTAAATGAATGATATTTATAAATTATTCTGAAACTAAATGTTGATTTTCGAAATAGAGTAAGTGGAGGCTATACATTTGTATTATATATATATATATATATATATATATATATATACATGATTTGAATTGATGGCTTATGAAATTGTTGTTGCATGAATAGCTGGAATTGTGGTTTTGTGAATTATATAAATTGCTTTGTCTTACATTGACAGGCTGGATAGTATTAAATTAGCCATGTCATGCTGTCAAAATGTTTATTGATTTGGTGGGTTATTTGATTAGCTTACTGCAGTGGGCGGGTTTCTGTGGACCAGCCTATTAGAGGGGCATGGTAAACTTTGTTATATTTTACCTTAGTATGAGAGGTGCAGAAGGTATCTCCTAAGGTAAGTTTAGAGTTCACTTCACGTCGAACCACCACGTGAGGATGAAACTCAACCAACGCCAAGGAATGGCTATATTTTAAAAGTAAAAACATGTTTTATGGGTATATGTCGTTTTAACATCCTTGGCGGACTCGGTTGGATGCCCAGGCCAAGGTGTCCCCAAGTATAAGTTTTGGCACAAGCCAAGTTTTTAAGAGAATCATAAGCCTTGTTGATTATTTTGATGAAATGTAATTGTTTTATATGAATTGAAATGAGTTTTTGAATGTTATGAATTATATTATGATTGGATGATTAAACTGTCTCCATTTACTCGACTTTAGATGTTATAGATGAATTTTGCTTACTCACTGGGTTTATAAAAACTAACCCCTTCTTCTCACCCATTTCAGGTTCAAGATAATCTGTTGATAGCTGATTTCTTCGAGGATCTACTTTAGGATTTACATCCTTAGAAATCGAAGGTCTACCTTCTTATACATATTTGTTTATTTTGGGAGCCCACATGTCATTGTAGAATATTTTGTATACTTGGCTGCGTGTGCCACTGTATGTATGAATTTATTTTGTTTTTACACTACAAAAATTATTTATGCAGAATTCTATAAATATTGTTTTATAAGAAAATAGAATATTTTATTCAATATTTTTGTTTAGTTTGATTAGCCATAATTTCATTCTTAATGGATGATTTATATTACTAAAATTATTTTTAGATAAGAAATGTATATTTTTTGATCGTATGTTGTATCTTTACCAGGTTTCAAAATTTTTGGGTAAAAATGACCAAAATACCCCTGTGTGGCAGAAATTATTTTTTATTTGTTTTGATTTAAAATAGTTTATATTCCCTTAAAACATGATATTTAGTAACTATTGCTCACAAGGGAGATGTAAAACTGATGCGAGAGTCTTGCTAGGTTTTAATTGATATTCCGGGTAATGAATGTCTATCGAAATATCGCGGCGAATGTCACGGGCTCGAAAGGAGTACCGGGTCGTGACAGAAATCATTTTAATTTGTCTAAAATCGTTTAAAGGGTATTATTGTCAAGTCATACCCAAAATTGATCAAAAATAGTTAAAATTATAAAAAAAAATGATATTTTTGAATTGGGCTTATGAGGAAGGTTAGTTCTCACAATTTCCTCTTGCACAAATGCCAAGAAAGGCAAATAATCGAACAATAAAGTACTTTCCACATTAGAATACCCATCAAAAATAGAATTATCTAGAAGCAATCGTTCCATGCCAAAATGACATAGTTTGTCCTATTCCAAAATCGCCTATTTTGCACTCAGTCATTCCCAACATACCCCTTGTCGTCACACACCAATTCGTCCATTCGATCATTCTCTTACCTACAAAAAATCGCTCGTCCCACTTACCCTTAGAAAACCAAAACCTCTAACCACGATCTAGTTGCACCTTATCCAAAAATGAACCAATCATCTCCTAGACCCTTCCAAAAATGAAAACCTATGATATCAACTGTTGAATTAACAAAATAAAAGGAAAATAAAATAACGAGAAAACCTAAGAAATGAATGGTTCAATAGACAAAAGGAGAGCAAAACAAAATAGGGAGAAATTCCAAATGATAAAACCAAAGAGGCACATTTGGTTGAACCAACAAAACCCCAAAAAGCAAAAGCAATAAAAACCAAGGAAGAACAAACAACAAAAACAAAAACAACGCCATTCTCTCTCAAGCAACCAAAACCATAACCCAAAACGCTGTCGTTTTGAACAAAGTGGGAATGGAAAAAAAAAACCCAAACCAATCAATACTTTTATATATAGTATTAGATATAATTAGGAAACGAAAACTAGCTAGTATTAGAGAAAAATAACACCCCATCTTATCTTGATAAACTAGGAGTTAAGATCATTATACTAGTAATATTTTTCCCTTGTGACTATGAGACTGGATAATCAAATTTAGAACTTCCATTTTGAAAGCAAAAGATGTTGATCAAATGAGGTTTAGATGGAATTTAAGGAACCGACAAAATTGACTTCAAGGCGAGCCTTTCAATAGACATTATTTTTAAGACTTATTTCGCCCTAACCACTCGATATGCAAAGTAAAATAATGCGAATAGTCTTAGGGATACAATGAAACCAATGCCTAACTTTGTCTTACACTTTACGAGTGTAGAACGCTAGATACACCTAAGGGTTTGCAAAGTTATTCAGTCTTAAAGCTTACTTTTTGTAATAAATAGATTCTAAGGAATTTGGACGCTTTTGTAGTTAATGGTAACTTAAGTGTTTATGTTAATTTTCAGAACATAACACTTCTCTTGCTCTTGATTTTTCTGCTCTTGTTTTATTTTTTATTTTGATGTATCAAAATGGTTGGTAACAAGCCCTTTATATAAGCTTACAAATGTCTCTTCTTCAAGGACACAACCTTTTCATCAAGGTAATATTTTGTCTAAAAGACATCTTTACATTTTACAAGACAAGACCTTTGGATAAAGGTATTGTTTCAATAATCACCTTATAAAATGACAACTATTTATTTCATAAAACATAATCTTTGAGCTATAATTTGAAACGATAACTTTTTATATTCAAACTTTTGAGCTGTGGTGCTTTTCCAATTCGTTTCTTAACCTTTGGATTTAGAAGTGTTTTTTCAACATATCATTTTACCAATAGACATAACTATTCACATGAAAAATCTACCGACAATCCAAAAGTCATGTTAGATCACTTTATGTGACATAACATTTGAGTTAAAATAGCTTTTCATTATGTAATATAACCTTTAATTTTGAAAATACATCAACAAAAAATATGTTTATCATTGAAATAATTATTCAATCATATTATATTGACTTTTTTTTAATTGTTATTATTAGAAAAAAAAATTGAATCTAATTTTTTTGTTGAATATATACTATTAAGCCCAATGCTTAATATTCAAATGGTATTGAAGGCATACATGCATTAAACTGCAATGTTATGACTTCCAATTTCATACATGTCAATGATCACAATAAATGCGAGTAAAACTTTTTGCAAAGAAAGGAAAAAAGCACACTGATTACGGAACTTGTTTATTGAGCCTTAGTTGAAGAGAAACAATTCTCGACCTTTTTACCATATTGAAATCGAAATTTATAGATAGAGAGGTTCTAGAATCTGGACTTCCAACTTAATCCTTCAACATGAAAATTCTAGAGATTGGTCCAATCAATCAAATAAGGAGGTATTGCCCCATGCATATCAACATAGTTAAAAATTCCAAAAGACAAGATGTCGTGGGAGTCCCCATCATCAGACTCACAAAAGTGGAGTCAACGGGTGACATTACCTAATTATTTCTCTAATATAACAAAGGTGACATCTAAACCTTTTATTTGCTATTGGTGCACGCACTTGCCTATGACACTACCCTTTGTAATATTTTTTTTCTTTACAAATCGATGGGCTACAATGTTCTAATTTCAAGTTTTCTTTATGACTTATTCAATAAGGAAATGACTCCAGCATGTATCAAAGCTCAATATGTACTCGATGGGGGGGTTATGTAACGTTTTTTATTGTGAAAATAGTTATTATTGTTAAATTTTATGTATAATTAATTTATATTTATTTTGAAATTTAATATTATTTGTTTTATAATACAAAAATGTACTTTTATGTTTTATTTAAGATTTTGACAATAAAAATAATACTAGTCAAGTTAACAAATTTAGTGTACTAAGATTAATTTCCCTTCTCCTTAATCTACAACTCTCCGATATGTGAGATTGTTAATATTTTTTGTAGATAGGAATAGAAAACTAGTAATACCTTTATATAATGAATCTCTAGTTCTACCTATCATAAGATTTAGAGTCTCTTACACAAACCTACACTAATAAGCTCACATAAAATATTCGAATCACGCTTACTTTATTAAATCATATTATGGACTATAAAAAATATCTCTTTATCAAAACCAAATTAACTTAACCTGATTTGATAAAACGTAAGAAGTTAAATCATGTAAGTCCACATTATAATATATCCAAGAAAATATAACAATCTCTCACTTGGATTATATTATTTAAATTTAGATTTTTAAAAAAAATTTCTTAAAAATGACTCACATGGTAAGAAAACTAAAAACTTTATAGACTCAATTTAAAAAATAAATTAGTCTTGAGACTACTCCAAACATTTTTTTGTCTAATAAAATTTTGCGATATCGAAAAATAATAGTAACTACATCTTGTTAGTTGCTTTTGAAAATTAATAGAAGAACTTTTTGTTACAACTTTTGAAGTGAATGAATCAAGAAGTTACTTTTTGAATTATAGAGACAAATATGATACAACTCAATTTTGTAGTCTATTCGAATGATAATTATAAAATAAAAGAGACTTACCTCTTTTTGTAAAACATATAATATGGAAAACGCTCAAAGCTAAACAGCAAGATATAATATATATATATATATATATATATATATTACTATATATATATATATATATATATATATATCCATGGTAACCCTNTATATATATATAATATATATATATATATATATATATAATCCCATGTATGTAAATAAACAGAAGTCTAACACAAAAAGGAAAATAAAAGCATCTTTGTGAAGTAGGATCTCAGCAATTTATTTAATTTTCTTGAAAGAAAAAAAAATTGTTAACATTGGAAGTTAGGTTAGAATCACTGATTCCCCATTATTTTATGTTGACATTCAACATTGTGAGCAACCAATAAAAGAAACCGACACGTCACTTTATCTTACAACCAAAACAAATTAATTTGTTCAACTTACATTAACTATCAGTCAAATGAGATGTGAATGGCAAATAAGTGAATGAATGGTAACAAATAAATAAAGCAAGTTGGGTCAACATTTGATTTGTACTGAGATGTGGGCCATTTGGCTGCTTTCTGCTTTAGAATGGAAAGTAATCAATATAATGGATGCTTCTTAGTTTTAAAGTCAATAGTCAGGTTTAATTTGTTTATTAAAACTAAAATTTATGTTAGATATATAATGCATTCTTTTTTTTTAATAATTTTGTATTCTAATAAGATTTTTTGCTACTTATTTTGAATAATATTTAACAACATGTTAAGTAGTAGACAAACTTAGACCACCTACTTTTGATTGCTTCTACTCCTTTTTTCAATTATTTGCATTTTACTTAGTAAATTACTATAAAGTAAAACTAAATCAGCAAAAATTAAAGTCATATTTGATTAAAAATCAAAAAAAATGTAGCAACTAAGTATTTGAATATATTACTACGGTGATAATATATCATATACAAAATAATTTGAAAAAAAATTTCTAGAGCATAATTAATTTAGTATTTATATTTTTTTTTTTCATTTCAATTCTTGAACTTTTATGTGTAAGTTCATGTACTTCATATAAAGTAAGATGTTATGTTTCACATATATTATTGTTAGTAATTTTTTTGCGGTAAGCTCATACAGATAAAAAAATATATAGTAAAATTCATCTTTCATCATAATTTTTCTGTAATATATTTTTTTGTTTATCAATTTTTGGATCGTAATTTTTTAAATATTCCAAATCAATCTATTTCATCAACTAGTGTTAAAATTTAATGAAAAAATATCACTTTAGTAAAGATCCGCATAACATAAATCTCAATCTAAAAAGTAAAAGATATAAGATTTTTTTTACTATGGGGACATCCAAGGGTCCAAACCCACCTAATTTTTTTCACCCTAACATTCACATGGGCATCCAAGTGATGTTGAGGGGGTAGATTTTCTGAAACTTTAATGGCAACATAAATTTTTAATATATTAAAAAATTACGTATGAAAATATAATATTACAAAAATGTCATGCATGCCTAGTGCAACTTACTCCAAAGATACATGACCATGTTATGATATCAATTTACCTTCCTTATATTAAAATCTCGGGTATGCCCCAAGCTTTGATTGATTACTAAAATAGTTAAGTAATTAGTATTGCCTCTATATATTCAAAGCCTTTTGGTAGCTTAACATTATGGCCAGACATACCTGCATCAACTTGTGCTAACACTAATTGTTTTGAAAGTGTAGTTGGCACGATAAAGAAAAAGATATAGAAAATTAGATAATATAAGACCTTTCCTCGTTTTTTTCTTTTTCTCTGGTTCGTTTTGATTGGCAATGGAATGACCTGAACCTGCTGGTCTAATAATTATTTACAAATAGTTTGAATAAACGGCCCAACAAGTCGGCTGGTCAATGGATTCATTAACTTGTTACTTTGAATTAACGTCAACCATTCCAAGTTCCAAGTCCACCCACTTTGTCTGCTTCTGCCTTCCTGTGTCTGTTTCCGCTGCCTAGTCAACACTCCACTCCTTTTGAACACTGGAAAAAGCCCCCCCACTCAACTCCCATTTTTCTAATTAATTATTACAATTATAATTCGAGGATTGCTATATTTTCTCTAATTACAAGCCAATTAAAGTAAACAAAAAAAAAATGAAATAGCGGTAGACTAGTTAGTGTAAGACAGCTTTGTCGTGAAACATATGGAACGTTAAGCATTGTAATTAGCCAACTTCCACGTTAATCAGCTTCACCAATCCATCACATGTTTCAGACTTGTGAAAACAAAAACAGTCCATTTCAGCTGCAGGATATTGACACTCCTACCAGGTCCGAGAAGAAGGTGAACACGTATGTCTCTTCTGGGGTTTCATTTGGGTACCTACTTCTATTCTTGCTGAACCATTCTGCACTCAATATGGATCGTAGACGTAATGCATCTCAAGATGCCAACGCCTTTAGTTCCCTCCGCTTCTATAACATACGACTTTCAAATGTCCAGGAAGCAACACTTTTTATCTTTAGAAATCAGACAAAATGTTAAGTAACATACATATGTGCATTGGACGCGTTGTCTTTCCTTCCAGTCTCCTTCAACTCTAGCTTTCACAGTAGTCTTCTCTCTTTGTTGTGGCCTAAGAGAGTAGGTAACCTTACCTGCCTTTGATTTATAATTAAGCATAGGTCTTTATAGCTGCGTATATACTGTAACACTATAAGAGTCATAGAACCATAGTTACGATGAGATCAGTTAAGCTTTTTCACCTCTACATTTGAGTTGTAATGAAATGCAGGCAAAGTTTACTTTCTCAAAATAATAATACTAACTTCAATTATGATGAATTTTTTTAATGAGATGAAAGAAATGATTAATCAATTATATCTTCATTGCATTGCATTCCATACAAAGCACCAATCAAGGCAGTATATAATTGTAACCAATTGCCTAACAAAACAAGAGTCAAGAACCATTAATTGCGAGATTGGATGAGTATTGAATTACCAGGTGCTTGCTCTATGAATTTCCTCCAGCTTTGTGCTTTGGATGCAAATATTCTTGTAAATTTGGTCGTTGGGACCACACATCGATTGAAAAACGTTGTACGCACTATATATCACGACCATTATAAGTTAATTATGAACAATGATAACGGAAAATGCACGTCAATTTATTTATTTATCTATTATTATATATGTCTAATCTTTATTAATTTCTAAATTCAAGCTAGGTTTTGAAGTTTCTTACTTTGCTTATTATTGGTTGATTCAATGGTTTCAGTAATTAATGTTCTATTTTTCAAATGTTTGATTATACCACATATTATTCAATTTTGGGTTCAAAATATTTATAGTATTCAACTCCACATTTTCTTTACTTTCTCTATTCTCTGCAATTCCAACAAGTGAACGCTTGTCCAAATATATATACTCTAGAAGCAATTATTTCAAAATCGGATGTCTTCACAAGTTGTAAATCGAATCAAGTATCTTTCTATTTCTTTTTAGATTGTTAAAACCTTTGAATTCGTGATTGATCTAAGCTTTTAATTTCTCCCTTCAACTACCATTTATTGGATTTATATATGTTTGTCATACTTACCAGTGGGCTTTCAAACTTTCCATATTTTTTAAATTTAAAAAGCATAATCTTTACAAAAACTCTTAAACTATTTAAAAAAATTTAAATAAACTTTTATATTAAATCAAATTCTAATACTTTTACTTTGAGTCAAATAAACCCTGCTACTAAAGGTTGGCTAATTGTTGTTAATAAAAATATCACTTATTATTTTTTAAATCATGCGGTGTTGATTTAGCATGTTGACATGTCAAAGTGAATGATGATACAGTATATTGATGTGTCATAATGATATGATCATATGACATTTTTCAATTGTCACATCAAGTCATGTAAGTATAAAATGACAAATGATATTTTGATTAATAGTAATTAATCAACCGTTAGTTATAAAAGTTTATTTGGTTCAAGTAAAATTATACAGACTTAAATTGAAAATAATAGAAGAATAAAAATTTATATGAATTTTTTTAAAATAGTTTTGAGACTTTTTAAAGTATTATGGCAATTTAGAGTTGTTAAATAATAATAATAGTTATAGTATTAGTTTATAAGAAATCAGTTGGAGCCAAGCCCATGGAAGAAATCAGGTCCAAGAATTTCAAATGGGCCAATGGCTTCAGGGGTCTGCCCATACATGACAGTTCTCAACTCACTCATTCCCAACCTCTCTCTGTGACTCAGAAAGATAGAGAAAGAAAGAGAGTGCTTTTTTCTTTTCTCTACTGCTAATGCAACTTAAAAGTTCGAGGTAAAGGAGAAGGTATTGGCTTTCAACTTCTTTGCTTGAATTTTCAATTGGGTCTTTGTTGTTTTCCTTTAATTCTATTTATTTAAATTGCTATCCATTTTTTATGTGCAACTATAATGGTTTTTAGAATCAAGGTATTGTGCTTAAATTGAACGTAGTTCTTCTTCTTTTCTTTTTTTTTTATGATCAGTTCGAGCTTTCAGTTTGAAGAATTACCAATGGATTTGTCTCATATGGAAATTTAGTTTTCTTTTTTTGCGTCAATAAAAATCTTCTTTTTTTTGGTTTGTAAAATGTGATTTTATTGATAGATAAAAGTTTTGGGTTTTTGAAATGAGTGTCATATATTGGCAGACCAATTTCCCAAGTAATGTTTGGCTTACTGGGTATCTTGCTCTTGTGTTCTAAAACAGAGCCCCTACTGGATATTTTGTTTTAGTCCTTTTGCTGATGAATGAGCGACCAAGAAACTTTACTTGCTTTCTAGTCCCGTTTCAAGATATTTGATTTCTGTGTAGAATGAAATTTCAGTTTGCTTTTTAGAGCTATTTGTATTTTATCTTAGTTTAATGGAGTAACCTGTGTTACTGTTGATAGTTTTAGATTAACTCTCATTTAGTGCTTAAAGTTTACAGTTTAGCTCAACTGCGTAGTTACGAATGATTCAATGAATCTTTTATTATGGATCACTGGGGATTCAGACAACATTAGATACTCGTATATATGTGGTTCAATCATCATACTCCGATTTTGCAACTGTTAGCCAAGTGATATGAAATTGTCAATTATCATTTAAGCAATTCGACAATGTACAATAGGTTCTAAGGCTCTGTTGCTGGGGAACTTCTTAATTTTGTGTTTGTTATTATGTTGTAGTACTTATTTGTCTTTTAGATTATTGTTTATCTATATAGGTGCGTAATGCATCAAGTCTCAGTTCTTAGTGCTCGATGCTTCAAAGGAGGCACTCGTAGGTATTCCCACTGACTCATTCTTGACATTTTATTAATTTTTGGCTGCAATGCTGATTTTTTTTTCCCCATAAATTAAACCTAGCGCAACGGAAAAATATACTTCACTTTGCTCAGTTGTATTTTATATTCAGTGTATATGAGGACAGCGTGGCACTTCAACCAAACATGTTTGGTTTAGTCTGTTCTTGTATAGAATTAAATCCTATGTTTATTGAAATTAGCAACTTTGATTAGTTTGGTTTTAATCCAACTGCCTGAAAGTGAAAGTCACAATTTAATACCATGCATTTGTAGTTGAACTTTTTCTTCTTTATTACAATTCTCCTTGGCTCAATTATTTCAATCACTCTTAGTTCAGCTGTTTCTATCTTTTTATTATTATTTCCCTCTTGCCTTAAGGAACATAAAATGGATGCTCCAAGCAGAATAGGTGACCGGTCAACCAGTGATGTTGTGGTGAGGCTACGAACACAAGAAGGGCGTGATGAGTGGATATATTGTCACTCCGACATCCTTGTGGAAAAGAGCAAATATTTTGCTGACCGCCTCTCTGAGAATTGGCCAACATGTCAGATCCTTGACTCACGCAATTGTGTTGAAGTTTACTGCCAAGAGTCAGACTTTGATCACCATGTCAATGTTCTACGCCTTCTTTATGTTGTTATACATGGCTCAGTTGATGACTTGTGGAATGGTGTAAGAAATGCTCTTGGCATTCTCCAGGTCGCCATTGAACTTGGGTGCCCACAAATTGTTACTGCTTGTGTGAACTACCTGGAAGCCGTCCCTTGGGAAGAGTCCGAGGAGGAGGAGATTCTAAGAATCATACCAGGCATGGGTGCTCAAGTGGAGCCAATTCTTGCTCGTCTCCAACCAGTCAATCCGTCAGCTATACATGGGATTTTTATTTCAACTCTTCGATTTGCCACGTCATCACCGCCTTCTTTGATGAATGATCTTAAATCTTCAGCTCAAGAGCAGCTTGAGTACATGGTAACTGAAGATGATGATGCCCCTCTATTAATTGCCGATGATGATATCAAATCTGAGGTAAAAGATTGCATAGGGAGACTATTTTCTAGATTTAACAATCTGTTAGAAGCTTTTTTATGTGAGCCCACTGAATCCGTTGGTGAGGATGGAAGGATGAAATCATTTCAGTCCTATTTAGGAGATTTTTTGTGGGCTTGTCAGTTGTTGGCAAAGTTGGAAATTATGAGGGAATTTGTTAACAGTTGGGTGGATGCATCTGACAAAATAGTAAAGGTCATGCAACCAAGTCCAACAGTGGAAATAATTGAGACAAAACTAAAGGTTGTCGAGGTTGTGGCAAAAGTTTTGGAGTCAATAGGGTATGGCACTGTTATTTTGCCAACTGCTAAACGACTTCACATGGTGAAAGTATGGCTTCCATTTGTGCGGGTTACAAAACCTTTGATTGATTCTGTCACAACTAATGATGAGGATTCTTTAGCATTTAAGTTAGATGGTGAACTATGGCAGTCGTTGGAATCAACATTTGTTTCCATAATTCTTGCATTGCCATCCGCAGACCAAGCTGAGATTTTGACTGAATGGTTAGGAAATGAGCATGTAAGGTATCCAGATCTAACTGAGGCATTTGAGGTGTGGTGCTACAGGTCCAAGGTTGCCAAGCGGAGACTGCCATTTTTTGGGGACAACCATTGTATGACTAACACACTTTGAACCATTTCTCTCATTTTGTTTAGGCTCTGATTCAGTAACCATTTGCTGAGTCAAGCATTGAGCATCCAAGCTTTTTAATTTTTGTTTCTTTGTATAGAAAGTTGCATTTAGAAAGGAAAGAGTCGTTGACATGAAGAGGCGTCTAAGTTAGCCCCTTGTGCTCTTTGTTTTGGTTTGAAATTGAAATACCAGTGTTGGTAAGTTATGTAATGCTAGGTCCTTTGTAATTGTATAAACGTGGAGGTGATTAATCTCATAGATAATAAAAATCAAGGTATACAATTGTCGCCTGCTGGAATTTGCAATCAGATTATCAGTTTTGTGCTGGCTAACTTTGATTTTCTACACCAAATCTTAGTTGAGAAGAACTTTTGAGAAAGTATTGATGGGCATGAGGGTTTCTTTTATTGCATGAAATTAGCTAGTATAAAGGGGAAACTAGCTTCCCAGCCTTCAGCTTAAAGCTGATTCAAAGTATTACAAGGTGGTACGGTACATATTTCCGTGGGGAAGCTTCAAACTGAATTTTAAGATGGAACACATGAAATGGGCTTTATTTGTACTATGAAATTTATTGGTCAAAGAAACAGAATTACAGAAACAAATATGTTTTATCTGCAAAATGGAGGGTAGAGAATGATAGATTTCATAGCTAGAGCTATGGTGCCATCCCATTGGAGCCTTCTTTGAATCTTGAGAAATGGAGTGTGATTTCTGGGACAGAAGGGCTAAAAGTTGAACAGGATTTTTATACATCTTAGCCATTTTTTAGTGCTAGTTAGAGTTGATCATTCCAAGTATACTTGCTGAAGAAGCAATTTGGAAAAAATAAATATTCAAACAGAGAAGAAAAGATTGAATTTGAAGTATACTTAATTCTAAAAGAGAAGGTTGAATTCAAATGGATTTATTTAATCCTAATAAAAAATTCGATTACTCTTCTTTTCCTTAATTTAATTAAGCATAGTCTTCAAGTTGATAGACTATTGCTGCACTTTTGTCTCATGCTTGATGACTTTTTCAGCCACCATCCTTTCTTTTCCTACCCTTTGTTTATGGCTTCTAATGGGCTAAAAAAAGGGGTATCTTATCTCAAGCCTTTCCAAATTATATTTTATAAACTCTTGCTGACTATATCCATTTAAAATCTTGACGTTAATTTATCACTGCATGCAGTACTCATGATTTCAAGATGTTTCAATCTCCTAGCATTGATAAAAGAGTAAAAATTGAAATCCTATTTATGATAAGCTCACAACAAAGCTACACTTGAGTATTTGATTCATTAGTTGATGTATGATTTCTCTGCTTAAAGAGTAAAGCTGGAATCCTTATCCCCAAATCCCAAAAAAAGAAAAAACCTCACAGCAAAGCTTGAGCACATTCATCAAGAATGCTCCTGGAAATAATGTTGCTCCCTAGAATTCCAGTTGCAGCGAACACGGCTTCTAAGATGCATTACTCAGCAGATAGTTTAGATAAAGAAACCACTATAATTACCCAAAAAGACAAAATGATTTTTTGTAACCCAATCTTATTTGTGTTCTTAGCAATTGATTAAACATCAGCACAGAACTAAAATTAGTAAATTCTTCCTCATCCGTTTGATGAAACACTACATTCACACCCAAATTGACTAAAATTTGATATACCGGTATACCCAAGTAACTAATTTTATGACATCAATCCATCTATCCAATCCCCAAAACTTACAAAATTAATATACAATCCTCAAATATATGCTGAGATCCTAAACTGTCTAAGGACTCCAATTGTTCTATGCAAAAAGTATAAACCTATACTAGGTGAATGTTCTTTCTTTACACTACCATGCATTTTCCTTGTTCCCTAATGGAGAGAAAATGATGAAGAGAACAGCAAGAAATAGTGAAAGAGGAACCCTGAAACCATACGCCTACAGGTTTCTTGAAGCCTAATGGTCTTGCTCAGATCATATTCATCAGGCAACAAAGTCTGGTAACAATTGCGCCGCAAACCTTTTTCTGTTCTGAATGCTGATGTTCTCATATGCAGCCGAAGAGTGAGGTGCAGAAGGGTTTATAGTAGCAAACTCATTTGGTTCACCAATGTCTAGCCTCCTCCCCATTTGGAGGTTTGGGTTTGGGAGAAAAGTCTGATGAGTCCCGGATAAGGAGAGGTTTTCACAGTGGGGAAGACCAAGAGTGAGGGAAACACCATTACCTGAAAACCTTGGAGTGAACTGTTCTGCATCAAACCTTCCAATTTCTCCAATCGGGTATTGCCCAAAACCTCCCATGAAATTTGTATTGGTTCCCATGAAAGAGTAGCCTTCTTTGCCAAACTTCATAGAAACCTCATTGTTTGCCTCACTTTGCTTGATATCGATGTTTATTGATGGGACACTGCTTGGGGACTGCAACAGTTCAGTGCTCCTTGGTTTTTTTGGACTTCCTTGGGTGATCCCTTCCAATTCGGATGATCCAATGAGGGAGAATCCTGACTGGTTTCGGACATTTCCTGCGAAGGGAGACGTTGAAGCCGTGGAAATGGACATTGAGGAAGCATTCTGGCTTGTGAGATTGTCCTGTTTGGAGTTTAAACTTTTAACGTGGTTCTCATTGGCAGGGCTTTTCTCTGGAGCAGTGGATTTAGATGCTGAATCTTCATTGTTCTGGCTCTTGCTGCTTTTATCCTCTGAACCATTCTGTTCGTGCTCCTTGACTTCCTCCAAGTACATCTCTTCCACCATTGGCTTCCAAAGCCGAACTCGAGCATTTATGAACCAATTAGACACCTGAATTATCACAAACATCCTAAAATTAGACATGCCACAACTGGGACAAGACAATGCTAAAGAACGCAGAATTTAGCCTGTACCTGGCTCCTAGTAAGCCCTGTTTGCTTTGCAAGCATGTGTTTGTCCGAGTCTTTAGGATAGCTGAAATGCAAATAAAGAAATCAGATATGATTGAAAGATGACAAGGACCTTCCACATTTAGAAACTTTAAGGAATATTGCAAATTTGGCTATGATAATACTAACGGATGGAGAAAGTGTTCGAAGAGCCAAGCTCGAAGAACAGACACTGATCTTTCTGGTAATCCTCTTTGGGGTCTCCAAGCATTGTGCTGGATCATTCCCAACTGCTGAAGTGCTCTTTGTTGTCGAAGGTGATGATCGACAAACTTAAGTCTCGAGCCCTCAATTTTCCCTCCTAGGCAATCTTCCTCACCTAAACTCTTGTTTGCAGCTCGAATTTGACCAGTTATTGCATCTTTCAAACACCGGAACTGCTTTGAGATGGTCTTTAATGCAAGAGCTGTGTATGTTTTAGCAGAGCCAATTCCAGCTGCTTGCTCAAATGAGGAAATTATGATCTGCATCTGGTGATGGTATTGCCTGTACCGATGATCAACCTGGAAAAAAACAACTCCAAATCAATGTTGTGGTTGAGCCTGTACTTGGGACCATCGAAAAGAACATTGAAATTCAATCTTGATAACCAGATTTCAAGAATCTGGCATACAAATTTTATACTCTTAACTGTCAAATTTCATTGATTTGAAGTCTAAAATAAAACCATCGCTTTCAATTTCAAGAAAATCAAAAACTATATCTTCTTCTTGAAAGATTGATATCTAAAGGGATGAGACCTCAATATTATAAAATTCGAATAGATGACTCCATGAAAGTAACCTTTATCCCAGTGTTTTCCAGGATTCTTACTATTATTATATCATCCGACTCAATTGACAAAGACTCAAACTCAACTTCCCCCATATTTAGAACAATATTTTCCTTGAAAAACACAACTTCCCCAAGAAAACAAACTTATTTTCTTGTACACTTCCGCTTTCAAATGATCAAACCAAACCCACCAAAACACATGCAATTGAAAACTATATATACACACAGACATGATAAATATCAATATAATTTCCATACCTCATCAAGCATGCTGATGAGCTTTGCTTTCTTCATCTGAATTTCCTGTCTCTCTGCCGTCGTCAGCTCGGCACCGCGCTTCCCACCAGCCTCCCCACCACCGGAGCCATCTCCAGCCACCGCCAATGATTCTCCAACAGCCTTACTGCTATTGTTATTATTTCCACTACCCTTTTTAGCCAATTCACTCTTCGTAATTCCAGTATTGTTAACATTAACAACCTCATCAAGAAGTTCTTGAGCAGCCTTCAAGTACTTGGAGCTCAACAGCACACTTTGCATACCCGACACCCCATTAGTCACCCCTGAACCCGAAGAAGCGGACCCGCCTGAAACCCGCATGTCCTCACCTGAAACTGCTTGAGCCTGTGATCCGTAACCAGGCTGCTGTTGTGAAGAAAGGCTCAAAGAGAGTCCCTGTTGAGCGCGTGGAGTGTCACGCGCTCCTCCAGAAGGGTCAATAGGGTTGTACAAGTTGTAATGGACGCGCTGGACGAGGCCATGCAAGGGGGAGATGTCGTGGGAACTAGGGTCCTGGTTGGCGCTGGATGTGGCAGGAAGTGGGATGCCGACGAATTGCTGAGTATGAGGAGACGGAGCGTGAGGAGAGAGGGAGTTGGAATTGAGGAAAACGAGGTTGTTTGCCGGTGGAGGAGCGGTATCCGAGTACTGAACATAGGCAGGGTTCATAAGTACCAGGGTTTGGAGACCATCAGGTGCTTGGATTTCGGGGTTGCCATGAAAGTACGTCGCCATGGGATGATGTTTTCTTTCTATGAGTTTGCAAAAATCTATGTTAGTTTCTGTGTTTTTCCTTCACTGGACAGAAAAGAGAAAGACTGAGTAGCAGTACTTGCATAGTCACATACATTAAAAAGAAAAAAAAAATCCATCCATAACATCAGTCACAACAATATAACACGAAAGCTTACACATGTTTTACCTTATTCTTCACAATGAACCCAGGGTCTTTGAATCAACCCATTTAAGGGCTTGCTTGGTTGATGAATTGTGGGAGAAAATTGGAGAGTTACTTAATTCTTAGAGTCGCTGATGCAGAAGGGATAAATGGGATATTGATGGTCTTCGGATGATCAAGTGGATCCTGGAAAAATCAAGAGAAAGAAAAGGAGTGATGACCCCACAGAGTTCAAAGACAAATAATTGTGATTGGTTCAAGGTTTGAAAACAAGCCATGTTAGTTGCCGTTTCTAGTTCTTCATATTCTAGAGCATGAGGACATGAGACGAAGAAGAAGGAGATGGAGAGGGGGAAGGAGGGAAAGAAAGCTATGGTGTTTATATAAATATGGAGAATAGGAGAGAGAAGGATCAGGTACAGAGATTGAAAGAGAGAGGCAGAGAGAGAAAGGAAAAGAATTGATTATAGACTATCGTAATAGTTAATAATATTGGTACCTGGTGTGATGGTAATCTGAGTGTGCACGTGCTTCATGATCATCTCCACTGCAAAGGAAGAGAAGGATTTTCAGCTTACAATGAAATGAACCTAAAAAAAAAAAACCAGCAAAAATTGAAAAGAAAAGCTTCCAGAGTTAATAGCTAAAACACCATAATACAAGAGGAAGAGACACCACTCCATTCACTACTCTATACCCACCTGTTTGAGTATGATCTATCTATGAATTTATCATCTTATCAAATCCCTTCGCAACAGAGAGAAAGCTAGTCCTTAATTTGTCAGACTCAAAATCTCTGGCCTCTGCAACTCCCTTCAGAGAAAAGGGAAAAAAAGAAGGAAAGAGAGAGATGGGGTTAAAAAGGCTGAGAAAAAGATACCCATCTTTATTCACTTCATTATCCACAGATTTATGGCCATTTTCTTCCAACTTTTATAATTCCCTTTTTTTTTTCTTTTGTAAAATTTTGAGAGAAAAATATATTTCTCTTTCAAGCAAACTAGGCAGATACATAGTAGGAGCAGTAGTAGTACTTGTACATGTTTTATCTTGAGCTTTCTGTAGAGCAACTGTGAAGGGTTGTTATCCTTCACAGATCACGAACGCCCCCTTCCGCTTGTCTACCTTTCTCTTTTATGGCTTTTTAACCAAGTACCTGCGAATAGATCAAAACAAGGGAACTTCTGTGATTTGACCGGCCCTTTTCAAATCATTTGATGCACCCAAGCAACTTTGATCAGCTCTACACACCACCTTTTCTTTTCTTTTTCTTTTTTATTTCTGTGAAAGGAAGAGAAAGAGAGATGGTTTCTGATATGATATATAAAAGCCAAGCCTTTAAAAGAACAAAAATATATAATAATGAAATTTTTCCAAGTGTGCCACAAAATTACGAACAGCTGAACAACGAGGAAACATCTCCTTCCACGCCATAGCTTAATCAAGAAAAGAAAATTACAAAAATAATAAAGTAAAAAATATGAGATGATCATCATCATCATCATAATGATGATGATGAACAGAGAGGGTGGGGGGCCCCACTCCTCAAATCAACATTAAATATCTCTTTGTCTTTTTCCTGATTATTTTTTTTCCATGATTTTTAGGGCTATTTTTTGTGGTTGGATGCCAGAGTTTGAAGATAAAGCAATTAAATTGCCAAGGAACACAGAGCCAACCACCTTCGCACACCTACTTTAATGCTTGAAAAAAAGTTAAATAGAATATGAAACAAATACTAGTACTTGTACAAAATACTACCTACATTTCTGTATTTACAAAATTTAAAGAAAACCCATTGTTTGTCTGAATTTGAAATATAATAATAAAAAGAAAAATGAAAAACCTGTGGAATCTACCCAAAAGTAAATAGTTTGATCTATGGAAACAAAACAAAAACAGTGGGGTCCCAATCAAATGCAATGTATTTGTGAATTTGAATCAAGTGTTCCCAACTGTGTGGGTCCTACCTGAGTTTCTCGTTAGCAAAATTGAAGAAAATTACATAAAGGAAACTCTATATGCTATATGTGTCTATTAGCTACTTTCTGACTTTAAGGTTTAACTTTTTTTTTTTTTTTCATATTCTGTCTTCACCTTCCTAAGCAGCCTTTTCCAGGGTTCCAAGGGATTACTAAAAAACAAAGAAACTAGAAACCTGAAGGTGTCGGGTAGCAATATAGCAAAAAATAATTTACTAGTAATAATTAATTAATTAATTTAAAAGGGATAAGAGAGGTTGACCTTGATGGAAGAATGAAATCCAAGAAGACCACTAGGGGAGCTATTTAATTAACTCTGAACTGCAATATCTACCTAATCGTTTCCTGTGTCTGATGAGCCACATTTTCGAGGAAACCTTGCTATCACCATCAGTAACAATTATAGTACTAGTATAAGAATGAGTAGTGACAGTCTTTTTGAGGTTTATGATGTTAATAGGACTGGTTTTTCAACTATGACACATTTTTGTTTCATCGTCAGGTAAACAAATCTTTATTGGTGGCTGTGGGCGCTATAAATATAGATTCATTTATATTTATATTTTAAAAAAAGGGTTTTGAATTTATGAGCTTTAGTGAATTAGCTGTCATTCTCTGATGAAATCAAAATCATCAGCAGTCTTAATTATTACCAAAGTAATTCTATATATATATATACACTGCTAGTTCCTAGGATTCTCCCATGAAAACTCGGTGGGGGGGAGAAACTTTTCACTTTTATATGTCAGGTAGAGATCATTAACTTTGGGTTTCACTGCCAGTGAAAGCTTCCCTCCACTGATTCCATAAAAAGTATGCTCAAAACTCAACCTGAAGAGTACCCATGTGGCCAGTCTCTTCCCTGAGCAATAAAAGGTTCAACTTCTATTCTCTCTCAGTTTTCTCATTGGCTGAGACGTCAAAACGTTTTCCTCCTTTATTTAAAACTATCTAATTCTTTTGACTGCACTTAACTTGCACCTGATGTTTCTGTTGCTAGAAACAGATGCACATGCAGTACAGTTATGAGAAGTCTTTTGTCACCCAATTTTGGGGGTCTATTCAGTAGAAAAAGCCAAGAAAAAAGAATAGGATAGCAAAAATTTATTAAATCCATGTTCATGCTTGTAAAACAACGTAGGAATGCATGTGAACTTAAACTTGTAAACAAATTGATCATTGGAAGTTTAGGCACGTACCTTTCTTATTTTTTTTCAGTGAATTTTTGCATGGTACCATCAGAAAGTGACAAGGTCCTTTTCTTGCCATACAAAATGGGGTAGCTGGTTTTATGGATAGTCTTCAGTCATGGAAAAAAGCCAATTTGCTCTCACGTTTGTTTTTTGCCGCACGCCCTATTATTTTATAATATTAACATCCATAATTTGATGCTTCAGCCTTCATGTAATGATTTGATTAAGGAAACATTGGTTAAAAAAAGTTTATATTCGTCATATATCAGAATCTTCAAGCCAAGCTAATTCCCACCATGCTTAGCTTGACACTGACCCCAAATAACTTTCATTTAATTCTCTTTCATTTTTTTTTCACTCCTTCTTAATCTCCCCCCGGGCACCAAAAAAAAATTGCCTTCAGTTTGAAACATTTCTTAGGTTAATTAAGTTCCTATTAACTCCATCTATGTATCCACAACAACCAAAAAAAAAAACCAAATTCTTTATATATACATTCTCAATTTATATCATTAAGTATAGTTTTGTTTATCCTAGTACATTGCCGTACTGATCTATATATATGTTCCCTTAATGGAATCTATGGGATCGCAAACACATGAAAGTGGCACACATCACATCAAACTAAAAACCCCAGGACTTCTATGCCTTTTCTTAATTGAATATTCTCTCTCTCTCTCTCTCTCTCTCTCTTTTTTTTTCCTTCTCTTCGGTGAATATATTTTATTGATTGATGACTGTGATGATGAGAAGATTGTATGTAAGAAGTGGGCATGGAATGGTTGTCCTTTAATTTTTATCCTTGTGTTCTTTCTTTTCTACAGTATTCCAATTTTGTTATGATGGAACCCTTTGGTTGCTCCTGCTTGTCTCTTGTTGCCAAATTTCCATTTTCTTTTGGAGAGAAAAAGACTAGAGATAAAGAAAGGAAAAAACATTGAAAATGCTGGAAGATTTCATGCTTAAAAAAATTGCTTTCTGTCAAAAAGGGAAAGAAGGAAAAGATGAGGAAGGTGAGAGTCGGCATGTGGGAAATTCAAGCAGAAAAATACATCTGTACCAATCAATAGATATAACTAGAAGACTGCTATTTAAATATAGCAATAGATATCAGATCATCAACACTATGATTGGATCATGAAATGAAATATTTAATCAGTTTTATGCTTCTTCTTTTTTTTATTATTGAGATACAGTGTCCAATGTGGGAAAATGTGGTGTGACACAAGGAAAAATAGGGACCAGCTTTGCAATCTTTAGGATGGGAGTTGGTCAACTGTTTCCTAGCCGGACCATTGCCCCAAATTTTAAACCTAACCCTGCATCGTTTTTTTCAATTCAATACCCTAGGTTGAAAAAGGTTAACCAAATGAATTCATACATTTACCCCCAAAAAATAAATAAGAAGGAGAAGAAGAAATTATTGAGACTACTTTCTCTCTTCCTTTTCATACCTCTTAGGAGATAAAAACTAATAACAAATTGCTTTTATACATATAACCGTTTAATGTGCTTGGACTTTACATTAAAAAGTAGCCAGCTCCCATCACCTATGGTATAAACTTTAAATGATCTTTCTCAAAATTAGTATTTTAATGTTACCCAGGGAAGTAACTAATAGTATAATTTAATTAATCACTCGAAAGATTGTTTCAAATTTATGTATGAAACTTCCTCGCAAGTGCATGGGAATTAACTTCTTATGTTTCATAAATAATCTTATCTACTTTGAATTTCTTTAGAACTTTTTCAATTTTGACTTTACTTTTAATATTGAATTTCTTTTTGATTAAATTTACAAGAAATATACTTCTAAGGTAGAAATCGTACCTATAGAATAATAACGCTAAATTTTAAAAATTTGATTTCAATACATCGAACAAAAATATTACATATGAGACAAGGGAATAGTTATACTGTTACAAAGTTATTGCTTCCATATATGCACATATAGGTAATGAATCTTTAGTTGGAATCTTTTTTTTTTTTGCTAATAAAATATATTGTATTGAAGGGGAATGTTGATTAGTTTGTTTGCATGGTCTGTCACGTGCATTTGAATTTGCAAATCTTAAATGAAATATCTACTTAGATTGGATGATATGGATAATAATGTTCACATTATCATCTACTTTGTCTATATATATTTGCTTTTTTTTTTAATTAGGAGAAGAAATATTCAAGGCATGCTCTTTATGCCTATGATCATGCACCAATCAATAAGTTAAATATTCAACTACATCTATATATACTTATTTGTTTAATTATGCTTTCTATATCTAATTTCTAATTGTTTAGCCCCCACTCACCCGTAATTTAGAAAAGAAAAATAAAATCACAACTCTTAAAATAAACATAAAAGCATATCTCCTAATCAATATTGTATATTATAAATACAGAGAAGAGGAAAGGGATTTCTTCTCGTTTCTGTTCGTAGAAGGAATAGAGGCCCCTTACAGTGACAAGTGCTGGCAACACTCAAGAAAAGTGTTCCTCTTATCTATCTTATAGCATCCTTATTGGTCGGGTATTCCAAGACGAAAGAGGTGAAGTATCCAAAATAATAGTTACATAGTATAATTTAATTAATAAAAAGTTTTTTTGTTTAAAAGAAAATAAGATTATATATCCATTGTGCTTGTATGGCCTGTTTTTTTTTCAATTTATCTACCTCTTAAAAATAAAAATCAAGTCAAATACAACCTTTTTTTAAAGAATAAAATTTTTAAAAAAAGAGTTTTAGGAAAAGCTCTTATGAGGAGCTTTTTCTTCTCTTTTTTTAAAAATACAGTAAAATTTTTATTTTTATTTCAAAAATATCTTCATCTATTAAAACTAATTACAATATTACTTTTTTTAAAAAAAATACCTTTTACGGTAATTTTAACTAAAATTATAATTTATAAAAAAAATTTATCAAACAATTAAAACTTAATTTTAAAAGTTATTATTTTTTATAAGAGCTTCATAATAACTTTGAAGTTAAAAAAAAAATCAGACCAAACAAGCTAATTATGGATAGTTTTTACAGTATTTCCATGTCCAAACCCTAGAAGTTCTATAATGATTAAGATATACATGAAAAGAAAAAAGAAAAAAAAAAAAAAGAAGCAAGCATCGATCACCTCCAACATTAATTCAAGAGATAATCTTCCAAAAATTTTTGTGAAGAGCATTAAGCCGATAAATTCAAGCTTGTTGACGACGCAGAGGGAGGGAGAGGTTGCTTTCATTTATGGACCCATTTTCAATTAACTACAAAAGAGGCTGCTTTTGAGGCCTACCATATTATTCTTTTCTTTGCTGGAATGCCCGTCCAAAGACGCAACCATTATTGGGTATTTTCTCCAAAAGGTAAATATCTTCATACACGCGCCACAAATATGTATTCGCACAAACACATGCATACATATAAATTCGTAATATTGACGTAATCTTATCATAATTAATTAAGTTAATGAAATAATATAGACCATAATTTCCTTCCTTAAAATTGAATTGGATGTTTTTTTTTTTTTTTAATTTTTTCTCCACTAGCAAGTAGGGAAATGTAGTCGGCTGGACACTTGCTCCTTTAGTAGCTAGATAGAATTCAGAATCCAAGTCAAATTCATTGAACTACAACTATCGGCACTTCCATCATTGTCTATGTTTCTTTGATTTGGTTTTAACATGGGGAGAAACAACTTTGTCTTCCTCTTTTACTTATGATACATCATTTTGGGATATGAGGAAGTTGGTCTGTGCCAATTTCTTTTGAACCTGTCTTCGCCGCATGGCATAACTTTCACTTCAGATAAAGTTGAGGTAATTGCTATTGCTATAGCTAAAACAATAGCATCCCCCCCTTCCCTCCTTTACTACCAATCAAGCAATATTCCAACTATATATACAGAAAAAGAGTTCTGTGTATATACAAACATACAACCTTATCCAACTTCTTTTTTATAAAAAGAATATAGAACATTTTAATTTCTTCTACAATTGAAGGGAAAACTTAGCTATATATATGCCTTAAAATGTGTAGAAAGAGCACTGCTAAACCACTCCAAAATTCATGGCTTGATTCATTGCTAAATGCCACTATTTGAGAGAATAGGCAAATTAAATAAATGAATTTTTCCAACTAAAAACCAGCTTGCGTGATTCATCCAAACAAATCCTTAATGATGAAGTTGTGGCATCTCAATTTATAAGTTGTGAGAGCTGTCTAATTAATTATTAGAGCTGCTACTTAATTGTTTGGTCATAGCTGTTAGTTATTTTGTTAACTGCACCTCACGAAGAAAACCGCACGTTTGGGCTACCTTTGCATGCTTTTTCTACTTTTATTGATTTTTTGTTATCAAATTAACTCAACTTTAATCATTACTATTCACAAAATTATAAGGCTACAAAATAAGCTTGACTGACCATGGGATCTGAACTAATTAAGTTTATATGTAGAATAATATGGTGATTTATGCATGGGAATTTCTTTTTTTTAAAAAAAATGAATTCAAAATGTAGGCAAAGTTAACAAGGGAAATTTTCTGAATTGGGAAGAAAAATGCGGCGTTGATTAAGTTATAAGCTTTTTCATACTATGAAATCAAACTCTATTGTTTTAGTTGCCTATGGATGTCCTTGTTCTAGTCTTGCTAGATTCTTGCTACGACTACAGTCCTTGTACTAGTTTTAAGACGCTTTAACTGACAACATTCATCTCACAATGCAACAATTATCCTCCAATAATTGTTTTATTATATATATATATATATATTCTTATTGGCAAAATGACAAAAATAAAAGACATGATTAAAGACAAAAAGGTTGATTATATATACTTATATATATATATATATATAAATTCAAAATAATTAAGTGGGAGAAAGAAATATTCAGAGATATTACAATTTAAATTTATTTTGTTTTGATTTATAGATAAATGGCGAATATATAAAACTTATGAATGCTGATTAGCTTGGATTTAGCTGGTCTTTTTGAATAAATATTTTATTTTTGCATTTGACAAGTAGAATGAAAAGCAAACCCACATACGAGTAATCCCTAATTGAGCTCAATGGGTCCAAGAAAAAGCGACGTCAAGGTAAGCGCACTAATTGAGCTCAAAGAGTTAGGCAGGCAAGCGGGCCCCACCGCGTCCATCCCACGTTGCCATTCCTTGCACCTTACAAGCACTTTTGGCCTTTTCTTTCCCAATTTTTGATTTTTATTATTTAGTAAGTTAAATTCAAAATTCAAATAATATTTAATGTTTTGGCTCGAATTTGGACTTTTGCGATCGCCAAAGTGGACCCCACCAACCCCCCCTAACCTCACTGTACACGCGTCAACTCTGCAGACCCTGCTGTAAATATTTCCAAATTTTTGTTTTAGCTTTAAAGAAGATTCGCCCCGCACCCCCTCCCCTTTTCTCCCCCTGTGGCCCCCACCACCCAATCAAACCCCCTCTCTCTCTCCTCCTCCTTATTATTGTTATTATTATTATTATTATTACTACTCTCTACAATTATTTTATATTTTTTTAGGGGGCGTGTAATTCCACGAATAGACGGGTCCCACGTGTTCCGGAAGGTCAAGTAGGCAGCCAATGAGAGGAGAGTTGAGTCTCTCCGCAACTGCCTTTTTCTTTAATGCATAGAGCCCCCATGTATCTTATATCTTCAACTTTGTCGTTGTCCCAATTCTTGATTAGACACGTGTCGGCTGCTGCTGTGAGGTGACCAAACTGCCCCCCCTTTCCCATGGCCCTATCCTCCTTGCCACGTGTCCCCCGCTCAGTCCCTTTGCCTAAAATATGACCCTTTTACCCTCCTCTATTATATACGTAAAATATTTGCACTCCCACGTTTCTAAAACTTAACACGAGTACTACATGACCGCAATCATCTTGTAAATACATTTTTGTCCTCAATCTTTCCATCTCTACATCAAAATGCAAAATTATCAACCAAAAAATATTGATTTATTAAATTATGCTTTTTAGAAAGTGAAATTAGAAAATTATAAAAAATTAATAAATTAATTATTGCATATTAAATAAATATATAACAACCATCTCATTTCATTTGTAAAAATTTAAAACCTTCATTATTGATTTGTAAAACAATAGTATATATGAATGTTTGGGAATCTAGAGGTTGAGTTTGTACTGCAGTAGTTTTTGATGTTATGCCATTTTTGCAGGATTTGAGCATGTGGTCAAACGGCTCTTCTTGTTTTTATTATTATTGTGATTAATTCTCAATTTTTTTTAAAAAATTGATATTGGTATAAATAGATATTATAAATAAGTAATTTATAACATTAAGTATAAATTAAGATATTTTAATCGATTAAAAACTTTTAAACATTTTCTTGACAATACGATAAAATCAAAATCTGATTTTTATGAAATTATGTGATGGAATTATAGTAAGTTGTTAGAATTAAAATGAGTAAATATGGGTTAATAAATTCATATAATGTTAAAAATCATGAATCAAAAGTGTAGAGGTAGGTCAGTTTTTTAAGTCGTTTTTAATCCTACGATATTGGAGACGAAGGATGAGTTTAGATGACATAGGAATTATAATGTAACAGTATGTATGCTGGGAGTTTCGTGTAAGGCAATGGGTTGGATGGTGACGTAAGTTATACGTCGTACCTTCGCATCGCATCTTTCAACAGCGACAAAAAAAAAAATCCACTGTGCTACTGATGTATGCCCTTTCAAATTGTTTTGGATGTTGAGTCGGAGAAACCCTTCCCATCGGTAAGTAATAGCGCGTACAATGCACGCTCAAATGACAAGGGCGGTGACAGGGTGGTGTGAAAATGGAGAGAGTGGAGAGGTTGTGCATGGAAGATATTTTAACTCAGAATGGCGACAGAAGCACTAGGGCGTGGGAAAGGCTTCAGGTTGACTGCTCCAGTTCGCTGGCACTAATATTACGCCACTTCACACCTCCGCTTACAATAAGCAATTGGCATTATGTCCATTTACCATTAACAATAAATATGAGAAATTAATATAATTTGTTTTTTTATTTGTATAAAATAAAAGGAAAAGAGTTTAAACATTTGGGTTTAGGCAAACAATTCAAAGCAAATGGGGTTGTAGTCCACTCTAAGGCTTAATACTTCTCTTACTTGATATTGAGCAAAGTAGGAATTTTTTTTTAAGTATATGCTTCACAAAGTAGGAAAATTAAAAGTATAATACTGGAAAAAACTCTTGAATTACTTAAAAAATTTAAATAAAATTTTATTTTTTATTGTATTCAATCTAGTCTTTTTATTATGTGACTATGTTATTATGTCACATGAGAATGTCACTTTACTGTCTATTATAATATGTCAATATGTCACATCAATTTCGCATTGCATAACAAATGACAAGTGGTGTTTTCACTGTGAGAAACCTCGATTTTTCACATTATGAAAATTTGGTGAAAATGTTAACTTTCGTGAATTACACGTGGTGATGATTAATTATGAGAATTTCTTGTCATTTGATGCAAATCTTTCCATATTATTGTGTTATATTCATGGATGAATGATGGTTGGAGAAATGGTTGAAAAAGGAAGCCAAATGAATGAAATTTGGTAAGTTTCAACTTGAAAAGTCGACTCCCAATGGCCAAAACTCGACACTAGAACAAAGGGTTCAAAAGGAGTTCAAAACAAAATAAGTTTTTAGTCTGTGGTTGAGTATCTAAGGATAATACTCTACTATAGCATTTAAAAAGTCGACCTCAAGGTACCCAATAGTCGACTATAGCACAAAAAATAGGCTATAAGGCTGAGACCCTAAAAACACAAATTTTCAGCTCATTTTTCATTTCCACCAGCCTTTGAACACTTTCCCTTCCTCTCCAAAACCTTTTCCATCCTTCATGGACTCCATTTAGCAAGGATTCAACCTTTCAAACTTGATTCAAATGTAAGATTAGGCATTTTTGAGCTTGAATACCAAGGTTGTGCCTTAACTCTATTAATTTATTATTTTCAGCTCATTTAGCTCGTTTTTGAGCAAATGATTTTAGGGTTTTGCTTTCTAAGGAGGTGTTTGAGGTAAGGATGTTTAAAGATTCATCAATTAAGTTTTGGGTTTGAATTTTTGTAAATTATTAGTATTAAACAAAAAGTTTCACTGTTATAAATAATGCCTCTATCTCTTTAGATCCATGTCCTACTAAAAGATCAATATCCAAATTAGATTTTTTATATGAAGTTGATTATATTCCAGAAGAAGAAAAAACCCAACCATCTCAGTTACCTCTTGGTAATCCTTATTTTGCTTATGCAAAGCCATCTTTTTCTCTTGTTAAGTCCATAAAAGCTCTCATAAAACATTCTCAGGCACCTAAAGAATACAAGTCCACTTGATTTAACAAACATTTTATCAGAATAAACCAAACAGAACAATTTGTTACACTCCAAATCCTTCCAGAATTTCCTCAACGGTGGATTCAACATGGATATTCTCATATCTATTTTGGTGTAGTCAGGTTGGCGCTTAATTACCATGGGTGTGAAGGTCAGCTAGTTGTATCAAAAATGACTTTACTTGATACTAGATATATCAAGTATGAAAATGCATGCATTGGAACTGTTGAAGCCACACTCAACACAGGAACAATCATAATAACACTTTTCCCTAATTGTACTATGGCTCTGTGTGACCCTAATTTACTCTTAACTTTAAGTGTCCAAATCCAGATAATAGGTGTTTCACAAGTTCCTTCAACCATAGTTGTTACCCTTCATTGCTAAATGATTTATAGAGTCCTAGACCATGCATTTAATCTTTCCAGGCTACAAACCAATTTAGATAATGCATTAGTTTTAACCATAAACACTACAAAAGTTCCTACCTGCTCTTGTGTTCCCAAAAGAATCCCAAGAAATGATCTTGCCAAACTTATTCTTGAAAATTGGATAACCAATTATGAAAAGCTTCACGAAACCACAAGTTCTACTCAATCCACAAAAACCTATTTCACTAAAAAAGCAGACGAAATAGTAGAGATCAAGTTTGATCACTCCTATCTGAAAGAACCATAAGCATCGCTAGTTTTCCCCAAAATGTTTATGATTAGGCCATTAGAAGATGAACCTGGTCCAGAGCAAAAGCTGATCCTGAGTTTTGACCATGAAATGAGACCTATCTTTCACTTCATAGACCCATTTATTAGACATTGTCAATGGGATATTAATTGTAGTTGTGAAAGATGCTTGGAAGAAAGCCTAAAAGCAAATTATAAACCAGATCGATACTCTAACGAAAAGCCAAAGAAGAAAAAGTCAAGATGCTCTGACCAATAAATGTACAGGAGATACCAAGATAAAGATTTTTCAGTATGACCTCCAAGAGAAGATAAAAGGATGTACCAATATTTGGTCAAATATTCTCTTTTAGAATGGGCAGCATTAAAACCATCGCTTATAAAATTCGCTCCTCAAAGCAACCACCTCGAAATTCCCAAAAACCATTTTACTTTGCTACAGGAAGACCCCAAAATGGGTTCAAAAACAAAGTTGTTCTCAACAAATCCAAGTTTCACCATTAATCCCCTGAGTTTGCATGTTCCTACCTTTAGAACCTTTTTATGACCATGGATTTCCTTCGCTTGAGGAATTTAATGAGACGGAATTTGAACATGCACCTAAAATTCCAACTCCACTCTAAGTAGATGTAATGGGGAGACGAACCAAAATTAGTGCAACAAAAGCAACATTGAATTGGCAAATAGCAAATTCAATTGCTCAAAATTCTCTATTAAAAGGAGTCAACCAATAGGTCAACATTATCAAGGAGAAAATACAAAAGGTAGAAGATAAGGTTGATGAAAATACCAGAGTTGCCAATGACATGATCAAACTTCTCCAAAATAGACTCAAACAAGTCTCTAGAGAAGTTTCAGAACAAGGCGTTCCATTTCAGTTGTACAAAAAACATAACTGGAAGAACCACTTGGAATATGCATTGAATTCCCACCTCTATCCATAAAAGTTAATCTTTTTGACCTCTGCAAAAAACTTAAGGCCTAGAAAGAAGAAGAGAAGAAACAAAAGAAAAGAAAAGAAGCAAAAGTAATCTTTGATTTTGAGGAACTATCTCAGAAGGCTCAAGGAAAAAGACCAATACAAGAAGAAATTGAGAATCTTCAACCAAAGTAGAGATCAGGAATCGTCATCAAGGAACAAGAATAACCAAAGACGATGATGATCAAATGTGAAAATTTTTTAACTTATTTTCTCAAAAAATATATAGAAGACTCCATCCCAAAAATCTTTTCTGCCCAAAGAATTCTAGAAAACCAAACCTCACCCTCTTCAGCCTCTTCTGAAACTTCAGAATACTCTTCAGAGGAAAGATCATCTTTTAGAGAAGAAAAATTCTTGCCAAAACACAACAGACCTCAGTTTACAGCGAGTAGTTCAGGAATAAAAGTTGAAGAAATGGATGTTGATGAAGACATTACACCTTCCCATATTCCCAGAAGATCGACTACACCATCAGTTTCAAAATTGATATTTACCATTGATGACATTTTGCCAACAAAATGGCTAGAAAGGTTCCAAGAATTTCACTCATGGTTGGAAACTAGAAGGTTGTCAAAAGATAGCCATTATACTATTCTAAGAATTCATGTCTAGATTTACAAGGACATTAAGGAAATGGTGAAACACTATTCTTTAGACAGACCAAATGCAATTCCTAGTCCTGCAAGACTTCGGGCAAGTTGTTCAAATCCTCTATACATACTTTCTTAGAAGCCCTGATGATGTCAAAGCTTTGCAGAGAAAAGATTTTTTCCAAAGAAGATGTTGTTCTTTCAAAAAAGTGGACCTTGATAGATATTTCCAAAAAATGCTAAAATTATTTTATATTCTTGGAGCTTTTGCAAACTTAAAACAGGTTTTCCTTTACTCACTCCCAGATCCAGTTCAAATAGCAGTTACTAGGGCTCTTCAATAGCAAAGAAGTAAGAAAATAGACTGAGTTAGAGAGAAAAAATCCAAATAATAGGCATGTTATGCCCATTAAGTGTGGTGTTGTTCAATTTTCTACCTACGCAAGTATACGTATTATAAAGATAATATAGTGATGAGTAGAGTGTCGATCTCACAGAAAATTTAATTAATTCTTACTGTTAACTACTAAAATTAAAACACCCTAATTTTATCTAAACAATTAAAATTAAAATTAAAACTAAACTAATAACTAAAACTAATCTAAAATATATCAGTAGAATTATTTTATTAACTTCTAGTGATTACCAGATCTAAAATTATAATATCCCTCAATACTTAATCTGAATATTATCTATCTCTCTTAACTCAGTTTAATGGATTAAGTTGCTAACCTAGAGTCTTAAATTATTTACAAGTCTCTGTCGAGTTTCTCATAAAAAGATCTCTCTTAATTAATTTACTATATATCTATACAAATTATATTGAAAAAAGATTCATTAAGTTTGTACTCTAATTTAGCCTACGTATGGTTTATAGGTGTATGTCTACCCTATATGCAAATCAAACCACCTAATCAACTAAGTACATTCGATCATATGCTATTCTATTCAAGGTCTACCTAAATCTCCTTTGTCAAGGTTTAACCTAGCTTTCCAATTCAATTTAATTGGTGATCAGACAATTAGAAACATTAAGAACAAAATAAACTAAACAACTTAAATCCATCAAACATAAGCAAAAGAGAGATAAATAAATCAGACTACATATTGAGTTCAATCATAATCTTAAATAAAAAGTTTAGTTCCCCATCAAGTCACGCATCATCATCAAATTAAAGTTAATCATCAAAACCAAAACCAAGAAAAAGATAAAAGGAACCCAAAAGTTAAATTCTTGATCTCCAAATCTTCTTGAATTATTTAATTTCTTCTTTAGCTCCAATGAGACTTTTCTTTAATGATTTTGTGGCTTGATTTTCAGCATTTCAATCTTCTCATATATTGTTAGACTAATTAGATATAAAAATGTAATGCATCCATCACAAAAGAATATATCCTTTCCATAATCAATACTAGGTTTTTGGGTAAAACCTTATACGACAAGCCATGCTTTATGTCTCACAATCTCATTTTCTCATTTCGTTTTTGCACAAATACTCATTTAGATCCCACTGGTTTTACAACATTTGTTGTATAGACTACAGGTCCAAAATTTCACATTTTGTAAGTGAACTCAATTTCACCTTGATTGCGTCTTTTCACATTAGCCAATCATTTTTATATCCATATTTTTCAACAGATGTAAGTTTCTTTATTTTTTTCATAATATTGAGCGCTACATTATATGTAAAAATATCGTCGACGTTAATTTCATTTCGATTCTATCTTTACCCGTCGTGATATATTTTATTGAGATCTTTTTATTTTCAATGACTTCAAATGCTTGAGTTTCTTCTTAAATTTTATCAATTATGTTAAGGGTCTCTTTTGGAGTTTCTGTTTCCTTTCTCTGACCATGTTTTATACTTGTTTTTTTTCTTTTTTGAGAATTTTATTTTTGAAATTAATTGATTTCCCATACTTTCGGTGTGCCTTGTCTTACAAGGACATCATTTCTAATATGAGCATTTATAGCTAGTATATGAGATTTAGTTATTTTTTTTAAGTCAGTAAATATGTTTGGTAGCCAATTCACTATATTTTGCAAATGAATTATCTTTTTAACTTCAAGTTCACATTGATTTATGTGAGGATGAAAACTAAATAATGATAATGTATTCCAATAAATTTCTTTTTCCAACTGCTTATTTTGTTCCCTTAATGTTGAAAATTTTGTTTCATCAAAATGATAATCGGTAAACCTTGTCATGAATAAATCTCATGGTAATGGTTTTAAATATTAAATTATAGATGGAGATTTGTACTCAAGATATATTCCTAACCTCCTTTGAAAACTCATCTTTATGCGTTGTGGTGGAGTAATTGAAACATATACTGCACATCCAAAAATTTTTAGATGGGAAATATTTGATTCTTGACCATAAACTAATCATATAGGGAAAATTTTATGATAACTCATTGGCCTAATGTGTACATGCTGCTGCATGCAAAATAGCATGTTCCAAAGCAGAAATTGGAAGTTTAGATTTCATAAGCCATGGTCCACATATATCACCCTAAATATATTTTAAAAATGTAAGGGATTTATCCCCAACTTTAACTGGTGATGATTTTATAATTAATTTACCTTGAGAGCTAGTAGTACATGAGAATTCATTAGATTAAAAATTTTTTTAGTTTTTCAATAAATGACCACATGTGTTTTCAATAATTTTTCACATCATTATTGATTCGAGATGGCCCAACCTGTCATGTCAAATATTAAAATTATTACTAAACTTTTGGTTTTTTATAACATAAGTTTCCATTATTTATGTATTTGTGTAGTACGATCTAGAGGACAAAGTGGGTAATTTTTTCAATACACACTTCTTAACCAAGATAATACATGTAATATAAATGTATTTAGTGTTTCTTTCACTCGTTGTCTCAATATGATATCCATTCAGATGAATATCTTTAAAACTTAATAAATTTATTCGAGATTCAGTAAAAAATAGTACATCTTTTATTATAAACTTTGTTCTTCCGAGTAGTAACATTAGACTTTTTTTTGAAACTTTCAATTAATCTTGTAGTAGTAGATGAATATCAATATTTGTCTTCAATAAAATAAGATATATACAATACGAAACTTACAAGTTAACATAAGATAACATTAAATATATAATTTATTATTAAAACATATAATAAAAAAATATCATTTAAATATAATAAGAACATATAAAAACATCTTTTTGATAAAGCTATACTAAAACATATCAACAAATTATTTAAAAAATTTTATTTTTTAGATATTTACATCACCAATTAGATGATTAATTCCTCCTTCAGGGTGGATAAAAAATCTAACAACATCTAAATGTCTTATATCCACTTGGTCATGGTTAAAATCATCTTGAACTAAAATTTGTTTCAATATTCTTTTTTTCTTTTAGCTTTCAATAATGCTTGATTCAGTTCAATAAGATGTTTCGGCGTACAATAGGTACGTAACCAATGACCTTTCATGCTACATCAATAATATATATTTTTTATAGTTCTTTTATTCTATCCACTTTTGTCTTTTTCTTATATCTCTTCATTATTCATCCACTCTAAGTGGTTAAAAGTAATCATCCATTTCTAGTGATTAAAGTTATTTATCTACTCCTGAGGGGTAAAGGTATCTATCCACTTCTAGTAGGTAAAGGTATTCTTATTATTAGAATAGTATTATGTAACCACCACAACTACAATAATTAAGGTGACCTTTTCCACATCCATAGCCACAAATTATTAAATGATGTTGCATTCACTATAGGGAATGGACGAGGTTTGTGATTTTTCATTAGTAGCTTGTTATTTTGCTCAACCACAAATGGACATGAAATTCAAAGCAAAATTTATTTTTCAAATTATCCAAAATATAGTATTTTCACTTGTTACAAAATAGATATTATACAAAGTCAAATATCATACAAAATCAGTTTCATATCTTCAATTCAAAATGGTTTATGAAAAATCTCTTCGTATCAAAGATAGATTTACATATACCGAGCATAATCATTTTTGAAACTCAAAATAAAGAAATCATGTAATGAGCAAATCATATTCCAATACCAAACTAAAGAGATTATATGTAATTATATATATTTGAATGTTCAATCCTATTTAATAAATAAAAGGATAAAATATGATACATGCTAAACAATAGAAATTCACATTCCAATTTAATAAATCAAGAGACAAATATATGATGCATACTATATAATAGCAAATTGATTGAAAAAATATAATATATACTACATGATAACGAATTCACATTAAGGTTGATTTTTAGGGAATGAAAACACCAAAGAGATATCGAGTCACACACCTAATTAGCTAAAATAAAAAATCAAAGACCAACCATTGAAATATTTTTTGAAACCTGAAAGAACTGGAACTTCAACTTTGAGATAATAATGAAAACTAAATGATACCAAAGCTTGAGAGAGTAGAGGATCGTACTGATAATGTGTTATAAAATATAAGTTGAAAGAACAACAATGAAAGAAAAGTATTAATAGAGTAAAAAGAGCTTATTTAAGTGTGTATTTATAAATGAAGTAAGGAGTCTATTTATATGCTAATAACTGCTTAAATCCTAATCTTAATCAAATCCAGTCTATTTCTAAATCTAGATATACATAATCAAATCTAAGAACTCAAATAAAATTACACTTCTTGTGTCTGGTTTGTTACGCTGTTTGATTTGGTTTGAACTTTTTGGATCATAACATAATGGACATTCACACATATATTTATAACAAAATTCATTTTAATTTAGTGAGAGAAGGGGAGAGGCAATTGGGTAGAGAGAGAAAGAAATTGTAAAAAATGAATAAATAGTATTTTATATAGTATGGTAATTCTTAAAATTAATGAATGGTATTTTTGTGCATTAATTTTTTAACTTTATCCCTTGCCTCTTAGAATAGCCAACACCAAGGAACCTAGATATTAGCTATTCTCCCATCTCCTTAAATGGCCATTCTTTCTAATCAAATAAGGTGTTAAAGAGGGATTAGGAATTAGAGGGAATGGTTATTCCATCCTCCAACCAAACATGTTGTAAGAGTGTTGAGAAAATTATAAAGGAAAAAAACTCTCAACTCTATAGAGAAAAACCATTCTTCCTCCATGATTTCATAGCAGTTTCCCACTACAACTATTTTTTAGATTAATAAACTTGTAAGATGTCTAAGAATTAAGATTCTGGAGTCATTATGCATTAGTCTTCGTAAGGTATAAGATTGATACAAGTTTGATCAAAGTAAAATTATTCTACAATTTTTTTTAATCCACACATTTTCTTACATTTGTATCAAACTCAAATCGGGGATTTTCATGTTGTTATTATCTCTGGAAAATATGGCTAACATGCTAAGAATCATTAATTTTGCCTTTATTTTATGATTATCTTGATTTTAAAGCTTACATGACATGTGCACTCGAGCATTTGACTCATTAGTTGGTGCATTATCCCCATGTCTAAAGAGTAGGATTCGAATCCCCCCTCCCCCAATTATAAAAAAAAAGCATACATGGCATGTTAATTGTAATTACTTAAAAGCATATTTTTAGGGTCTAAATTTTTCTTCATATGATGCTATATATGCCTAATAAAATCCTAAAAAATTGAGCTTCAAGTGATGTGAAAATATGGAGAAACATAAAACCTTAGAAGTTTGACCAAAAACTTTGACTATATTTTCTCTTTATCTTGGATGTTTTTTGGATACATGATTTGCATACCAATAGAATCCTTGTATGATAAGCTTTCCATTGGCATATTATTTGTATCATTTGAATATGTATGTTGACAGAATTTAGTAAAATAAAAGTAGGAACAAAATTGAAAAAAGGAAAATATGAAGGTTGAAGATGAAGTGCAAATTAGAAGCTCGACCTACTCTCTGTCCAACACGTGTAGCCCACCTTTAACTCCGATTGGTGCATCGACCATCACAATAGACTCTCCTCGTTGAGACTAATCAACTAGCACCAAGAATGTGACAAAAAGTCGTTAACACGATAACACATGGATTATATGGATCGCCTCAATAGAGTGATTTTGACTAATAAAATATTTTTTGGCTAGAAACACAAGCACACTTGTGCCTTTATATGACTTTATTGAAAAATACGAGGCTCACCTATTAGCAAAAGAATACACATAATAAGGTATGAAATATGAAGAAAGCTTTTCACCAGTAGTGAGGTTTCCCTCAATTTGCTTAATACTAGCAATAGTTGCAAATTTGGATCTGAAACTTTACCAAATGGATGTTAAATCAACATTTCTCAATAGAAAATTGGATATATGGATCAACAATGATGGCTTTGTGGCAAAAGTTCAAAATTTGCAAGTTCAAATGATCTATTTATGGCCTCAAGTAATCATCTAGACAATAGTCTCTCATATTTCATCATAATTGGTTTGTGATGATTGAACAGAACCAATGTGTGTATGTTAAATAATCCAAGGGAAGTTTCACCATATCACCACTATACGTTAAAGATATACAATTGGTTGGAAATTATAAGGAGTTCATTAACGTCACTAAAAAATATGTGTCCTCAAACTTTTAGATGAAGGGCATAAGTGAAGCAAATTATATGCTTGGAATTAAGATTTTATGTGATCGTTTAAAGAGACTTATTTGTTTATCTCAAGAGACATTTATTAAGAAAGTTCTTAAACGGTTCCAAATGCAAAATTACAATCCCATTGATACTCTTATTATAAAAGGTGAATTCGTAAGTCTTGATATGACTTTTAAAACTCTAGAAAAATAAAAACAGATGGCTCGTATTCCTTATTGTAAAGGTTTTTTTACTCAAACAAGTTTTATTTCATTAATAAAAAGTAATTTACAAAGCTCCATAGTTCAAGATGTTAAACTGGAAGGACAAAAACACAATTAACTAAAAATAACACCTAAATAATAATAAAAATGATAAATACATTCGTTACATAACATATAAAAAAGAAAAATATGAGTTGAAACATCCTCAGAAAAACAGTAACACTCAAAGATAATTTTTGCCATCAAACACGAAGAAATATTAAGTCAAACCGTAACACTCCTTATTCTAAAGTTGTTGATAGCCTCATGTATGCCATGATGCGCACTAGACTTGATATTAACTTTGCAATTTGTTTGGTAGATAGATTCCAATCAAATATTAGACATGCCCATTGCAAACCTATTAAAAGGATTTTGTGCTATCTTAATGGATTTTGTTTTTGCTCAATAAATCTTAAGGGAATTTTTTTTTTTGCTCAATAAATCTTTAGGGAATTGCTGATTACATATTATGATATCAAGATTCAAACCTAAACTTAATCAACTATAGCGATGTTGATTGGGGAATTGACATAAATGAGCGCTAATTAGCATCAGGCTATGCATTCTTGCTCAATGGAGGTGTTATCTTGTCACGACTCGGTACTCCACTCAAGCCCATGACAACCGCCGCGACGTCCCGATAGACATTCATTGTCCGGAATGCCAACTGGAACCTTGTAAGGCTTTAATATCAATTTTCGCACCCCCTTGTGAGCAACAGTTGTTAAGTATCATGTTTTGAGAGACCATAAACTATTTCCAAATCAAAATAATAGAAAAATAATTTTTGGCTCACAGGGGCATTTTGGTCTTTTTTCCTCGAAAGTCTCGAAACCAGCTAAAAATGTAGTATGCGAGTGAAAAACACATATTTCATAATCAAAAATAAGTTTAGATGTGTAAAACATTCATTTAAAGTGAAACTATAACTATTTGAATATAATAAAAATATTTAATAAAATATTCTATTTTCTTATAAAACAATATTTATAGAGTTTTCGGTAAATAATTTTTATAGCGTAAAAGCTAAATAAATTCATACATACTGTAATATAGATAACCAAAGTATAAAATTTAATTTACAGTGACACTTGGGCCCACGAACGACCAAAAATATCAAAAGCTGTAAACCTATAATTTTTGAGGATGCAAGTCCAACTGTAGCCCTTAACAAAGTGAGCTATCTACCGACTATCCTGAGCCTGAAATGAGTGAAAAGGAGGGTGGTGAGATTATATAATCTCAGTGAGTAAACAAATACCATCTAAAATATCAAAAGATGAGTAAATGGAGACAGATAAAATAGTTTAACATACTGTAATTCATCACCTTTTAACTCATTTCAACCAAATAAAATCAATTCACATAAATCGAGTAATCAACATGGCTTATGAATTTCTTAAAACTTTGGCTCGTGCCAAAATCATTCTTATACTCAGTTATCAGGGATACCTTGGCTGAAGGCTATCCCAACCGAGTCCGCCAAGGTTATTAAAAAGTTATGTACGCATAAATCATGTTTTTATTTTAAAAACATAGCCGTTTCTTGGCGTTGGCTAAGTTCACCCTCACGTGATGGTTTGACGTGAAGTAAACTCTAAAGTGTTAACCTCAGGAGTTATCCATCCGTGCCTCTCATACTGAGGTATGAATATAATAGGGTTACCGTGCCCCCTCTAATAGGCTGGTCCACGGAACCCATCCACTGCAGCGACCAATTATAACCCACCAATTCAATAAAATTCAACAGCATGACATGGCAATTTTATCATTATCCAGCCTATCAAGGCAAACAACAGTTTATACATTTTCAACACAAATACCAATTCAGCCATTCATGCCAATATTACCATAAGCCAATCAATTAGAACCATAAATTCACAATACATCAAATGGTCTCCAATTACTCTATTTTCAAAGCCATCATTCAATTTCAAGACAATTTATAAAATCATTTCATTTAAATACATGTTGTTTATAAAACATAAAGATTTACCATTTAAACTCATTTTCCATAAAATCACAAAATTGGATAAAAACCACTTTAGATAATTAAGACGATAGTAAGGTTACTCACTATTTCGGGAGTTGAATTTCGAGTACTCCGATTCTTGATCCTCAGGTACTATCTCTTTACTTTTGCTAGAATGTTCACAACCTAAACATAATGCACAATAAGCCATTTACTATATTTGTGCTAAATTGTTATAAAACCAATTCAGGCTCTATACTAATGCATGAAATAGGATGTAAATTGTTCGGATTATTGTATAAACACAGTGTTCTATACAAATTCAATTGTGTACCTAAATAAAACGGTATTGGTCTAATTCGATCTATCACTCGATTAATTGGCCAATACGTCCAATTCAACTCCAAATAATTTCATTTTTCTCCCAATACTCCAAATCATCAAACACAAATTAAATAACTTGAAATATGGCAGAATCATCCTCACATTTTTTTCTTGGAAAATTCGGCCATGGTGGGTGCATCAACACTATAATTTTTCAAGCTTGATTCTCACACCATAAATCACTAATTCCTAACCAAATCACTTGAAATAAAATCAAAATCATCATCAATACTCTACAAGGAAGATTCGGCCAATGGAGGTTCTTGAGGGGTATACGATTTTTCATGCTAAACATTACCATTTTCGGTTTTCACCACCACAATTTATTAAATTCTAACTAAATAGCATAAGACATCACAAGATTCATCTTCAATATTGTCTTTATAAAATTCGACCAATGAAGAATCCATGAAGAACTTATGATTTTTCTTACTTGTTTTCCTTCCAAACATGATAAATCAACTATAAACACTAAAATATCTCAAAATCTAACCAAATAAATCATCAAATCTTCTCTTTCTAAATTTGGTCAGCCATGAATCCTTCATGATATCTTGTGATTCAACCATGGAAAATGCAAAATAATGCATGGGAAAGGTAGATCACAAGTCAAAATCAAGAAATTTTACCTTTGATTGCTTGATTGCTTGATTACTTGAAATCCACCAATTTTTCTCTTGAATTTTCACCCTAGGGTTCTTGTTCTTTCTTTTCTTCCTTTGTTCTTGCTTTGGCTGGCCATATGAAGAGAAATAGGCTGATTTTGTGCTGATTTTTAAGCCAAATAATAAATGGATGAAAATTTGACACATGTCACCATTCCATTGGTCCATGTGTCATACTTACCCATTAACCAATCTCTCTCCACCACTTAAATTTTCTCAATTATCCATGATAATATTGGGTAAAATCCATGTGCTGGACAAGTGTTGGGTGATGTAAAATTACAATTTTGCCCTAGGGTGGCAAAATGACTATTTTACCTCTGTACTCGAAAAAATGTCAGAATTAAAATTTTTCACTTCTCAAACTCAAATTATGTTCTAAATAGTCAATCTTAATCAAAAACTTCTTCCAACACTCCAATTTTAACCTCAAGTGGCAAAATGACCATTTTACCTCTAGATCATGAAAATTCCAATTTGACTCCAAATCGGTCTTCGAACTCCGAATCACTATTTTAAGTCATTCTGGGGTTTTAAAATTCTCAATTTCATCTTAAAATCTCTATTTGGACTGGTTCAAGTCTTAATTCAACTTAATTGTACCATTTTGTACAATATCGTCTTTTAACGATTTTCAAGGTACCGAAGTAAGCAAACATACATTCTTATGTAAGAATGACATAATAAACATATTGTAGAGCCGAGCTTGACATATCTCATAGAGCAGCAAGAAATAATCTTGCATTGTCTTGTCCACTGTGGAAGTAGAATTGTAGCTTATTCAACACTCGTACAAAGAAACTGTTTGATTGAGGTGATTCTTTCAAAATCTTGATGTAACAATTTCGTCTGAAATCTAATGATGATTCATTGTGATAGCATGGCAATGATTGCTTTTACTAAAGATCCCAAATATAATGACAAAACCAAACACATTGACATACGGAATAACTTTATTAGAAATTTAATTGCATGAAAGCAAGTGATCATAAAACATATTTTCACTAGTCATATGGTTGCAAACCCTTTGACTAAACTTATTTTAAAGGATGCTTCTGTGACTCACGTTAAGTCTTTAAGGCTTCATAGACGATGATTATTTTATTTAATCAGTTCTATTGAAACTCTAAGATGTTAATAATATTTATGTAATTTTTATTCTATTATAGATGCCTATGTTTATGTGTTAATTAGCACACAATATATAAAAGATATGTCAACAAACTTGAGATTAGCTCACTCACACGAACAATCACTTTTGATGTTTGTGAAGGCGAGCAAAGATGAGACAAACTCTTTGTGCTTTTAGATAATTAACAGAGTTTGAAATGTCACCTTGGTTGGAATCAAGATGAAGTTCATACAGTAAATAATAACTAAAGGACTGTTAATGAACTAACCCATAATCCATGAAGCTTGTAGAGAAAGTCAAATGTGAGGCCAAATTTGGCAGCTTGAATGGCGAGCAAATGATGAGTTCAAGTTAGCGCTTTCAAAAAGCGACTAGACTAAGATCAGTACAGTACGGTATTTAGAGTTTGACGTACACTCTTAGAAAGAGACCATTCATCATAGCATGTTACATGTGCTTTATGATCTATACAGGAGGTGTGAGAATGAATCCTTGCTTCTTCACTATGTGAGTGTTAACAAGGCTAATAAAACTTGCATTATGCATTTTAAGACTTTTAACTATGTCATAAAGTGAGGAATGAGTGTCTTCTACTTTGGTATGTTATCTAAGACCATGGATGATTCGGTTATACAAGATATTATTAGGAAAGCAAACTTTTCTAAATTAAGTGGTGTGAGAGAAAAGGGAAACTATTTAATATTACATCAATGCACTATATTCAAGGTCGACCCATTCTGTTGCTTTCGAGAGCAATGGCATATATGTGAATATAAGTAGTAATGAGAAAGGGGTTCAAGTACATATGCTCATTGAAGAATTTCAAAATACTCAATTTGATGTGATCAAATAACTCTAAGGCATATGAGACACCATATATTTTAAGTGGTTGATATTTTCTATGGGATAATTAACGAGAGCGATAAGGTGGTTTCACCATCATGTGCGAGTGGGAGATGTTAGGGATAAAACCAATGATAGGTATCCTATTTGGATTAGACTATCAAAGATAATGTTTTACCCTTTTATTTTGATAAATTGAAATTATCAAGATTAATATTAACATTATTTGATAAAATTAAGATTATCTTGATGAGAGTTATTAATTGATGTTTAAAGGATCATAAATAGATTTGGGTGTCCCATCAAATGGTACATCAAAAATTCACTATGAGTGTTTAGAAAATTACAAGAGTAGAAAACTCTCTACTCTTTAAAGAAAAACCATTCTCTCTCTATTGTTAGACTAAAGTTCTTACACTATTAAAAATATAGTTACGACTCGATTTAGTAGTAATTTCTCAATGCGAATTGTTTAGAAATCAATGCGTTCATAAGACATCCTAAAATCAAAATCCTGAAATTATTTTACATTAGTTTTTGTAAAGTATGAAATTGATATAAATGTGAGTAAAGTAAAATTATTTTCCAGTTTATTTGATCGGCACCTTTTTTTTTTTCACAAGCTATCAAACACATGGTAAGTAGCAATGACAGAGCCCCCAATGGCCTTTCAAGATAAGAGTAAAAGAAAACTCAACGCAACAACACTACAATTCAGCAAATTAACATCCATAAACTGAAACCATAGGGGAGAATGAGACCACTAACTAAACGGATAGGTTGTAGAGTCCAAATGTGTCAAGAAGGAAAAAGGGTATACCCCAGCACCACCACCTTCTTTTTCCTTTTCTTTGAATCGAGGATCACTAGTGCAATCCATGATTCGATTTCAAACTTATAAAGATGTATGGAAAGAGGCAAAGAAATCTGTAAATTGCAATACACAGACAGAGACAGAGACTCTTAAACATCTCATCAAAAAGGCTCTTAAACGTTGCCATAATGCATCTAATCAGAAAGGTCAGCCACAAAGGCTATTAATTAAAAGATATTGGAGTTACGAAACCCTGAATTTCTTCTCTTTCCCTTCATTTTCTATAAATGAGCGAGCAGAGATTTGCCGAAATCTTACGCGGAGGGCGGCGATTGGTTGGTGGTGGTGCTGCTGCTTTTGCCAACACAGTGAAAAAGCTTCTCTGAATCACGGGTTTGGTTTGCAAATAAAATATCCTATCAAGCTTCCCATTGGCAAAAGTGCAAGGTTAAGTGGCGGGAATGTACCATATGCCAATTTTAGAGCTTCCTCCATCTGTGGCTCTTTCTTTTTTTATTTTGTCTTTGGTTTCTTCCAAACTTTTTTCTTTTCTTCATTATTTTTCTTCTACAATTATCAACATATTACCAGCTTTATAATTATAGGCTATTTATCACTTAGAGGCAAGTATCAATTTATTATAAATTTAAAAAGTAGTATATATATATATATATCTTTCTTTTTATATATTCATCATTAATAAATCCTATATTCAAATTTAAATTTTAAAGATAATTAAATTTGAATTTTTTGACAAAATATCTATTTTATTAAAATTTTTAAATTTTTTATTTTATGTTTTATCATATTTACTATAAATTTATCATTTCTAACTTGTTAAATTTGTTAATTAATGTTTTTGATTGGGGGAAAAGGGAATTGATCCCAATTACTTGCATAGATTATAATACATAATCTACTATTAAACTAAATACTTAAATATTATATTTTAAATACTTTTTTAAAGGATTAGATGAATAAAAATATTAAACAACAAAGGTCAGAAATGAAAACAACTTCGTGGTTAAAAGTAAAATAAAATAAAATTAATCTATCGATTTTAATAATAAATTAATTTGGCAAATTGGGTTTCTTGAATTCTAATAAAGTTAGTCACATTTACCTAGTCTTTATAAAAATGGATGCGATTACAAAACATTGGCTGAACTTGCACCCGAGCATTTGTCTCATTGGTTGGTGCATAATTCTCCTGCGTAAAGAGTAGGGTTCGAATCCCTCCTCGTCCAATTATAAAAAAAAAAAACTTTATTAGTTAAAAAAAAAAAACATTGGCTGAACTGGACCACCGAGAAATGGAAAAAGGCTAATGATTTGGAGATGGAAGGAGTATATATTTATATCATAGTTGTTATATAATTATTTATTTTTAAATAAAAAGAAATTAATTTATTAATTTAAATATTAAATTAATTTAGTGACTTAAGTTTTTTTATGGCATAATATTTGAAAAAAATCTCTTAGTTATTTAGAAAATTCAAATAAATTTTTATTTTTTTATATTGTTTAATCAAGTCCTTATATTTTTATTTTAATCGAAATAAGTTTTAAAGATTAATAATTGATTAATTGTTATTAGTGAAAATATCATTTGTCATTTTTTAATCCATGTAGCATTGATGTGGAAATTAAAATTTTCATATGATTATATTATCATGTCATATCAATATGTCACGTTATCATGTATTATGTTACGTTACATATTGACTAATAATAATTAATCAATCATTAGTTATAAGAGTTTATTTAATTTAAAATAAAATTACAAAATCTTGATTGAACGTAATAAAAAAAGTAAACTAAATTGAACTTATTTATTCTTAATTAGAGATTCATTAATGTGAAAAAACTGAATGTGAAGCCCAAGCATAGCTCATTCTAAGGTCAAGCTAGGTTTTCAATATTAGTACATACTAAGTAGGTATAATAAAATTTTCACTTGCTTTAATATATGTATACCTTTATCATAAATTGGGCTTAATGCATTTAATTAATTTTAATCTCACTACTCGAACAAATAAGTGAGAAAACATTAACATTATTATTGTTATTTATATGATAGCAAAAGTGTTAAACCTAATAAAACCTAAATAAACCATTGAAACCATAGTCTATAAGAAAAGCCGAAATGATTGTGGACCATTGTATCTGACCCTTATAAAGTGGTTGAAACTTGAAGGTCCTCTCCTATAAGCTTATACTAGGGTGGTTAAACTTGAACAATTGGTCAAGACCTCCCAAGGCTAGGTTGGCCTACTTGTATGAAATTACGAGCAGCTTAATTCAAAAAATCCACCACAAATTTTCAAAATGGCTGCCACCACAATAAAGACACATGATTCATGCTCTTGTCCCCAACCAAAAAAAAAAAAAAATGGACCACAAATGCAAGAAATAGGTGCTTGTGGGTTGTGGCCAGTAAGAGGAAAAGATGTCTAAGTTAGGTTTGTTTTGGCAATAAATAGAACCTAACAAAAGTTGTTGAGGCCTTGGCGGTTTTACTATTAAATCATGTCTTAAAATTGTTGAGACAAATCTCCATCACCAATTACAAACATAACCAACAAGTTTTTTTTTTTATAAGGTTCTCTTACTCCAAATTATTGATTAATTGTCGATTTTAGATATGAAAGGTAATTGCTTCAATAGTTGATACGTCTTAATCTGACACTTAGAATTGATTTCCAATGTTTTAATTACATAGAATTGTCTTTACAATTCCTATTCATACAATAATGGAAGTAGCAAATATATTCGGATTATCTTGACTTGCTGCTATTTTGAAGCTTTATTCCTTATAGGGGAACGTGGCCTCTCTACATCCAAAAGACTGACCGGTTAGGCAGGCACTGGCGCCTGCTTTGCCAAGCATCATCCACAATTGCCCTTTGACCTTTCTCTCTCTCTCTCTCTCTCTTTTTTTGGCTTTATAAACAATGACATGTTCTTGACAACACTGTCTAAAGACAACAAAAGACCCATCAATAAGCAGTAGAGGCCTAATCTCAATAAATAAATTGGGCTTGCCTAACTATTCTTGTTGGATTCCAAACTACTTTCTCTGTTTTCATTTTCCTTTCAACATTGAACCTACCAGGAGTCTAAGCCACATGAGATTGTGACATTCAACATTGTCGATAGAACTAAGAATTAATGATAAGGATGGGAGCAAGTCCTAAATTCTTTAAGTAATTATACCATGATTAAGTTTTCTTCTTTAATTGTAAATGGTAAGGATTATTTTATAATAATTGTAATTTTACCTGTACATATGATCTCATACAGGACTCAAGGGATAGAAGGCACTACGGTTTTAAAAATTGATTGCTGATGATTGATTGCAAGATGGCACACTCACAAAATTGAGAAGTTGGCTTGAATGGTGTACTAAAATTATAACTTAATAGTTTTTTTTTTCATAAAGACTTCCAACTTCTTTTGCTTTTTGGTTTTTAATGTTGCTAAACTTCTTAATCTATTATCATATTGATTCATGAGTAGCTTCTCTGATCTGGAAAGGATACATAGATTTTTTGAAGCTTTAGTGCCTCAGAAAGTGTAGACAGTCCTATGTCCCATGTAATTCAGTTCACTATCAAGATCACGCCATGTATCTTTCAGTCAGTATCCCATTATGTTCCTTTGCATTGTGTACAAGATCTCTGTGTTTAAACAAGCAAATCTATCATAACTCATTTGCATGTCTACATTCATATATTTAATAGTTAAAATAAAGGAATCACTCTGAAAGAATAAAGTGAATTCAAATATCAAAACTTACTTACATTGTATAAATTTGTAAGACAAATAATTACAAAAGTGATAAAGACAATACAACAAAATGAGATTCGATTAAAAATCTTAAATTCGAGTCATGGCGCTCTCTGCTATATGAATAATTTATTATAAATAAGAAATTGTAAGGCTTATAATTGTCTATGGCAAATTTCAGGAGTCCATTCTGTCAATGAAACGATAGGATTGCTTATTAGATATAATGGAAGAAGCTGACCAAAAAAACTCAAGTAGGCAATGGACAAAACACCCACTGTGGTTGTCCCATTAGTCAACTTGATAAGTTAGAGAAACAATGATAGAGGGAGATATGGGCCATAGGTTCGTTTTCCCATAGTGTGTTTTGTTGTTGTTGTTCAGTCATAAGATACCCCATTTCCAAATTGGCATTGTGGTATCCTACATGTTTTTGTATACTATTACTTTTTCCCAACGCTCATGGCATTACCTCACTTATTATGCCAACTAAGTTTTCAGACTACAACTTTGCATCTCCATTGCAATTTGTATATTTGAAAGACTATCCCCATATGATGTAACTCCTACTCCTAACTTTTAAGCTACAAATGTGGGTCAATGGTGCTAAGTCATATGTCGAAAAAACATCTTTTCTTTGACATTTTGTGAATTGATATTATATCAAAATAATCAATATATGTAATGTGATCATATTCATAAAATTTACTTTTAAATTATGACTTTTATAGATGCGAGTGAAGATAATGAATGTAGTGATTATTGGTTGCTCAATAAATTAATAAAGAATTAGAGATTAGTGAACCAAGATTGTTAGGTTTAATAATTGAATAAATAGGGTGAAGCAAAGGTAGAAACTAAACCTCAAGGAATGAACATGGCCACAGTTGACAATGATGCCAATGGGTAACCTATTATAAGATACTTGTGGATACTCCATTTGGTTATACCAGATAAGGGTACTTTATAATCGATTTTGGAACGGATTCGAGTAGTGATTTTACTATCCGTATCAAGTTCGGGAATCACTCCTTAGGTCCCCATTACCCGAACTCAATTATATTAATATTTGGGTTTCGCAGGTACCCACCTTGAACTTGGCTCTAATACCCATATATGTATATATATATATATATATTTTACATTCGAGTTTCACAGGTACCCGCTCTGAACCCGACTCTAAATTAAAAAATATATTAAAAAATTGACAAATATATTAAAAAATATGATTAGTCAAATTATTAATGTGATGACATTAATATATTTAAATTAAAAAATTATTAAATTATTAATTATGTTTAAATAATATGAATATCATATTATATTACAAAGGAATATAATTACTATTATATATATGTTTAATATAAATATATTTACTTTTTATTTTGTGTTAACATTACAAAAATTATAACTTATAATATATATACTTAAAGAGAGTCTTTGATATTAGAATAGTTTTGGAATCTAACTATTTTTTTTAATTTCATGTAATTAAAGATAAACCCATATAGTTAATTAAATTAATTCATGAAACTATGATTATTAATTAACTT